>NW_026000026.1:55000037-55084210 GCF_001458135.2 Marmota marmota marmota | reverse complement strand
GAGAGAGAGAGAGAGAGAGAGAGAGAGAGAGAGAGAGAGAGAGAGAGAGAACAAAGAGCCAGGAACAAAATATATAATCCTCAAGGAACACCATCAATGACCCAAATTTTCCAGCCACACCCCACCTGCCTGCGTTTGCCACCCAATAATCCATTCAAGGTTATAGCTCTCTTAGTTTCATCATTTGACCTCTGAACACGTTGCACTAACAGGAGCTTTGCAGGGGATGCCTAATATCAAACCACAATGCAATGCAAGAGAACCTTGAAAACATGATGCTAAATGAAAGACAATGGACACAAAAGTATATATGCTGTATAATTCCATTCATATGCAAGGTTCAAAAGAGTCACATCGATAGAGACAGAAAGTACTGTAGATCAGTGGTTGCCAGGGAATGAGGATGGAGGAGTACCCACAATAGATACGGAGGGTTCTTTTGGGGATAATGAAAATGTTATGGAATTAGAGAGCTATGACAATTGCAAACATGGTGAATTTGCCCCAAACTACTGAAATACAGATTTTAAATGATGAATTCCATGTCATATGAAGTACATTTCAACTTTAAAAATGTTGCTAAGAAAATTGCTTAGAGTAAGTCTCTAAGAAAAGCAAGGATGGATCTGTGAGCGGAGAGTAGAGAAAAACACACCTAGTAAAGAATGTCACATGTCCAGAAACAGAGCCACGAAGGTATATGTTCAGATTAAGACTCTGCATGAGATTATTTTTTAAAAATTAAAATATGTAAATAATCAGTTACAGACTAAAAAAAATGAATTTCTCTCTTTCTTTATAAGTCTCTATGACTCTTCATTCTCTTTATTAGAAAATTTTTTCCCCCTCCTATATTTTGGTTGCCAATTTAAAAGTGACTTAATTGATCAATGCACACAGGATAACTGGGTATAGTCCCTCTGCCTGGAATGCTCTTTCTTCTCCTGGGTCTCCCATGGTGCCTGCTTTGTTGTCTTTCACATCCAACTTAAATGCCTTGTTCCAGAGAGGCCTTCCCTGACAACAAAGCAGATTCCCACTTGTCACCATTATTTTCCATCACTAGACTCCATTAGTGTGCTGCACAGGAAACCATATCTGTTTTTTGCCTCTAGTCCAGGACAGTAAACTCTGAGGAAAGGGAACATGATTGCTTTATTCACTGATATATTTCCAGTGCCTAGAACAGTTTCCCATAAATATTGCATGAATCAATGACCAATTTGAGAGTGTGGGAAGCTGTAAGAACTAGATCAAGCCTTCTCCAGTTATAGGCTTAGAAGCAGCCTAAATTGTTCTATCTAGGTCACAATACCCATGGCTTAGCTGGCCTAGGGCTTAGATTTGTTTAAATATATCTGAAAAATTCATAACACTTACAGCAAAAGAAATTCATCTCTGCCAAGGTAAACACCAAATAAGTGCTATGACACATTGCCCAGTCTGATTATTGAAGGTTGAATAGACAGGCATGGGGAGAGCATTTCTCTAAGGAAGAACAATGGATTTTAAAGATGAGAAGTAAACAACTTCATACCATTTGGGTTAAAGGCTCATGGGAGGAGTGATGGAGAATGAGCATGAAAGGAAAGGTTTGAGATACAAGTTAGTTTGAAATCAGGTTGGATGGTCTAGAATGTTCCTCCTGTTCAGTGATGTGTTATGAGAGAAAATCCCAACTTTAATCCAGCAATCCTGTCAAGTTGCCCCTGAATTCTATGACATAAAAGAAGTCATGTTCAGCTCTTCTTTATCTATCTTTATTTTAGCCATTTAACCAGCTACTGTGTATAATAATGATTATAGGTTCATGAATGCCTGTACCATGCTCCCTGCAGAGTGTTGAACTTTATATTTATCATCTCAGCTGATCTCATAATAACCCTTTAGGGTAAGTGTTCTTATGTGATCCTCATTTATAGAAGAGAAAACTCAAGTCAGTTACTTAGGGTGGCTAAGTAACTAGTCAAGATCCCACAATACCCTATGGTGGATAAAAGATTTGAAGAAGGCCCTTGAACTCCCATCTTCCCCATTTAGTAATACTGGTTCCTGAAATGCCCTTTCAACTGTTATCTATGTTTTTGTTTTTACTTTGGCATGTGGCTGTTCTCTCACAGTTTTTGTTTCCTCTTAGCTGACCTTAGAACAAGGTCTATCTATTTACGTTCTCTAAAATAAAACATTCCTGGTTAAAGTATTAGAAAATGATATAGAATTGGCTAAAAGTTGGTAGCAGAGATGAAGGAGAGGGTTTATATCACACATCCATGTCAGACCCTGCCAGACATTCATTGATTTATAGGAGTTCCTGCTATACGCAAGTGTTGGATCCTAGGTGTAGAGGGACATCCCCCCACGGAAAATTTGCAGCTTCCATTTTAAGTTACATTTAGTGAGAGTCGACAACAATCTAGATAGGGCCAGGCACAGGGGTGCATGCCCATAATCCCAGTGACTCGGGAGGCTGAGGCAGGAGAATGTGGAGTTCAAAGCCAGCCCCTCAGCAATTTAGCGAGGCACTAAGTAACTCAGTGTGACCCTGTCTCTAGTAAAATACAAAATAGGGCTGAGGATGTGGCTCAGTGGTTGAGTGCCTCTGAGTTCAATCCCTGGTACCCCTCCACACGAAAAAAAACACACAAACAAACAAACAAACAAACAAAAAAACCAATCTAGATAGTATTGGAGAAAACATTGTCATGAAGAAAGTTCCCCATAGAGGGAAAGATTGGAAGCAAGGGCTTTGCAGAAAGTGCTCAGGGAGGCCATCTCTGGGGTAGTGATAATGAATTTGGGCTCTGACTCTGACAATAAGCAACTCTGGAAAAATCAGGGGAGGTGGAACCTAGTTTCAGGAAATTGGATGTGATAAGGCTAAGAGGGATGACTACTTGGATACATTTAAGAAAGACAAAGAAGAATAAGTGAGGCAAAGACGGCCAGAGATAGGAAGGAGAAGAATAGAAAGAGAAGAGACCCAAGACAGAAGCAGTGCCCAGACCAGGAGGCTGTATAGACTGTGAGGAGTTCAGATTGTATTCTAAGAGCTACGAGAAGCTGTCGACTAGAGAGGATCTTGCCTAAAAATGTTTTATTCTAATTTCCCAGGGGACAGGAGAGAAATCAGGTAATCATTATGGCGGCTTGTACTTTGGTGGTCGCAATGGTAAGGGGGCAGCCTGATCTGTCCTCTGAAGGCTCCTGTCTGCCTCTCAGAACAGCCAGCCCAGGTCCTCATCCTCTCTAATGTCAGGCCTTGTCTGAGAAGCAGATGCTGGGATGAGATTAGACACAAAAGAGATTAACTGGGTGGATTTATCTGTGAAGGATAAAGGGGGGGAGGCAGGAGGAGCCTTCGGACTGCAGGAGGCCGTAGGACAAGGAGTACAGGGCAGTAAACTCTGACTGCAGGACCCTTCTGGATATCTTATCCAGGCTGATGGGGTTGTCTGCTGGAGGTGTCCTGCTTGGGGCAGGAATTATCCTGTGTTACTACCTCCTCCATGCTCAGCCAATAACCGACAAAGACAGGAGAGTGTGGCCTCAACACAAATGCTGTGGTGCATCAGGAGGTGCCGAAGCTGGGACTGCCAGTCACCTCTGCTCCCTGAGGAGTGTCTTCAGGCCTCACTCATCTCACTCTCAGACTTAATCAATCTTCTTGAGCTGTAGACTCCAACCCTCACAAGCCTGGGGGCCCAGCTTCTAATAGGCTTATCAGATCTTTCAATCTAAGAACTATTAAGAAACCAGATCTGTTGCTGGTTTTCTGCACCATCTACCCCAACCTTTAACATGGTGCTGGGACACTTTAACTCAGCTTCAAACTTTAAAGTGCAGAAGAAGATAACATTTAATTGTAATGCATTCCCGAGGGTTTTGAAAAGACTAGTGGGGTGCAGGGTGCACGCCTGTAATTCCAGTTGCTTGAGGCAGGAGGATCATGAGTTCAAAGCCAGTCTCAGCAACTTAGAGAGATCCTGAGCTATTCAGTGAGATCCTGTCTCTAAATAAAAAATAAAAAAGGCTGGGGATGTTGCTCAGTGGTTAAGCGCCCCTGGGTTCAATCCTCAGTTATGACCGCCATGAAAAAAAGACAAACATAAAAACAAAATGCAGTTTTGAGTAATGTCATTTTTATTTCTAGAATATTTTACATACAATAATAACCTTTGCTTAGGGTTGTTATGAAATTTCCTCTTCCTTCAAACTCGTTTTCCTTCTCTTTATTAGCTTAGATTGTTTCAGTAAGGAGAGACTGGAAATGCAGAGAGGATGAGGAAATTGCCCAAGATTGCAGATATGGTGGCAAAACTAGGACCAGAGTTCTATCTGCAAGCTTTCTAAACAATTTTGTTGCTAGTTAGTATGTATCAGGAAAATTTTACAAGGAAAAATCTTGGACAAAAATGTTGGTTTAATCCATTCCTGTAAAGGGGAAATTCATAGTCCACTTTCTCAGTGGTGTGTGTGTGTGTGTGTGTGTGTGTGTAACAGAGAGAGAGAATAAATCCCTAATTAGAAACATCACTGTTGTCATATACTGTACTAACTAGTAGTCCTAAAGAGATTTTTGTTTTGTGACTCTTTAAGAGAGAATTGTAATGAAAAGTTGATGATATTTTTGGTATACTGATTCTCTTCATTGCTACTCACAGAATTATGGATACTTATGTCAGTTCAGAGAGTCAGATTTGTACCTCACTCGGCTTCAAATATTTACAACAAAATGAGGCAGTCTTACTTGGAATTAACCTTTCTATCTTAGAAAGACCATGTGTCTATAAAAATTGCACAAAACAAATAGCAAAGCCATTAGGGGTACTTCCCCGAGTCTATGTGTTGCCATGGAAATAGATAACCAAAATGACATTATGGTTCCTAAAGTCTAGAAAAAATCCTTGCTCAGAGGAAACAAACATGAAGCCACACAAAGGGAAGGAGTATATTTGTATATTAAATGATGTTGGTTTAGTTCATAACCTCATGGGAAACCCTTTGGCTTTGTTATTTTATTGAAACCAGTTTATCTTTCCAGCTGATGCAAAAGTAGCATAGAAATATTAAAGATCTTTATATTAATGACAGCATTCATAAGCAAGAGATGGGTGAACTACTAAATGATCTCCCAATATGTGACTGTGCTTCCAGCCACTCATTGCATACCCATTAAAAATATTACCTTTGAGGGACATTATCTGAGCAATACCCATTTATTTTAAGTCATTTAGAAGGAGCTGAAAAGAACAAAAGGGAAATCATTTAGAATCCTACCATTCAGTAATAACCAGTGTTACAATTCTGGATGATACTTACTTCCAGATCATTATACAAGTATATTATAAAACAAACTAGACATGTTATTCCCCAGATGCTTCCAAACTTGTTCAATGTAGTATGTTTACTCAGCCAGCTGAAACATTCCATTGTTTAATCAAGGTAGTTGCTGCCTTTCCAAAGAAAGATGCACCTTGACAAAAAAAAAAAAAAAAACAAAATCCCTAAATACCACAACACAGGGTGAGTCATCATTTCCTTGAATCAATTGTAGTTATTTCCTCATTGTACCTAAAAATATTTGGAGAGAATCCTGGTGTGGCACATGGATAAAAGACAGTTCCAATTACAAATCTAGAAAAATGTTCAGAAAACTGGTACATGTTCACATCATGTACCAGCCAGAAGAATGAGAATTTATACTCAATTTATGTATGATGTATTAAAATGCATTCTACTGTCATGTATAACTAATTAGAACAAATGAAGAAAAAAAGATACAAACAATCGGGCCAAAATATCATGGCTTAGATTTCATTGAAAAATTAACAATTATAATCTAACAAAACAAAAGCCCTAACACTGCTCCCCTTTTCTTCCAAAGAGGCATGCAAAAATAATGTCAGAGGAGAAAGGAAATTAAAACTTCATGAGGCAAACAGGAGAAAAGAGCACAGAGTTGGTTTCAGGCAGAGCCAGATTTAAATAATGATACTGTACTAGTTATTGGTAAGACTGAGTCTTACTTTCCTATTCTGGAAGACAGGCATGAAAATGCTCCCTTGCAGTATTTTTGGAAGGAATAAATGGGGTGTCTGGCTCAAAGTGGGCACTCTACTTGGTAGCTGCTATTCTTATTGTTGTTATTATTATTAGTCATAGTTTTTATTGACTTTGAAAGCATTTACTCAAGGGCTCGATGCTCACACCCACGTACTATACTATTAATTTAGCAGTATCAGTTAGCTTTAATGTTCACTTAACTGGTTGTTTTTTGAACTGATGAAAAAATGCTATCATTGTGTTTTAGATTCTGTGATATGTCACTATGATATAGACAGTAGAGGACAGCAAAGAGCATCAGAATTATAAACACTGTTGAGGTGGGTGGTTGAGAGAACAAGCACCTGTAATTCCAATTACTCAGGAGGATCACTTGATTCAGGAGTTCAAGGCTGGCCTGGTCAATAATAGAAAGACTCAATTTAAAAAATTACTGAGGTAATTAGATATGATGTAATTTATGAAATAACAGAATAAGGGCAATATGTTTGTAGAGGGAAAATAATTTCAATTCCTTGTGAGGCATTCCACTAGGAGACATATCTGAACATGACTGCTTTGAATACAGAAAACACAGCACTAAGCACTATTTCTCCATTAGGGAGAATGTATTTTAGCTTCTACCATTGCTGCAGGTCCTATATGCTCTTCTTCTAGAGGGTTCCACAAGGGATGATCAATTAATGCCAACTGCTTGTACATTTCAAAACTTTCTCTCATCAAAAAAGGCCTGCCTTTTCTTGTTTTTAGTTTAAAATGAATATTTCCCCCGGGTTACTTTGTTTTCAATGTTTACCTTAAACAGGTAGATGCTCTGAGGGCACTTAAGGTTTTCTACTCTTTCCAGTCAATCAGATTCATCTATCTGGGAAGCTTTCATCATGCATCTTGGCTGTTGTATTTGTGCAGCCAGCTCTGATACTTATTTCTCATTGCTATTTTTAGCTGAAAGAATCTTTTAGTTTATTGCCTGCAATTCTGAGATTAAAGCTAAATGTTGGAGAGAATCATGTGTCCACAGAAAAAGAATCAGGAGGAGTATATTTGGCATTAGGCTCCATGTTGTGAGCACTATACCCATTTGATTAGTTTTTAGTGACGTTAGCCAAGAAATCCCAGATTCTGTTTGCACATAGCAACTAACCTGGATGATTTACTCCTGGTTGGTGAGACTAGAAATTATTCCATAAAGATATATTTTACCCTCATCAACCAGTCACCACCGTATTAGCAATTCTAAGTCACGAGCTGAAGGTTCATTGGTCGTTCCATATTTCCTATATGAGTCATAATCAATAAATGTTGGAAAATAAATAGCCTCTGTTCTTAAGAGTTCCTGGCTGCTTTCAGAAGTTAATTTCATTACACAGTTGAGGAATAGCAAAGAAGCAATAAATAGAATCTCAAGAGAACATAAGAATCCTTAAATCACCAGATCTGTGAAGTCTATTTACTCTAGGGTTTTAAAATCCTGAGGCAGAATATCCCTTAGAAATGTGACAGTGACCAACAATTGAGCCCAAACCCCTCCAATCTTCATTATTTTATTAGTCACTGAGGAATGCCTAAATTTCTGGTGGTCATCAGAATTGGGAGAAGAGAGAGCTACAATGATAGTGATCTTGTTTACATGTCACTTACAAATCAGCCACTAGGGGAAACAACAGAAGCTTTATCCACAGCAGGCTCCCCTTGGGTATATTTTCTAGATACTTTCACCATTTCTTCCTTAGTATCTGACCCCAGATTTTATGCAAGGCTGAAGTTCACTCAGAGGAGGGCATATTTACAACTGTCTGTTGCAACTGGTGGAAACCACATGATCAAGCTCTGACCAGTGAGATGTAACTCCATAGAACTATTGAGAAGGTTGCTTCAGGGAACTGGCTCAGTTGGCCAGTTACTTTTTCTTGCTTATGGCCTTAATTGATTTGTCAGGGTTGGCTCTCCAAAAGCCCCTGGGATCAGGAAGTGACTTTCAGAAAGGACATCAGTACTTGGATGGAGGAAGAAAAGGACTAAAGATACAATGATCCACGAGAACTGGGAAACTGCCAAGCCAGACCTTGTATACGACAGAGAAATACTGTCATCTTGTTTAAGTGGTTATAATCTTATGTTTTCTTATACAGCACTTGAGCTTAGCTGAATGGACACAGTCACCAATGGTGGTGTGTGAACTTACTTGAATAGGTGTCAAAGCCTGGCTTACAAGGCAAAAAATTTAAAATGCAAAACCTTTTAAATTTCTTAAAGTACAGATGACTATTAGCAACTCTTTTCTCAGGGGAGACTGAGTTTGAGGTGTCTGTGGGGAGTTTGAAGGATGCAAGGAAGAAAGAAAAAAAATATGCAAAAAGGGAGAGGTAAAAACCAGCTTCCACCTGGGCATGGGGGCACACAGTTACTTGGGAGGCTGGGGCAGGAGGATCACAAGTTGGAGGCCAGCCTGGGCAACTTAGGGAGAACTTGTTTCAAAATAAGATAAAAATGGCTGAGGGTGGCTCCATGGTAGGATACTTGCCTAGCATGTGTGAGGGCTTGGGTTCTAGTCCCAGTGCCACAATAAAACAAAACAAAACAAAACAAAACAAAAAAAAACGTTGCCTCTATCTCTGTCTAATCTTTGGGTTGTCTTTCTGAGTCCTGATGGTTAATCATGGAAATGGGGCTGAAAACTTTTGCCTTAGAGGCTGAACTGGATGAGAGAGGAGAGAATTTCCTGTATGTTACCATCTCTGAACCACTTCAGACAGCCTAGCCTTCCAGTTCTAATAGCAGCAATAATAGACGGCCAGTTGACCTACTGCTTGTGCAGTTAGCATGCATCTCTTGTAATCTAATCTTCTCCCCTCCCACAAATATGTGGGTACAATCTTCCTCTTATAGAAGAGGAAACTGAAGCTCATGAAAGTAAGCTTCCTGCCCAAATTCATACAGATAATGAGGTAAAGGACAAGGATTAGAGTAAGGTGACCAACTGTCTTAGTTTGACCAGGACTGAAGGGTTTCCTTAGATGAAGGGCATTTAGTACTAAAATCAGGAGAATATCAGGCAAACCAAAATGTTGGGTCACCTCAGACTGAGTGAGGAGATCTGTTATACTATCCTCAAGCCCCAAGAATCACAGAGTTCAGACAGATTTCCCAGGAGATTAAAAACTCTGCAGAGCTAGGTTCTTGCATCCTAATTGTTCACCGTCAGCCTAGAAATCTGTTCTCTTTTCTAGAGGTGCACCCTGGAGTCAGTCTAGCAGGACCATGTGGATGGCATAAATTCTCAGTCTGTCTGCCCATTCTAAGCCAAGACCACTCCTTCCTACCCCTTTAACTAATTTCTTAAAGAACTTTGTCCTGTGTAAGGATCAGAGCTGTGTCCTCCCAGGGGCAGATCTCTGGACTTTGTCCGAATGTGAAAGTGCTATTCCTTCTGGCTGAAATGCTCTCCAAACCCTCCTCCCTCCTTTGGACAATGGATATAACTACTGAAACTATTATAGAAAGCCTCCAATTTTTCCTATTAAAATATTTAAAACAATTTGAAAACCCTATTATTTATGCCTGCTTAAAAATATAAAAGGTACAAACTTAAGATGAATAGTGTACAAGTTCTGTTTCTTCCCATCTCAGTTTGTCCCTTAATAAATGGTGCCAATGGTATTTTGTAGGTATTTTCCAATTTCAGTTAACCCAAATAATGACCATCTAGGGTGGAGGTTCTAGTTTGGGGTTTCTGAATAGGACTGGGGGTGGTGGTACATGAATTTCATTGAAATTGTCTGTTTTTTTTTTTTTTTTGGTGTGTGTGTGTGTGTGTGCGCGCACACGTGTGCTTTTTTCTGGGAAAGGATTGATAGCATTTAGTACATTCTAAAATAGTCTGTTATCTAAAGATTGTTCAGAACTGCTGCCGCAGAATCAGTAAGAATCAATTTGGAAGGTTTTTTGTTTTTAATGAAAGGTGTCTTTGTTTTATAAAGTGATTCACAGTAGCAGCCTATCCCAAAGGATTAGCCTATGATTCAGGCTGTGGCCTTGGTGTATCAGAGGAATAGGGCAGAGAGCCATAAGCAGGTGGGGTCAAGGTAGTAATAAGAAAGTGTGGCTTAAAGCTCTGATCAACTGGGGTGCCACACCCTAGAGTGAGACAGCTGGAATCCTCAGACCCAGAGAAAATAGCCATGGGGTAGGAGCCCAATGCCCGGACTTTTTCATTCTTTAGGCCAGTAGCCTATCTCTGAATGGTTAGTTACTTATATCTGGTGTTTTCTTAAAAAGTGTAACTTCCCTCATATTCAACATGCACTTTTTGAATATTGTATTTTGGTGTTTAAAAATGTGATCATTGGAGCCTACGGTTCAGTGACCAGTGCATGTCCCAACACCACACACCAAAAATGATATTTGAAGCATCCTGACCTCCCTAAGCTGCTGTTTTCTCATCTATAAAATGAAGGAGTTACTAGTATGCATCTCACAGAATGGCAGTGAAGATTAAGCAATAAGCAAGTGTGGCTGAAAGCCACAAAAGTCAATTTATAACAGTGTGTTTTCCATCTAGGTGCTAGGCACTGTGGTGGGTGATGGCCATCTAAGAGGCCACAGTTCCTGGTCTCTGGAAGCTTCCCATCAGGAGGCTGGCTGCTCTCTGTCTCTGACTCTGGCAGGACTTCACAGGCAGAAGAAGCTCTCCTAGGACATGTCCCTAGATTAAGATGAAGCTTTAACAACTTGACACTGAGGCGTAAACTCTGACACTTGTCCTGTCAGAGTAAGTAAGTCACTGAGTTTCAATAACATGGACCCTGTTCTCTGGCTCTCATTCTGAGCAGGCACTTAAAGCAGAAACCCTTAAATAATATCTTGATTCTCTACTCATAGCCATACTCCACTAGCTGGCCCCCTCAGGCTCTGGGGTCCATCTGCCTGAGGCCCAGAACAGTGGATCCAGTGAGATCCCCCTCAGTGCCAGTCTCAGCAAGGACAGCCACACTGTGCTTTTCTGTTTCACTACCCTGGATGCCACTGGCACCATGAATGAAGAAGCCTGAGAGATGTCCCCATGCTGCCCACATCAATGGGAGAGATGGTTACTGTAGGACAAGGGAAGGGGAGGAGGTGGGACCTGCATAGGAGTTCTGACTGTCATTAAACACACTGAAAGCCACCTCTGGGGCTTCTTATGCTGGTGAGTAACTAAAAGGCAACAAAGCATAATGAACTCATTAGGTTAAAATTAAGAGGTGATAGATTCCTTTTTTAAGTACATTTCTCCCCCCCCCGTTGATCATGGTTGTAAAAGGGATTTCTCCTATACTGTTGGGATGTGGATTTCTTTTCATGACTGAAAAACAACACTTTTTATTTTTAATTTCAAAAAAGAAAGTAAAAGGGAATTGAGAAAGAGGGCTAAACTATTGTCCCTGGGGACCACTTGGGCCTGGGCTAATGATCCACTGGTGCTGTGCAGATTTCCCCTGAATCTTTGAATATTGTTGTAGGTTTATTGCTTGAACAGTTCGCCCTTCCTCCACAGTGAATGAATCATTTCCTCTTCTCATCTCTTGCCCAACATTTCAAACCATGCCTCCATTTCCTGGTTAAAGTCTAAGTTATCTAAGTTGAACTCAGTATGATGAAAAAGAAACCCATGGAAAGCACAACTTTTCTCCTCGTTTACAAACCTCTTGTCATAAGGATCTTGAGAAAAGCTGATGGGCACGACATCTTGTCCCAGTTGGATGATTTTGATGAAAACTCGTTGTCAACACAAGCGCTGTCATGGGCAGGACTATATGGAACAGCAGGAGTGTGGGGCTCTGATTCAAGTCCCCGGAACTATCTAACAAAATCAGACATTTCTTAACAGCCAATCTTACAGAGAGAAGTAATAATTCATTTGAGAAAATAATGAACCTCTGCTGCCACCTGGTGGAATTCTTACCTTAATCATTGTTAATTAAAAAGGGTATTTGCCAGAGAATACCATAAGAAGTGGTTCTTGAAGTTCCTGCAGTATTAATGACTAACAATTGACCTGTTGTTAGTTATTTTGTGCCTTAGTTTCCTTAGTTATAAAATGGGGTTATGATATGTAACTTATAGGGTGTCAGGACTTAAACAGAAAATGTAAGTGACATGAACAATAATAATATAAAGCGCCTAACATTAAATCTAGCAAAATATGTGCAATTATGAAAAGAAGTTTAGAATTTCATTGAAATGTCTTTGAGAATACCTAAGAGTTCTTAGATCCCACCTCCTATAGAATTAAGATGGAGATGGACATTTTTACAGAATTCTCAGGTTATTTGTATAGACAGTAAAGTTTAAGAGGTGCTAATCTTGATGTTTTTCCCAGGGAGAGAAAAGCTTATTACTATTATTGCTCTGTGCCTTTGAACATCTATAAATTGCTTCATTTTTAAAAAAAAAATGCCATCATTGAAGACAATCATCACAGACAGAGTGTAGATTGGAGGTTAAGAACACTGGGCCTGATGGAACCTGACTTATATTCCATCCAACTCACTATACACTGATGATAAGGCAAATTAATTAATCTCTCTGAATCTTAGTTTCCTTAGTTACAAAATGGACATGAGAATATCTAACTCATATGATCGTGAGAATTTAAACATAAAATGTTGATAGCACAGACAGTGGTGATAAAAAGATAAGGTACTGACCACCATGGGTAATTATGAAAAGAGTGTGACATTTCATTGAAAGACATGAGAGAATGCCTAAATGAGGGAAGAGATGAAACTATATTAAAGGATAAGACCTCTGAATACTGTAAAGCTGCCAATCATTCTCAAGTTAATCTTTTTAATACAATTCAAATTACAACCTTAATTGGATTTTTATTTTTGTTGTTGTTGTTGTTGTCATTGTTGAACTTGACAATCTGATTCTAAATATGACTCTTAAAAAAGGGCTAAAAAGAGCTTAGACAATTCTGGAAGAAGAACAAGATGGGGTGAATGTCACTTTACCAGATATCAAGATATACTATAAATCTATGGTTGGTAAGGCATATGGTATTGCAGAGGGAATAGAAAGCTGACCAGTGGAACAGAATAGGTATCAGAAAGATGCCTAAATAGGTTTGGGAATTTAACATATGACAGTGGTAGCATTTTCAATAAATGAAAATTCACAAGCTAATAGCTAAAAGGTCCTACAATAATTGGTTATCCACAGTGAAAAATCACACATGTATTTATGTATGTATGAAAATACAAATATATATTTGGTCTTTTCTTTATATCATACACAAAGATAAGTTATTTTCAAGTTCATTAAGCATGTAAAGATATAAAGCAAGATTAAAAGAATTTTAGAGAAAATGCAGAATTTCTTTATGATTTCAGTACAAGAAAGAATATATTAAACAAAACCCAGTGCAAAACTAAGTAAAAAAATTTGATACATTTTATTAGGTTAAAATGCAAAATTTTCACATATGGAAAACCACCATAAATAATGTGAAAAGATTCAGATTGGAGGAAGAGAGTAAATAATTGATAAAGAGCTCATCAAAATGCATAAAATGCTCTAACAAATGAAGATGACAAAGACATAACCCAATACAAAAATGGACTAAAGACATTAATATGGTCTTCATAAAAGTAGAAATGCCCGTGACTGACACATACGACAAGTGTTCAGACTCAGACTTGACTGTGAGATGCAAATTCAAATATGAGAGACCATTTCCCAACCACCTTCTTGAATCTGATGATATCAAGAAAGGAAGCAATAAGAAACACTCCATGACTATCTGTGGCAGCTGGAATTCAGTCCAGCACCCTTGGAGGACAATTTGGCATGACCTCATAAAGCCAACGGAGCATTTGTAAAGCCAACAATCCCACACCTATGCATATGTCCTGGAAACACTTTAGCATACACACTCATGGATTATTTATAAGAAATTTATTGAGAATCTTGTAAAACCAAAAAATTGGATATAACTAATCTAAATAAGCAGTATGGATAAATATATTTTATTGTAGTATTGTATCCTGAATAGCAGTTAAAATGAATGGATTAGAACTACACATCCCATACCTCAGGAACATAATGTTAAGCAAAAAAAAAAAATAATAATAATAATAATAATAACAACAATAAAATGATAGTAATAGGTAAAAATATATGAAAAACAGAATACCACTCATCAAAACATGAATCTACAAAATATTATTAAAAATGTTTCTGGAGTCTAATATTCTCATGCCTCAAGCATGTAATGAGTGGTGTTCTTTTCCTGAAAAAAGAAAAAGAAAAAAGAGAATTGATTATCTATCTACTTATATTTTATTTATGTAAATAGATGTACATCTACAAATGTGTGTATATATGATATGTATCTACACATATTTTATATATGTATATATAGATACATGTATATATTTTATCTATCTATGCAGAATCCTATTCAGCTATAACACCTATACATGTTAATGTATATAACTGGATGAGTTTCTGAGGATAATGCTGAGTAAAACAAGGCTAACCTTAAAAAGTTACAAGACTACATGTGCTATGGACTGGATGTTTATGCTCCCGCCAACCTTATATGTCAAAACCCTAATGTGATAGTATTTGGAGGTGGGCATTTGGGAATTGATGAGATCAAGAGGGGTAGAGCCCTCACAATGTGATTAGTGCCATCATAGGAAGAGATAGGAGAAGCTCGCTTCCTTTCTCTGCTCTTCACCATGAGAGGAAACAGCTGGTAAGTGACCATTGGCAAAGTAGGAAGAGGGTCCACAACAGATATGAACCCTGCCTATGTTCTGATCTCAGATTTCTCATCTTCTAAAAGTGTAAGAAATATATTTTTGTTGTTTGAGCCAAAAGAGTGCGTGTATTTATATTTACACTAAAAATTAAGATAGCATATAAATAATAAACATGAATTTCGGGTAGCAGTTACTTCTGAAAAGGGAAAGATGATAGTCAAGTAAGGATACACAGGGTTTCAATAAAGTCTGTCATGTTTAGCAATGTGAAGTCATTGGTGAATACATTTTAAAATAATATTATTTGGAATTGTTATTTTTTAAAATACTTTAGAAACAAAGAAAATGTCATAGAGTGATTAATCCATATTAACATATGGCTGTTATTATTAAGGAGGATGAAATTATTAAGTGATTCCCTCTAAATCAGTGACATAACTGATGTTAAATAGTTGCCTCTAGGAAGAAATTCTTAAAAATTAGCATTTCACCCTAAAAGGGCTCATATATAAGCATAAACTTATTTCCTTTTACCAACATGTGTACTGAGTGAATTACTCAACTGATATATTTTTTTTTCTGACACTAAATAGGCTTTAACAAAAGACAACTTATAGAGAGGGGATCTAAGAGGAAGAACACCTGGCCCCTAATGTATCTGAAATGAGGAGGAAGAGAAAGAGGAGAAAGAAGAGGAGGAGAATTATTCAGACAGTAGAGTCAAGCTGCATAAGGTCATGATACTTTTACTTTTAAAAACACTTTTTTCATACATAAAAGGGAAAGTTATGATATTCAAGTCAGCCCCTCATGACTTCTAATATTTTATTATAGAGGTACCACTATCATTTAATATATTTGAAACTCCTCTTGGAATTACCTTGAGTGTATGTAGAACAGAAGTTTCTATGATAGGGAAGTTATTTGGGAAATGAATTTGATTGTTAAAGTCTGTAAACAAGTCAGGATGGTGCCTGGTATTTTGCCAGGGGGAGTGGTTTGTGAGGTGGCGCCAGCGAGCCATTAAGTGTGGAGATTCCTTATTGGTTGACTGCTGTATCTAGTTTATGTTAATTAGATAAGCTGTGTGGAATGTATAAATACCCCTCCTGTCCTACAATAAACGGCTCCCACTCCTGCTGTATCAATCTACACAAGTTGTTCATCACCCCCCGGTTATTTTGCTGCAGCAGGACTGCGGCATTTGATTTTTGAGAAGTAATAAGAATAGTGATCAGTTTAGATAATAGTCAATATTTAGTCAGTAGCTAGATGGTTTTCAAACCACAAAATGATGTTGTATGGCACATTGGCAGAAGATGGAGGCTATTTAAGACCAGTGGTGGCTGACCTGACGGTTTGGCTGCCATAATCTTGGCCCACTCTCCCCGAGAGCTAATGGGTATGGTATTTCTGCATACCCATAAATAATGTTGGCACACAACTTTGCTCCAGGTACTTTTCAGGTTGAAGGGCTCTTTAAATAGTGCAGCAGATCTTCCTGTACTTCCTAAAAAATGACTTTGAATATTGTAACAGAACCTGGCCGGATGTACTGTTCCCTCTATCTGGGAATTTAGATTTACTTGCATTTAAGTGTAAGGTCACATGCTGGATTTTGACCAATGGAATGTTGGAACCATTTCCTGTCCTGGTCATAGACCTGCTTGTGTAATTATCAATGTGCTTTCTCCATGTGCTGTCAACCATTCTGAGATGGCAGAGTTGCACAATGGAAGGAGCTTTAATCTCTGAGTCACTAGCTAGAACAGAGCTTCCAGGAAAAGCTCCTGACTTGCATTGGACTATGATGTGAGGAATAAACTTTTATAGTATTAACCTAATGGGATTTTGGAATAGTTTGTCATGCAACATAGCTTAGTACATTCTGACTAATACAGGGGAAATTCCAAAAAAAAAAACAAGTTCCAAAATGCTCTAAGGAATGATAGCATCCTCTCAACCTCTAAACCAACCCATAGACTTCCATTGTTGTAAAAATGAAAGGCAACATTGTCAACTGTATTGGCATTTGGCGGCTTGGGTGTGGCTCAGAGGACAAGTGCTTGCCTCCCACATGGGAGGCACTAGGTTAGATCCTCAGCACCACATTAAAATAAATAAACAAAATAAAGATACTGCATCCATGTATAACTAAAAATTATTCAAAAAGAAGTATATTGGCACTGGTGGCTATATATATATATATATATATTTATCTTATTTTATTTGTTTTAATTTTTTTTATTTGTAAATGGACACAATACCTCTATTTTATTTATTTATTTATTTTTATGTATATGAGGATTGAACCCAGTGCTACACATATGCTAGGCAAGTGCTCTGCCACTGAGTTACAGCAACAACCAAAGGTGGTTATATTTTAAATGTACTATTGCTGCTTTAGAGATTATGTTGAGTTGTTGTATGACAAGACACTTGCATGCTGAGAACGATAGTACTAGTGAAAGAGCTGGACCTAGGGTTCAGGTCAGATTTGAGCAGTGAAAATGAGGAAAGAAGAGAGCATTTTAGTTATGAAGGAAGTTTAAGCACATGAAAAAAAATGCTTTTTTGGGAAAAAAAGCGCAATTCATTAAAAGAATAGAAGGAAAAGTTAGCCTCTCCTTCTCTTTTATACCCAAACAAAGCAATTATGAATAGTTAGTTATTGCAATCAACTTCTGGTTTTGAAAGATACAAATTCCATTTCATGGCTACCTAGTTCAAAAATCTGCAAGTATTTCAAATTATCATGGAAAGCAAAATGATTTTTGGAAGTCACAATACTAATGCCTAACGTTTACTGAGTGTAGTTCATTTTCCAGGATATGAGTTCAGTGCTTTAAATGTAGAATAAGCAGTACTGGCATTCTTGGAAGCCTGTTGAAAATGCAGCATCTCAGACGCCACCTCAGACATTGGACAATATCAGCATTTCATAAGGTCCTTAAGCTTTGAAAAGCACTACACAAAATACTTTATCTCAAATCGGACAGCAATTTTATGATTCTACTTCACTTGCTCAAAATTTGTAAGCTTTTCATTCCACATTAAAAGCAAAGAGAAGCCAGGCACATGCCCAATCCCAGACTGGGGGTCTGAGACAGGTGGATCACAAGTTCAAAGCCAGCCTTACCACTTAGGGAGACCCTGTCTCAAAACAAAAAATAAAGGGGTCTATACATGTAGTTCAATGGTACAGTCCTCTGGGTTCAAACCTCAGTACCACAAAACAAAATAACAACAACAAAGCCTTCTGAAAGTCACAATACCAATAAATAGTATTTATTTATTCTTGTGGTATTGGAGATTGAACTCAGGGGTGCTTTACCACTGAGCCACATCCCAAGTCCTGTTTATTTTTTGAGACAAGGTCTCACTAAGTTGCTTAAGGCCTTGCTAAAATTGCTGAGGTTATCTTTGAACTTGCAATCCTCCTGCCTCAGCCTCCAGAGCCACTGGGATAAAAGTATTTATTAAATATTTAACATGTTTGACAAAAAACACATGAGGCACACACAGGTATTACTATTAACTCCATTTTTATAGATAAGGCAACAAGAGTGTCAGGAGTTAAGTTATTTGCCTAAGGAAGCAGATAGTAAGTAGCAGAGATTGGATTCAACCTGTGTAGGGCAGGGTCCACAGCCAGTGATTTCTTCTCATGCCATGGAGAGCATTGCAGCCAGACCAATGGGCCTGGAAAGCAACCTTACTTGGGAAGGGCAACAGAGTACATGGAGACACCTGGAAAAGTGATTAGGAAAAGAAACTCTTGCAAAGGAGAATACATACATATTTAAACATATGCAAGAGAACACATTCATACCCAGGTGGATATATTAATATGTAAAAATATAATTTTAAATGCTACCTGGGAGCTTTAGCAAGTGTCAAAAGAATGTTATTCTGTTTCCTTCTGAAGGAGAATATGATTTGGGAATTCCCTCAATTTATTGGGCCTAGAAGACAAGAATTAGAAAAATATTTAACATGATTACAGGCGTGAATGAAATGAAAAGTGCTGTGGAGTTTACTTGTTGCTAGCCATTTTATTGTCGGGGATATCTGCTTCAATACAGTAATACAGTAATTCTAAAACATTAGTAGTGTGCATCAGATTCATCTGGTGGCTTTTGAAGACCCAGAATTCTTAGAATTTTTGATTCAGTAAAGCAGTATTTAATATTTTCATTGGAACTTTATTGTCATTCATAATTTTGTCTAATGCTGAATCCATTCTCTGTAGGTTTGAATGTTACATTTTATGGCAAAAGCAATGGAATATAAAACCAGCCAAGGTGAATACTTATCATACCAAATACAAGGCAGCTAAGAACCAGCATTGTGCATACACACACACACAAACACACACACACACACACACAAACACACATACACACAGCTGAGCTTCAATAAAATGAAAGAAAAGCTATTTTCCAATAACGAGTATCTAGCAAGAGGGAATTTTGTAGTGCCTTTTAGAAAAAAACTAAAATCTCCTTATCAAGATAACTGATAAAGATCCTAAATTTAATGTGCACTAATAGCAATGGTTGATGCAGAAAGACTTGCTAACGAACAATATTGCAAGGAATCAAAATTCTAATGGAACAGCTAATGGAACAAACACAATGTGGGACATAGGAGCACATCAACAAAACCTGACTCATGGAAGAAAAAAATATGGTTAGGAAAAGAAATCTGACAATTCCCTGCTATGGACAAAAGCTCCCTCTGTTCTTTATTGAGGATGTATTTCAAATTAATATCAGAAATTCATGATCATTTGACCAAATTATATTATTACATTGTGTATTGTGTGCAAATGCGAATATGTAACAACAAACCCATCAGGGTGTACAATTATAATATACCAATAAAAATGTGGGGGGAAAAGAAACACTTAACACCCTCCCACCCCACAAAAAGAAATTCGCTATTCATGTTGAATTAAAATGGGATGGGTCACATAGAAATTGACTGGCTCAATGTACCTCACTATAGGGACCATCTTCTTTCCCAGATAACAATTAGGTGAGAATTGCCAGTGTTCATCTCAGTGACTTTCGTTTTTCTGTATTTTAATGGTTGATCAAGACTGCCTCAGGACACATTCTTAGAATAGAATAAATGTCATTAAACACCTCATCTCTCCTTTTATTTTTTAACCTAAAGAAGTATCTTATTGGCATGCTAGCCTTGATGTGATTTAGCATATTTTTAAAGTTAGAGTGGTATTGACTCCCAGGATCATCTGGTTCTACTGCATGCTTCCCCTCCATTTACAAGGACTGACCTGGCCACAGGGTGGGCATATGATGCTAACTCAGTGACTCATAGTCCCCCACTTCCCTGACCCAAGCAATTGGTTCACAAATTCAAGAAAATCAGATTTATTTCTCAGGTTTTTAAAACTGAGCAGAGAAGAAGGGAGCTTTTCTCAGTTGTCATGCTATGTGCAATTCAGAGCTGCCAGAAGCCATAGTTCTAGCCTGGTGGTAGGTGACATTGAATCCAACATCCACAGAGAAGTAGAGAAAGAAAAGTCAGTGATATCCCTGGTTCTAGCATCCCTAGATATGCTTAAGTTACATAATCCAGTAAATACCACTTTCCCTAACTCTCTTAATTTGAATTTCTGTCTTTTGTAATCAAACAGTTCCAATAAATATATGATCTATTTTGCACTGATTTCCAAAATGTAAATGTCTGAGGGATATTTTATTTCTTTTAATGATCTGAATCAGCAATGTTTAGAGAACACATGCCACTTTGTCATTCAACACACTTCAAATATATTTCCTTGTATCTGGCCCTTCGACACAGGGACCCCTTTCTTCTTCCAGGCCTTTGAATTTTCTGATCCCCCCATCTAGAAGGACTTTCTTCAACTATTTTTGTACATGAAATATTTTTGGTATTTGAATCTCACTTGGATGCCACTTCTCAGAAAGGCTTTCACTGACCATCTTAAACAAAGTAGTCTTTTCCAATAAGTTTATCTGTGACCCTGTTTATTTCCTCTATAATATTTATCCTAATATGAATTTATCTCTTTTATTTGTCTTCCTCTATAGAATGTAAACTTTATAGGGACTAGCATGTCATAGTAGATAATTACACATTTGCAAACTGTTAAATTAAAATGTCATTGCAAAAACTGTGTATAATTATTGTTAAGATGACAGCATAAAATAAACTATGAATACTTTTAAATTTTTATTTTTATTGTTATTTTTAGATATACATGACAGTAGAGTGTATCTTGATATATTGTGCAGGTCATAGCATGTTTCAGCTGTTCTTACCCATTGTTTGCTCTGTCAAAAAGTCTGGAACCAGAGCATTCCTTTGAGTGTTCTCAAGTACAGACCAGAGGACCCCACCTGATTGACAGGCCGATTCTCCTAGTCAGAGACCCTATGTCAGACCTAGCGGGCTTTCCCAGAGAGAGGTTCCTAACATACAGGTGAGTTTGAATTTATATACCAAGTGTCCCACCTTGAATTCAAAGAGAGCCAGAACACCTTGGCTGAATGAATCATTTACTGCATTTTTTTGGTTCAGACACTAGGTGGCAGATGACTATGCTCTTGGATAGAAATATGAATAATTAGCATTGAAATACTTATCAAATTTTGAATAACTTTCTCACTTGACACTAAATATGCAGGGGTTTTGATAATTTGACAGGTTGACAAGAAATATGATAAGGGCTTTGGCCCTAGTATATGGAGATTAAGATGTATTCTGAAATTCTATTTTCAAATTCACAAAGAAAATGTGCAATACAGGAACATTAAAAACAACAACAACAACAACAACTAATCCAGTAGAAAGATTAATGTCAGCACCAGGGTACCATCCAGAGAGAGATATCTTTATATAATGAAGCTGAAATCACTACTTTCATAGCAGTAACAGCTTCGTATCTTTTGGATTAATAATCTAATTTAGTAAATAATTGATTGCATCTTTCCTTTCTCTTCTCAGCTTAGAGAAAACTCCAGGGACATTTTTAAAAAATTCCTTTCAAACATAAACTGATCTGAAAATCTATTGTTTCCCTAGTAACCTTGTATGCAGAGTCCTGGGGGATAGAGAGCCTTTATTTTCTGCTAAGATCCTGGAGATAGCAACCAATTAAGAGACACATACAAAAGCAGATGATCTAGACATTTTTCTTTATTAGAAAACAATGAAATTCTTAAGCCTCCTGATGTTAAATAAACAAAATAGATCACAAAATATGATGAACACAATAAATTCTAGTAAGTACATTTCCTTTATGTCTTGTGGTCTTTAAACAGTAGCAGAAAGGCAAGTATTAGCAGGTAGACAGTAGCAGAGGCTCTCAGGGAAGAAAAAATGGTGAGATGAAGAATGAGGGAAGGAGAGAGGTTGAAGGAGAGTGAGAGAGACACTCACATGAAAGAAACCTAGAGAGAAAGGAAAGAGAAGAAGCATAAAAAAGGGATTCACATGAGAGAAGGTTGGGGGTGGGGATGAAAAGTAGGTACATAAAATAAAAGAGATTGCAGCAAAAAACAGAGAGGGAGACCAAAATCCAGAGAAGCAGGAGGAGGAAAAGAGGTCCAGCAGGTTCTGATTTGTCTTTATTAGTGGTTATTTCTTTAGAATTGTTTAATTTTCAGACTTCAGAATAAAATCTTAATATCTAAATATTAAACATTTAGTTAATCAGTTGTTTTCTGCTTTTTTGCCACTCTAATACTTATGATTTAGAAGCTTTTATTTAAATAAATGTGAGTGAGCTTCTTTCAGGTTGCAAGAACAGATAGGGACTCAGGTTTACTCAGAGGATCAGGGTGTGCGGAATGGAAATGCAGAGAAGGAAGCAAAATAGGAACCATGGACAGCCAGACCTTTCAGAAAAACAGGGCCTTCGAAAGATCATTAGCTGAGAGCACAGTTGTAGCCATCAGGTGTTCTGTCACTGGATTAGCTGGAGAAATCTGTTGTTCTTTCTTTGGTTTTCCTTCATTCCCTTCACTTTACTTGCAACCTCTGATTCAGTCACTTTTCCTTTTATTGGTGGTTTTCTCTGTCTCTGAGTTCAATTTTCCTAATATGGAAAGTCTGAACTTGATCAGTCTTCATCCACATGGTGTGTCCTCATGGGACAGAACTCTTGATTGAAGCTCCCTCAGAGAGAGATTATCTGACTTTGGGTTAGGTGCCCATCATGACTCCAACAGCCCTCATCAGAGGGGAAGGACCATGTGGAATCAGGCGTATGTGAATTTTCTGCGTTAAACTCTGTGTGTGTGTGTGTATGTGTGTGTGTGTATGTGTGTATGTGTGTGTGTGTGGTATCTAGAAAGGGAGGAGGTAAAACTATAAGGCAGTTTGGTAAGATCAGTACATCCCACCCTTGGCCCATCAGGCACATGAGAATAGTGTGACATCTGACTTCCATAATGCCTGTTCAACCTAGCTAAACCACCACGTGTGCAGTCACCAACTCAAAGTCAATTCTAGCCAATACTCCCAAAAGAAGTGATAGAAAACACTTCAATCTTACTATCTGAAGTTAATAAACTTTGAGTTTTTTTTTTTTTTTTTTAGCCTAGACCTAGTGAAGCAAGAATGTGGGATATTTTGGGTAGAGAGAAGGAAAAATGTGGGAATTGAATACATTCTTCAAGGGATAGGAAAGGAAAAGAAGGGAAGAGAAAAATGATTTTTCTCTGCTGTGAAAGAGAGAGGTCTGCAGGCTATGATGCCTGGAAACAATTCTGTGTCCCAAGTGGGTGAAATGCAGAAAAGAAATGGGGTGGTGTTCCAGCCCTTGCAAACATGTCTAAACCTATTATGTGATAAACTGTCTTTAAATCACCAGAGTTTGAGGGACTAATGTTCACTTAAGCAGAACAGGGGTAGTGATATCCAAGGTAGTTCAAAGAATGGAGACCCTGGAAAGGCACATGGAGCAGAAGGTATTTTATGGACACTATATAAGACTTTCAGGTTCCTATCAGACTTTATAGGGAAGCAGCCCGAAACTGCCTAAGATGACTTTCCAGTATTACAGCTTACTGAATTCATATTGCTTGGATTCATATTCTATTTGATTTAGGAAAAATAAAGAATAGATATTTCTTTTATCTTTGAGGTTAGAGGCTGAAAATCATAACACCTTCATTGATTTGAGGACTGGGGACCAATAGTGAGTAAAATTATTCTAAGGACATATTGGCACATTAATCATCAGTCTCTCCTCTTTCAAGCCCTAAATTAAGATAGACTTAATCAAATAATGATTTTCATATGGTGAATTTGTCTGATAACTTGAAAGATTTCTATTAAAATAATCATACCTTTAAAGTCTCACAAGATTATCATTTTATTAATCATATACATATCATCCCTCAGTATCCATGGGGTTTAGTTCTTGGACACCCAGGAGATACCAAAATCCAGAAAAGTTTGAGTCCCTTATATAAAATGGCATAGTGTTTGCATATAACTTATGCACATCTTCCCCTCTACCTTAAATCATCTTTATGTTACTTATAATACCTAATATAATATAAATGCTATAAAGATTCTATACTGTGTTTTTAGGGAGTGATGATAAGGGGGAAAATGTGTAACTGATCAACACAGATTCAATTTTTTTAAGTATTCATTGAACCTGCAGATGTCAAACTCATGGATGAAGAGGAGAAGATACATATGTACACACAGAAGGGTTGGGAGAGGAGACAGCTTTGTTGTAGGGAATTGGCTCATGTGAGTATGGAGGTGGACAAGTCTACACTCTGAAGCTGGAGAATCAGGAGAGCCAATAGGTTCCTGCAGTCTAGGTCCAAAGACCTGAGATGACAGATGGCCCCACAGTATAGCTCCAGTCTGAAAACTGATGGGCTCAAGCCCAGGAAGAATCAATGTTTTATTGTGAGTACAATGACAGGAAACAAAGCAAAACAGGCAAGAGGAGGTCCCTCTCACTTGAGGGAAGGTCAGTTTTCCTGTTCTATTCAGGCTTTCATCTGATTGAATGAGGACCACCCACATTAGGGATGGAAATTTGCTTTAACCAGTCTATTGATTCAAATACTATTCCAATCCAGAAATATCCAGAATGTTTGACCAAATGGCCCAGTCAAGTTAGCACATAAAAATTAATCATCACAGAGATCATCTTTAATTTTTCTCATAGATAACTAGAGGTAGGACAGTGTTTATTGGTTTGTCCTGTGACCTGCAGCCCATGGGACCCAACTCAGAGATCACAGAGAGGAAGAACAAAAGTACAGTCAGGCTATTATTTTTCTTCCCAAAGAAATCAAGACTATATCAGGAGAAAAAGCAGCTGAGGGATGAGTCTGCTTTCCACAGTGCTCAGTTGAGTGGGATGTGGTAATCTTTCCTGGTCCTGGTCACAGTTGAGGCTGGGACAGGGGACTGGCTGGCTAATGGGCAGATTTGAAGGTCTTATTCCACCTCAAATGGACAAAAATCTATTGTGGAAAGGCAAAAAAGGATCTCCTGCATGGAGATGAGAAGGAAATTGACAGCAAAGACGAAATGCTTCCTTAAGGCTGACTGTGAGATCTCATTAGGCACAGGAACCAGAGCTTATTTATAGAATAGCACTACAGATTGTTATGTCTGGGCAGCGAGTTCAGCCTATTCTCATCAGGCAGGTTGTACAAGTTCCCTTTACAATGAATCCTCATACAAGTAGTCTCTGGGCATAGAAACTCTGGGGGATGTGCAGGGCCATAGACCCTGAGGGAACACAGAGGTAGAGCTCAGTAAACTTCACTGAGGTCATCCCTCTTCTCTTGCAGAATTCTCTTCCTTCATTCCTCTCTCCAGATGCCCGCTGGGGTGACTCAGGAGGTGCTAAGCCACGTAGCCACTCCAATCCCTACTCTACCTATTTAGAGAGACATCTACTTAGTAATATTAGAATGAAGACTGAATAAAATAGCACATATAAATGTCCATGCACAAAGAGACCCTTGATAATTATTTGGTAGGAAATAAGGAAGAAAGAAATAAGGCAGTAACTTACATGCTACTGAGTAGATAGGAAGACAAATCGCTAGATGGAAAGTTTATCTGGGAGTAGGATGTGAGGAGGGTGAGTCAGAGCACACTAATGAAGGGGTGTGATGTTGCCAGGTGCAGGCTGTCTCTGCTGCTGCTGATGTCATTTGAAAGAGATACAGGACTACCTCTTGTTGGTGGTAATTGGAGGATCTCTCTAGGCACTTTATGTGGCTGGGATGGTAGCTTTCGTGTCCTGCCTGAGACCAATTCCAGTTTGTGTAATTACATCCTAACAGCAGGCCCTCAGCTAAATGCTTTTTATAAAAAAATAACATTTTCTCTATTGTACAGTTTGAATTAGTATTTCACATAGATGAGGGAGGATAAGGCTCCCCAGTAGAAAATCTGATCTTTTCTTTCTCAGAGCAGATGAATGAATTCCTAGGAATACTGTGGCATTAGGTAAGACTTGAGAATGCATGAAAAATTAAAAGGTGTTCTGGAAGTATTTTTTTAATGCTTTCTGATATGGTCTTCATAACACTTGTGTATATGAGGTCTCAGGTTGGTACCATCCTGAACATCATTGTCCATTACAGACCAAATTTTATTCCCCCACTCCAGATTCATCACCCTTAATATAACTCTATTTGGAAGAAGTTCCTTTAAGAAAATAAATAAGGTAAAATGAAGCTATGAATGACAGGACTGGAGACCACATACAAGGAGGAGGAGACAATAGAGGTCTCTCTCTTGTGTGCTTAGAGGAAAAGCTATGTGGGGATATGGTGCAACAATGACTGTCCACAAGCCAGGAAGAGCCCTCAACAGAAACTAACCCTCATTGCACCTTCATTTTGGATTCTAGCTTCCACAATGTGAGAGCAAAAACCAGTTGGCCCCTGAGAACTCTTAACATGGTGCTGTGGCTGAGTTCAGTTGAGTCTTCCGGACATAGTTGAGGATACCTGCTGTGATATATACTTAACAGAGAAGAAAGCACGTCACAGAAAGTCTATCATGATTGGCTACATTTGTTTTGAGGTTTTTTTTTTTTTTTTTTTTTTTGGCATAGCCATATTGATCACAAGAGCTTTGCTGCTTAGTCCACATTTCTTACCATCTGTATTTATTTCCTTTTGCTGCTGTAACAAATGACTTACATTTAGTGGTTTAAAACTGATCGAATGGCCAGTGTTAGGGTCTGTAAACAAGTCAGGATGGTGCCTGGCATTTTGCCAGAGGGAGTGTTTTGTGAAGTAACTCCATCGAGCCATTAAGTGTGGAGATTCCTTATTGGTTGACTGCTGTATCGAGTTTATGTTAATTAAGATAAGCTGTGTGGAATGTATATATACCCCTCCTGTCCTACAATAAACGGCTCCCACTCCTGCTGTATCAATGTACACAGTTGCTCGTCACCCCCCGGTTATTTTGCTGCAGCCGGACTGCGGCAGGCCAGAATTTTGTTCTGTTACAATTCTAGAGGCCAGAATCCAAAACTTAGTCTAAGATGTTGTTCCTTCTTGAGGTTCTGAGAGGAAAATCTATTTCCTTTCTTTGTCCAGATTTTAGTAGCTGCCTGTATTCCTTGATTTGTGGTTGCTTCCAAAATACTCCAATCTCTATTTCCATCATCACATCAGCAGCTTCTCCTCTGGCTCTGACTCTTCTTGCCTCCTCTTGGAAGGACCACTGTAATTGCATTGGGCCTACCCAGACCCAGATAATCCAGGATAACATGCCCATCTCATTTGAAATGTTTTTTTTTTTTTTGCCATATAAGGTAAGATTCACAGGTTCTGGGAATTAGGACATGAATTACTTGGATGGGGTTATTATTCAGCCTACCACGCTGCCCCTCCCTGTATCCCACACTCTCAGATACAAACCCCTTAAGGACACTACTCTCATTTGCAGCTGTCTGTGGGCTCATGATGTTCCTTCTAAATGGACCTCTTTGAACATCCCAGTCTTATGCTACCTCTTCTAGGAAGCCTTCACTCATTTTTCAGTGCAGTCTGACTTCTTACATTACCTGCAATAGAAACTCCACTATTTGGCTCTAATACGTTATGTAGAATTGTTCAAAGTATATTTATCTTCTTTCTGTAACTGAAATGTAAGTTTCTTGTCTAAGTTTTGCACATTTTCCCTGTTTTCTTCTTCCCTGTGCCCCTGAAATAATTTCTTTAGATGGAGAGAGAACATTCTAAAGAATGTGTGTGGAAGGAGCTTTGTGCAGGTGAAGTCTCCCAGCCCGTGCCCCACAGGTTTTGGTGCCAGGTGAAATCCAACAGTGTTCCCATATTTTCCAATTACTTGGATGCTTGGCTTTACCCAGATGTTGCTCTGAGTACCTGATTGGTTGCTTTAGCAGCCAACTCAAGGAGCAAATTTCCCATTATCTCTCTTGGTTTGAATCTTGTGGAGAGGCTTCTTCCATTCATGGCTCAGGGCCGAAGAAGTTTTGCTGTCTCTCTCTTAATTTGGTTTTAGGACATGTGTGTTGCAGTGACTGTTGCCTTTGCTTACCAGCTAGCTTATCGTCCACACCTGCATGCCCTATAGGAGGAGCAAAGATGACCCTATGCAATGGGCATGTCCTTTGGCAGTCTTGGCCCTCTGTACTTTTTACCCTGTATTTCTGTTGGTAGTATTCAGGGCTCACGAATGACTCCCAGCTACAGCAGGAGTCTTCCACAATTCCTAATACAGACCTAGCAGGCATTCAAAACCAGTGCTAATTGAGAAGTTGGTTTTATTCTCCATACTCTATACTGACTCATTCAGGACAAAATATACTTTGTTAGAGATATATAATGGAAGAAGAGCCTCTTAATCTCTCTCTTTTCTGTAAAAATTAAAATTAAGTGCAATTGCACTTTGAAATCAATTTTTTTTTGGAGGGGGGAGCTTGTTATGTGTGTCAAGAGAAACAATGTAAAAAACACAGTCTCTGCCTTTAAACACTAAACCTCTAATCTAAAGTAGTACACAGACAACTAAAACAGACATTACAACCATAGCCAGCTACATAATTTGGGGCTTATTACAAAATGAAAATGTGAAATTTCTTGCTAAGAAAGCAGAAAAAAGGGTAGAGTATAGTTCAGTAGTAGAGTGCTTGTCTTGTCTAGTGTGCATGAGGCCCCAACACCACAAAACAAAACAAAACAAAACAACAACAAAATAAAACAATATTATAGTACATATATATTTTAAATTTTATTTATTTATTTATTTATTAAATTTAACCAGAAGAATAGATATCCCTGCACCAGGGTAATTCAGCTGTTTCTATTCTATTTTCTGAGCATTCTGCCAACATGCTCTAACTTTAGCTTACATCTGGAATAAATGAAAGCAAAGGAACTATGGGTTGCCCCATCTTTCCCTTTCATCTTATGTTATTTTAAGGATAAGTGGTTGGCTAATGCTGGAAACAACAAGCATAGGATTATTAAGAATAGGATTTCTTGCTCATTTGAGTTTCTTACAGCATTGTTGCCTTCCTTCTGTATTAAAAGAAAATTCCAGTTGGAGTGGAAAGCATGGTCTTGGGGCTGTAAGTGCTTCTGCTTCCTTGGTAGTAGATGTAGCATCTTGTACTCCCTTGAGTCTTCCTGAACACCCACAACTTGTGGGACCACTGGAAAACTGTGCATTGCGAAAATTTTATGCAAATGGACCAGTGAACAATGGCCAGTACCCATTGTCTTACTTCAGGTGCTATTATAGAAGACAACCAGCTTTCTTCTTGTTGGATTTTTCACATGGCAGAAAAGAGAATGAGACAGTTTTCTTGTGTCCCTTTTATAAGGATGCTAATCTCATTAGTGAGGGCTCTACCTTTATGATCTAATTTCCTTCCAAAGTCTTCACCTCCTAATATCATCACACTGGGGGTTAAGATTTCATCATATGAATTTGGCACATATATATTGCATGCATCTCCTCTGATTGTGTGCATATTTCAATGTCTAATGGAATTTCACGTACAAAACACCAATTCAAAGATAATATTATTAAGAATTTCACAATGGTGTCAGCAGAGCATTAAATAAGGTGTGAGCCCTTCAGAGTGCACGGCTCAATGTAACTGAACAGGTGGCATTTCCACAAAGCTGGTCATAATGACTACACCCGGTGGGAAATTCCATGAAAAAAATATGCTCAGGGTTTCATGTTAGAAGGCAGAAACACGAGAGGAAGAATTTCTGCAGGAGGCGATATTGGAGCTAAAACTTTTAAGAATGAGAAAGATTTTGCCAAGTGAGTGAAGAAGGAGAGGAGTATAACAGAAGGGGCAAAAGCACAGAGATACCACAAAGCATTGCAAATTGTCGGGGTGGGTATGGCAGTTTGTTGTGGTAAAGTTCAGATGGGGTTGGGGCAGCAAAGGAAGTTAAGATTTAAGAAAAATTAAGGAGATGTAAGTGCCAAACGAAGGAATTGAAATTATTCAGAAAGCCACATGTCATTGGAGCAAAATAAGAAGAAAATGACTTAAAAGGATTTGTGTTCTTAAAAGGATCTCTCTGATAATTATGTGTGATGAGTTTCAAAGAAGATTATGGCAAATGAAACGAATCTGAAGCCACTGCTAAGCTACAAGAGAGAAGCTAGCATGCAGGAGGTTCTTTAATTTTCTTCCATAAAAAATGTTAATTGAGAAAGGCAGACTTGTATTAAAGAATGAGAGTTAAAGTGTTAAATGAAAACCAAAGCACAACACCACTTATAACAAGGACAATTCTAATGGGTTAGGTTCTTTCTTTCTTTCTTTCTTTCTTTCTTTCTTTCTTTCTTTCTTTCTTTCTTTCTTTCTTTCTTTCTTTCTTTTTTCTTTATATATGACAACAGAATGCATTACAATTCATATTACACATATAGAGCACAATATGGGTTAGGTTCTTAAAATAATTTCTGAGCCATTTTCCTTTAAGTACTGGTCAAAATATAGCAGATATGACTAAAAGAAAATGAAATGCTTTCTTTTAAAAATTTATTTATTTATTTATTTATTTATTTATTTATTTATTTATTTATTTTTGAGATGCTTGGAATAAGACCCAGAGCCTTGCATGTACTTGGTGTTATGGTTTAGATATTAAATATCTGCCAAAAGCTCATGTGTGAGACAATGCAAGAAAGTTCAGAGATAAAATGGATGATTATAAGAGGTTTAACCTAACCAGCATATTAATACCCTGATAACGATTAATTTTTTGGTAACTGTAGGCAGGGAGGGTGTGGCTGGAGGAGGTAGGTACCCAAGGGCATGCCTTTGGAGTTTGTATTTCATCTTGGTTCAGCAGACCTCTTTGCTTCCTGCTGCATCGCTCCCAGCTGCTTTTCTCTGCCACTGTCTTCTGCCATGATGTCCTGCCTTACCTCAAACCCAGAGGAATGGAGCCGGCTCTGAGACTGGCTCTGGACTGAGACCTCTGAAACTGTGAGCCCCCAAATGATCTTCTTCTCCTCTAATTGTTCTTGCCAGGTCCTTTGGGGACAGCAGCAAAAAAGCTGACTAAAACTCTAGACGAGTGAGATAAATGTCTTTTCTAATTTGGTCTGTATTCTATTATTCTAGTAATATTTGGGTTTGCTGATTCCTTCTGTATTCTGTTCTATTTTTGTCCTACACTTGTCTGCACTGAACTATTAACATCTTTATTAAGGTCTTCAATACATGATAAAGGGACCACTCAGTCTTTCTTTAGATAACTCTTGCAAAGTTTAGACTTTGGTAAGCACATAATCCTTATCAACAGTATTGCTTTTCTCCAATGTGTTTTTTTTAATGTGTCTGCTCCCAACAACTTATTTATTATTTTGGGACTTTTCTACTTCATAAGTGCTACTGGCTCTGCTTCTTTCCTCTCCTCTCTTCTTGATCATTCTTGCTTCTCTTTCTCCTCCTCTTCTTCCTCATCCTTCTTCTTTTCTTCCCCTCCCCCAAATACACACATACACCAAGAGCTCTATAACTGGCATCTATGTCTTTGGTCTCTTTTGGTGCCTTTAGAGGCGAACATATTGTGCTCCTTTTATTTGGGAAGAGTACCTTCCCATATTGGGAGAAAACTGGAAGTTTCCTCATAGCAGAACAGGGACTGTTCAGTATTCATGTAACACCGTTAAGTGATCTTTCTGTTGTCATTGCTGAGTGTTTAGCTGCTGAAAATTTGTGTGCATGGTGTTGGCTATGCTAGTTTGTCTTTAAAATTTTTTAGTTATTTATATATTTGTATTAATTAACATTATTTTAAATAACACATAAATCTTATAGCAAGAGTTTGAAAAAGATCTGCCAGCCAGGAAGTTTCTTCCAAAATCATCTGGTTGTTGTGTAAGTCTTTCTTATTTAACTTTTTAAGGAGTCAAAGAAGAAGCAAATTTCTATTCTATGACTTCTCATTTTGATTTTCTACTTTTATTTACTTTTCCCATTTTGAGAGGTCTTTTCCAACAAAATATTGCTCAATTAAATTTAATTAATCATGACAATAATTTGTTATATTTTACATATTGGTACATGTAGAAAATAATATCTATACAGAACACTGGAGTTAAGGGACAAGGCACTTGTAGCTGGAATGAGCTGGTCTGGGAGTTCTGACCATGTCAGTCTGTTCACACTCATCTGCTCTGAAGGCTGAGAGAGTAGTTGCATGTACCTGTAGCCTATTGGCAGCTAAACAGTCTTCCTTAGAATATAGATAGCAAAGGTTATCACAATCTTTAGCCTTAACAAATATCAATGTTAACTAAATCAATGCTTTTTAAACTTTAATATGCTTAGGCATTGCCTGGGGAATCTCAATAAAAATGTATATTCTGATTCAGTAAGTGTGAGATTCTGCATTTCTAACAATCTCTCAGATGATACCAGTGTGGTTCATGGACCACACTTCATATAATAAGGAACTGGATGATTCATTAATACAGCTTGTTCTGGAAAAATCATAGGACGCAGGTCAAATAAAATTTTCTTACTTTAAAACTAGAAGCAGTATAAAACAGCCTCTTTCAAATTGCAGGTAAAGTCTAACACTCATTTGACTAAAACTGTCTTTGTTCAGCTTTATACATACAATATATTAGAAAATTTGCATTGTTGTTCTTGATAACCCGCTAAAGTCTCTTTAAAGTGATTATAACTGACTTATAAGAAACACTTTCCTGGAGTGCAGGAAACTACTAAATTTGATTTTCTTGTAATCAGAGAAAAAGACCCTCATGAAAGAGAGGTGATAGCTGATTATTTAGCAAGGCTTTTGTGCTAGATTGAACATACTCAAAGAAAGGCATAATTATACTTAAAACTATTATATTCTCTAAGTCCTTGATGTAGAGAAGTTATAATTCACTTGACCTTGAACAAAATATCCCTTTTTCCTCAAATTGGGACTAAAACTTTTTGCTCTAGAAATTGTTATTGTTTCTTTCCAACTGTTGGTGAATGTAGACTCAGAGGCTACTGGTAAAAAGTTCCATTTCCAAATGGAAATATATTTAAAGGCAAATGTAAAAATAACTTTCAGATAAGGTTGAAAGTGAAATTGTTATCTCTTTGAAAGAGGAAATGAATTTCTAAGATTCAAAATATTTTAAGAATAAAACTTTATTTTTTTTTAATTTTTATGCAAACCAGTTTTTTGAAGATGAGAAAGGTTCAACATGTAAGATTAAAAAATAAATATACCCCTATTTAAATTCAAATTAGGAAAAATTTGACATAATTTTTCAAAAATGATTATTTATGAAAGATCAAATATCTTTCTTGAATCTTTTTGAAAAGTTTGATGAACATGTGTAATTTATCCTATCAATGCTTAATGATATGTGCATTGGTTGAGACCTTTGAACGTAAGTAATAGGAAATGAATTTGACTTTATTTAGAATTCTGCTATCTTTAAAGTAATATGAATTAAGTTGTTTTATTTTCTGAATAAAAATGTCTTTGGGAGAAACAGTAAATGCTTTAGTAATCTTGAAAAGCTAGAAATGAAAATGTTGTCTAACTTCTTTTTTCTGGGGAAGAAAAAAGAATATGTGGAAAGATAATTTAGTGATTCCAGAGGCCTAAAAATTAGTAGACATTTGAATGAAATAAATAATAAAAGTTAACTGCAGAATTCCATTACTGTAAGGAGCATTTGCCATAGATATGCTGGGACATGTGAAACTCACTAAGTTGCTGGCCATAAGGAACAGCAGCCATTGAACTGCTTAGTCATCTCTGCTTGCAATTGATAAAGAACTGTAAGGGGCACTAGCCATAGGTATGCTTAGCAAAGACTGGTTACAATTTGATAGGGAGCACAGCTCCATGGACATGCCAAAGAACATACCCAGTTGCAATTACATCACATCACTGGACATAACCAATGGACATTGACTTTCATTGAGTGAAACCAATCACCAACATACACCACCAACTTGGAACTGTATTTAAATTGCTGGTTCTGCCACATTGAGGAGTTTTTGCTCCAAGGACATATGTGAGACTGGCTGCCTTCCTGTCTGTCCCTGGACTGACTCTACCATTTGCTGACATCCAGCCATTGGCTGGAGAGAGCCACCAGACATGGACAACATCTGCTCTTTGGCTAAGAGAAGTCACGTGGCATTGGAGGAATTTTGGGTTTCATGGTTGCTATAGGATTTTGCGATTTACTTGTAGTGTTTAATTAGTGTGCATTGAATTCTAGTTGGGGTGCTCCAGCACACCCGACATTTTTGCATTAATTCTTTATATTTGATGATTGGTGTGATTGAATATATGCTTGCATTTAAAGATAATCCACCTCCAAGTAATTATTAATAGTGCTGCTCATGACAATTACCAAGTTATGGCAGCCTCCCTCCTAAACTGAGCAAAAACAAGTGAGTGGGGCCAGGCACAGTGGCACATGCCTGTAATCCCAGAGGCTCAGGAGGCTGAGGCAAGAGGATCCAGAGTTCAAAGCTAGCCTAAGCAACCAGAAGTGCTAAGCAACTCAGTGAGACCCTGTCTCTAAATAAAATACAAAATAGGGCTGCGGATGTGGCTCAGCGGTTTAGTTCTCGTGAGTTCAATTCCCAGTATCAAAAAACAAACAAAAAGCAAGTGCTTGCATGGGGCTTTCTCTAGATGAAGTAAACAGTTACTGAATTTCACATCAAGCCTTTTTCTGAAGACTGCATGGAGATATCACAGAACAAAATGCTTTGACTATGGATGAGTAGTTTTATGACCAATAACTTGTAGTACATGGTGTTTTACATTAGAGAAAAGGGCAATCATTTTTCATGCTTCAGAGTGAAAATTGATTACTCTTCTGGAGTGTGATCATAAATCATTTTTCTGACTATCTATCTTACTGCAATTTCATACAATTGGCAAAAAGCAGCTTTTTAAATCTGTATTTAAAGAATTAGACTAAAACCACTGTCGCAATCAGATGAAAAAGACTGGTGAGCTGATAGTTTTATGAAGAAAATGTAAATTTAAAATGGGTTATCAGGGCTGGGAATGTGGCTCAAGCGGTAGCGCGCTTGCCTGGCATGCGTGCAGCCCGGGTTTGATCCTCAGCACCACATACAAACAAAGATGTTGTGTCTGCCAAAAACTACAAAATAAATATTAAAAAAAAATGAAAAATAAATAAAATAAAATGGGTTATCACATAAGAGCTGGGCACAATGGTGCACAACTGTAGTCCCAGTGGCTCAGGAGCCTGAGGCAGGAGGATTATGATGAGTTCAAAGCCAGCTCAGCAACTTAGCAATTCCCTAAGCAATTTGGTGAGACCCTGTCTCAAAATGAAATATAAAAAAGAGCTGGGGATGTGGCTCAGTGGTTAAACACCCCTGGGTTCAATCCCTGGTACCAAATATATATGTATATTTGGTATCAGGGATATATATATAGATATATATATATATATATATATATATATATATAAAACCAGGGATATAAATAAAATCCATTTTAATTGCTTAAGTTTTAATTTATAAAAGAAATAGTAGTACTCTAGAAGCTATTATTTCCCTTGAAATGATATAGTCTAGGTAGTTACATACAAAGGATGGCTCAATTGTAGAATGAACCAGGAATGCTGGAATTCAAATAAAAATAAGAATAAGAAAGCTGAGTTACCTCAGCAACCTCCATGAACAGGCACTGTGATGGACACTTTGCATATATGATCCTATAGGAATGAGTATTTGTAAGAAAGACCACTTTTCTTAAATAGTTCTTCTGAAACAGCTAAGCAGAGCTTCCAAAATATTCTTTATTTGAATACCATACGTAATTGAACATAATCTTTATAATATAGTGAATTTGTCACTCTTCAGTGTTTCTCAGTCAGCATTTCCTCTCCACGTGAATATAACTGAGCATTTCTTGAAGTTAAAATCTTTTCAAATGTGTCTGCAGAACTGAAATTGGCAATAACTTCACCATTTATCATGCTTAATTATGTTTCATATTCCACTTCCTACTCATCTCTCTGCTTAAGAAACAATCATTTTCCTTCTGTGCCCCAACAACGTGCTCCTCATAAAGATCAAATACAAAATATTTACCAACTTACATTTGTAAAGACCAATCAAAATCCTCAGTCCTCCAATCCTTACCAGCATGACTGACCTGCATTTGTCAGGAAATCTCCATCCATTTTCTCCACCTAACCACTTCCAATCCTAGCCCCAATCCTAGTGCATTATTATATTGGTGTGTAGGATTTGCACTTTGGGCATGTGCTATAGACCTGAGTCTCAGGAACGATGGCTCCAGCAGCTGTAATGGGTTGCTGTTAAATAAAGTCATTTTTACTTTTCATATCATAGAACTATTGTATAAACCTTTCTAGCTGATGTCATAAACTGAGAATGAGGTGTACTATTTTCTGAAAGCCAACCTCTATTGCTTAAATAACCAGAGAAATTACAGAAATAAGACTCTATGTTCAGAATATCTGAGGCAGTGCAATGCTGTAGAAATAGTGTAGGTTTTAATCTCTAATAGGTCTGGCAATTTTCCTACTTGGGTGATCTCAAATACATTATTTAGTCTAATTTACCTCTACTCCTTCATCTGTGATATAGGGATAAAAATACTCCATGGGGTTTATTTGAGCTGTAAATAGGATAACATGTAGAAGGCTTAACAGAGTGACTGGCTGACACCTAGGAGGTACCTAATAAACAGCAGCTATTATCATTCCTCTCAAAGCTTTCTCAATAACCTCTGGTTTACCTATGAAAGTATGTAATTTATACTAGAATATCTGCTTTGCATTAGCAGTTCTTCGGTCTTGTTCGTAAGGTTAAATCTATCACTGATGTGCTTGCCGTTAGTAAATGGTTGCTTTTATGAATTGCAGTCTTCTGCCAAATGGTTGCTAGATTCTCAGCTTATTCTGATGAGCTCTCTTCCTGACCACACTGCAGTTGCAGCAAGACCTTTCTTCTGACTCTGCTGAGTACCTGGATTCTAACAGACATAGAATTCTAGGACAGATGTGGCTTCTCTTCTGTTCTGAGTCTAGAAAAAAAATTATGCTCATTTATATATTTTTAACCACTAACAACAAAGCTCCTGTACCATTGTTATAGTATAGTCTGATACAACTCATTGAAAAATTTCTTTTTGGAGGGAGATTTTTGAAACTTACTTAAATAAAAAAGAGCTTTAAACCAGATATACAACTTTATTTCTAGCCAGAAAAACAGAGTCTATTTTCAAGAATTTACTGAATTTACCTTATACTTATTGGCCCTCAAAAAGCCAGTGATAACACCAAATGATAGCTATGTGACCATAGGGAAAATAATTAGCTTCATAGAATATCAGTTTCCTCATCTGTACAATGGGATAATAAATGCATCTACTTTTTTGGGTGCTGGTGAAAAATAAATGAGACAATGTTTGCACAGTGCCTACAATAGTGCCTGACACTTGGGTTTCAATATATGTGAGCCATTGTTTCTTTTTAAGACATTTCATTATTGGTAGCGTATTTTGAAAAGTTAAACACTGCTGGGTTAATGGATAAATCCCAGATGTTTCTCTATTTCACATCTTAGGAGTTACTAGTGATGCAATCCTTGGGCAATGAAGATGAGAAATCTGTTCTTCACTTTCTTCTATTTTTTCAAGAAATGTAGCTTAGCTATTATTTATATTTCAGAAATATTAAATATCCCAAAATTTAAAATATGTATTTGTATTTCTGTATGGTTTCTAGTCCTTGGCAGATTTTTATGGGATACTTAGATGATTGGAGTGCCCTCTCAATGTCCTTACTTTTATCCCCTGATGCTTTTGCCAGGAAGAACAAGCTGGGTGAAATTCATCACAGACCAGATTGATTTTGCTCTGTATCTCTCTCTTTCTTTCTAAGAATTTGAACACTTATTCTATTTATCTATTTTTTAATACAGTGGTGAGGATCAAATCCAGTGCCTAACCCATGCTAGGCAAGCACACTACAACTGAGTTACAGTGACAGCCCAGGTAATTCTTTCATTCTATATACATTTTGATTTTCTGTCTCTGCAACCCCCACCCTACCGGACATTGTCATGGTATGATCAAAAGTCAGTTACACGAAACAGTTATACTGAGTAATTTTAGCATAGATGGGATCTGAAGGAGGGAGTGGGCATGTTGTAAGGAGAGGCAGCTTGCATTCCATGCACAGGAGTTTGGACATTAGTCTGTAGGTTATAGGAAATTATTTAAGGGTCTTAAGTAGTGGATCAAAAGGGTTTATTCTGTTGCATATAGGATGGACTAGAGGTAGTAAAACAAGACAGAAAAAATCACCTGGGAATAATCCAATCAGACATGATAAGGACAGTAAACAATAAAATGAGGGAAGAACATTATCAGAGTTTGACAACATAAAATGGATTCAAAGTGGAATAAAAAACTCAAAGAAGGGATAATCCAAAAGACATGAGAACAATTGAAGATTTGAGAAATTTATGGACTTAAACATTCTAATAATAATTTCACACACTGCTCATTTTACCCTTGCTCTTGTGTCTTTCCCTAACTTGTGATTTGTGGGTAGTGACTGTCCAATATTTTAGCATAATTTCCTTCTTCCAAATTAAATTGCAAATAATCAAAATCATGAATCATAAAATAGGTAAAACAGTATTTTCTGTACAAACTGATTTTATGCACTGACATTCATAATGTTTTCTAAACAGCCCATCAACAAAAATGTATATTAATGTTTTGTTGGTTTCTACTGTGTTAAAATTTTGGATGTATTACATTTGCATGTGTTATCTGGTGAGTTTTTAATTAGTTTTAAAAATAGTTGTTTAAATATATTTTAAACACATGTAACCAATGCTTGCTGAGCCCCAGAAGCATCTCTGAGAAGTGTCAGTCTGTGAACCACTAATGGAGAGAAATATGGGCATCCAGCCGGACCTCCCCTCCACGTCCCAGCACATAATGAGATGCTATTCTCCCTTCCCTGAGTACATTTATGCCAGCCCACGCTCCTGGCAAAGGAGCAGGCGTCAGGCTCCATTGATCTTAGACACACAGAGTCACTTATCCATATGCTCAGGGTGTTTGACGCCGTGTCCCTGCCCAGTCACAAATTAGTCACTTTCCGCTAGTGACTGTGAATATAAAGGAGGCATTTTCTGAAATATAGACCTTGTTTGAACAATTAGAGATGAGGAAGCCAATAACCATTTTTCTTCATTTATTATAAAGGAAATAAATTTGCTCTCTAGCCTCTATACGTGGTAATGAATATATTCTATACTTATACTTACTCTCAAAGCCTCAATTCTAAAATAAGGAGAGCAGATAAAAATAGAGTGGAAAGATTGCCTCCTTTTCTCTTCTTCCTTTTTTTCATTGTAAGAGGAATGCTGTGCCCAATTTATAGAATTGCAGAATCTGAGAGTCAGGGAGAAACTTGGAAATAATGCATGCTGATGTCTTGCCTCTACAAGAATTCCCCAAATAGCATTTCTCCTGGCCTCTGATTGAACATTCTAATGAAAGGAGCTTACTACTTCATCACACCATTCTTGGAACACAGGAATTTATAGAAAGTTCTCTCTTAAATATCCCTTATATTGCATGCCCATGATTTAGTTGATCATTAGTTGTTGGACATTCGTGTTGTTTCCAACCTTCTGTATAACAAGTAATATTGCGGTAAGCATCTTTTTAAAGTATATCCATAATCCTGGGTTTATTTTATTAAAGGAGATTTCTATCAATCAGCTTGCTGAATCTAAAGTACGTGTGTGAATTTTAAAAAATTTTAATAGAAAATGTAGAATGACTTTTCAAAAAGGTTGTTAAAATTCTATCCTGCTAGTATTTGACAGTGCCTATTTTTTCCATTTTATTTTATCAAGTTTGTAAACTTTGGGAAATCCAATGACTGAAGAAAGTTATCTCATTATGGTCTTCATTTTCATGCCATGATCACTGCTGAGGTTAAACATCTTTTCATATGTTCATTATCTGTTTCTTCTTCTGTGATTTTGCTGTTTTCGAGCTGTTTGGCCATTTGGTTTGGGATGCTTTACATCTTCTGAAAAGGATTTTAGTGGATTAAGGGCTGACTTTTCTATTGCTTCATGGAACTTGCTTTCCATCTTGGTGTGTTGGGACTGCTACTGCAAAATGCCATGAAGTGGGAGACTTCAAAACAACATAAGTTTATTTCTCACAGTTCTCAAGTCAGGAAAATGTAAGATCAAAGAGCTGGTGGATTCCATGTCAGGTGAAGGCCTGGCTTTCTCATCTCTTGGTAGAAGAGAAAACAGAGCTTCCTCAAATCTCCTTAATAAGGACACTGATCCCATTCTTAAGGGCTCCACTATTACAACCTAATTCCCTTCCACAAGGCCCAGCATTCAGTATGATCACCCAAATGGTTAGAATTTCAAATGAATTTTAGGGGAACACACTCAGTCATTGGCAATTTCTAACTTCTAACTATACAGCCTTACCTTTTCTGAACAAATTCACTTCTCAGTGATTCTATTCAGATATAATTCTTGCCCATAAATGAATATATTACCCTAGAAATAATTAGCACAGTGCAGGGCCTTGCTACTTGAAGTGTGGTCTATTGACCAAGGGAACCAGATCACTTGGAGTTGATTAGAATTTGAAGCCCAACTTCAAAAATGTTAAATCAGAATCTTAAATTTTACAAGATACCCTGTTAATCTTCATGCATATTAAAATTTTAGAAATACTGTGTTATAACATAAAGGGTTTTTAACTCTTGCAGCTGGCTTCAATATTTACATTAATATTAGCAAAGTTTTTAGATCATAGTCACTAAGCATCCTATTTTGTTATCAAGTAAACTCTTGTTATTAAACTGTTTCTCCAGTTTATTAATGAACATTTTGTACCTAAGTGCAAGATTTTCCCATTATTTTCATTAAATTTCATTGCATTTATTTCAGGTAATGATTTGGATTCATGATAATCTCTTTAAATATTGAATCTGCATTTTAATGTAAAGACTCATTATTTATATTTGGGGGAAGCTAATAAAAATCTTTGAATAAAGTTGCATGGTAAAGTCCCAGGTAAGTCCTTTTATACTTAGTTTCCTTTTTCTTACATTAAATCCAGTTAGGATGAATAGTAAGATAATCTGTAAGGGGAAAGAGAAGGAAGGAGATGTCATAATGTACAATATTTAACTGAAGATAGTTTTGTATGTGAGAACAATCTGCTGCTGATCTCTTCTCCCCACCATCTGTTTGTAGGACAGATCCAGGCATCAAATCCCAGGAGCAATGTAAGGTTATTCTGCTGTCCCAGGAGAAACTTAGGGTTATGCTGCTGACCCAAAACAGTGATGACCCTGGCTCCCTACAATGACTAAACTCACTGAGCAGTGCTTGAGAACCAAAGACAGTTCCTCTTTGAGAAATACATCCAATTTTCAGTTTGGACAAGATGGGTGGACTTGTTCCTCCTTGTTCATCCCACTAAATATGCAACTATAAGCCCTGTAAATTACCAAACAGATGGCCAAATGAGAACTCTGAATGGTAGAAAGAGAAAGGTAAACTTGCTTGGGACCCTAGGCAGGAGGAACAGCACAGTGGCTGGGCATTTTGTGGGCACTATTCCTCAGAGGACAGCAGCCTTGACTAATTTCCTGACTTTCAACCTAGCAAAAGAAGGTGGCCCAGGTAGACACATTCCTTTCCTATGTCTAAAGAGAGTCCTTCTATTGAAAGAGGAGTTGGCAAAGATCTCTAATTCTGTGGGCTCTCTCTTCATTCTTTTGTTTCCTTTGCTGGGCAGAAGGTTTTAAATTTGATGCCATTCCACTTATTGACTCTAGGTCTTATTTCTTGAGCTTTAGCAGTCTTGTTAAGGAAGTTGGTGCCTGTGCCAATATGTTGGAATGTTGGCCCTATGCCTTCTTCTAGAAACTGTGGGGTTTATGGTCTAACTCCTAGGTCTCTGGTCCACTTTGAGTTGATTTTTGTGCAGGGTTAGAGATAGGGATCTAATTTCATTCTTCTATATATTGATATCCATTTTTCCAGCACCATTTATTTAAGAGACCATCTTTGGCACTTTCACTAAGGATCAGATTCTGTATCTGTGGATTTTTCTCTGAGTCTTCTATGCCATTGGTTTTCATATCCATTTTTATGCTAATACCATGCTATTTTTATTACTGTAGCTCTGTAGTATAATCTGAGATCAGGTATTACAATGCATCCAGGAATTTCTCAGGATTGCTTTGGCTATTCTGGATCTTGCACTCTTCTATATAAATTTTACGACTGTTTCTTCTAGTTCTGTGAAAAATATCATTGATATTTGGATGAGGATTGCATTGTATCTATAGATCACTCGGAATTATGGCCATTTAGACAGTATTAATTCTGCCTATCCAAGAACATGAGAGGTCTTTCCATCTTCTGAGTTCTTTAATTTCTTTCTCAGTGTTCTATAATTTTCACTGTCGAGGTCTTTCACTTACTTGGTTGGATTTATTCCCAAGGTTTGTTTGTTTGAGGCAATTGTGAATGGAATTGTTTTCCTGATTTCTTTTTCAGCAGACTTGTTATTGGAGTATAGGAAAGCTATTGATTTTTGTATGTTGATCTGTATCCCACTACTTTGCTGAATTTGTTTATCAGCTCTTTTTTTGGGGGGGGAGGAGGGTCTTCTAAGTATAGGGTCATGTCATCAGCAAACAGATAATTTAATTTTTTTTTTTTTTACAATTTGTAGTCCTTTAATTTCTTTCTTTACCTGATTGTTCTGGCTAGCATTTCAAGAACTATATAAAATAGGACTAGTGAGAGTGGAAATTCTTGTCTCATTTCTGATTTTAGAAAAAAAGTGCTTTTTTTTCCTCTTCAGTATGACGACATCAGCTTTGAATTTGTCATGTATATCTTTTATGATATTGAGGTAAGTTACTTCTATGCTAGTTTCTTCAGTATTTTAACATAAATGGGTACTGAACTTTGTTGAAGATCCTTTATGTATCTATTAAGATGATCATGGGATTTTTGTCCTTAATTCCATTTATGTGGTGAATTACATTTATTGATTTACATGTATTGATGCATCCTTGGATTGAAACCCATTTGATGATGGTGGGAAATCTTCTTATAAAGAACTATGAGTCTTATGCCTCAAACCCAAATAACCAATCAATATGTGGACAAATAAACTAAACAGACATTTCCCAAAAGAAGAAATACAAATTGCCAACTATATCTAAAAACCAACCTTAGCAATCAGGGAAATGTAAATAAATAAAACCATACTGAGATTTTGTCTTACTCCAGTTAAAATGGCAATCATCAAGAGTACAAATAACAAGGTATTCTGGTGGGAGTGCAGGTAAAAAGGAACACTCAAACATTTTTAGTGAGACTGAAAATCAGTACAACCACTTTGGGAAGCAATATGGAGATTCCTTAGAAGACTAGAAATAAAACCACAATAAGACCTGTGTATTCCACTCCTTTGTATTTATCCAAAAGAATTAAAATCAGCACACAACAGTGATAAGTCACATCAATGTGTAATTCACAATGTGCAATTCACAGTAGCCAAGATACGAAACCAATCTAGGTACCTATCAATTGATGGATGAATAAAGAAAATGTTATACACACACACACACACACACACAATGGAGTTTTCCTCATCTATACATAGGAATGAAATCATAGACTTCAATAGATGAATGGATAAAGGAAATGTGATATATGTACTCAATGGAATATTACTCAAACATAAAGAATAATTAAATTATGGCATTTGCAAGTAAATGGTTGGAACTGGAGACTATCATGCTAAGAAAAATAAGCCAATCTCAAAAACCAAAGGCCAAATGTTCTCTCTGATATGTGGGTGTGAACATACAATGGGCAAGGGAAGGGGGAGAATATAAGTTATACTCCATGAATGGATAATATGTCAAAAAACACTCTACGGTCATGTATATCTAAAAAGAACAAATAAAAAATGTTGAAAAAGTAAAATAACTTTAAAAGAAATATTTAGAAAAAAAATAAAAGATGAAATTGTACCATTAAAAAAAAGAATGAGGGAGGGGTTGTGGCTCAGTGGCAGAGCACTTGCCTAGTATGTGTGGGGCACTGGATTCAATTCTCAGCACCACATTCATTTGAATAAAGGAAAGGTTCATCAAAATCTAAAAAAAATTAAAAAAAAGAATGAAATCATGTCATTTGATGGTAAATGGGTGGGACTGGAGAACATCATTCTTAGTGAAATAAGCCAGAATCAGAAAGTCAAGGGTCAAATGTTTTCTCTTAAATGTGGATATGAGAGAGAAATAAGTAAATTTTAAATAAAAAAGGGATCTCAAGAAAAATGGCGGGGAGAGCACTGGAGTGGAGGGAGGGGATCAAGGAGAGGGAGAAGGGATGGGAAAGGGGAGGAACTGCAGGATGAGATTGACTCTATTAAGCTATTTACATGTATCAATGTCCCCACTGGCAGACACTGAGTAGGCAGGCAGGTCCAGAAAGAATGATTCACACCCATGGTTTGTCTCAAAAAGGCTCTTTGTCTCTGGAACTTGAGATCTTCTTCCTCCAGGGAGAGACACCAGATACCTGGTCTAGAGAAATCCCTTCCACTTTCTTAAGACAGTACCAGCAAGGAACAGTGTAATCCTCAGTGGTACCAGATAAACCTAGGAAACCAAATAAGAGCACAGAGGCTCTGAGAATTAAGCTGTCACTTGAAACATAGCCTATGGGTGAAAATAAAGAAAAGAGCCAGGAACCATGTACCAAACCTAAACGGGTTAACTGGCTGTTAAACTTGGAGATTAAACTAAGACCTACATTTTCTCAATAAAACAAAATGTCCAAAAATCACCTGTCCTACCAAGAGTGAAGACAATCACAATTTCAATGGGAGAAGATATTCAGTTAATGCTAAGGCTGAGCTGGGTGTCAGATGTTGGAATTATCTGACATGGATTTTAAAGCAGCTGTCATGAAATGTTTTAGCAATAAACTGCAGTTTACCTACATATAAATGAAAAGGGGAAAATCTTAGTAAATAAATAAATAAATAAGATGTAGTTTAAACAATTTAAAGTAACCCACAGAATGGAAAGAGGGAGGGAGGAGGAAGAAAGAGAGTGGAGGAGGAGGAGGAGGAGGAGGGAAATAGATAAAATAAAAACAATAAAATGGAAACCTTAAATGCTACCACCAAGAACTATCTTAACTCTGCATAATCTAAATATATCAAACAAAAGAAAAAAATGTCAGAGTTAATTTAGAAAGCATGTTTCAGTTATATGCTATTCATAAGGAACTCACTTCAAATTCATTGACAGAAGTTGTACATGAAAGCATGAAAAGAGATTACCACAAATAGGAATAACTATTTTAATATGTGATAAATTATACATCAAAGCCAGGAAAATTGCTAAAGACAAAGAAGGACATTACTTAAGAATAAGAGGATCAATCCACCAGGAAGACATAATAATTTTAAGTGGAATACCAAGCAGCAGAGCCTCAAAATATACAAAGAACCAAAAGATTAAAAGGAGAAATAGCCGTACACACAATTTAGTTAAGGACATCTGTATCCTGCCTCTCTCCAACTGATAGGACTAATAGAAAGAGAATTAGCAAGGGTATAGAATGTCTGAACAATGCAATTGGCAAACAAGTTCTAAGCTGACATATGTAGACACCCCATCCAACAATAGAAGAAAACACAAGTGATCACAGAACATACACCAAGATAGACTATGTGCTAAACTATAAAAAAGACAATAATTTGGAGCTGGGGTTGTGGTTCAGTTGTACAGTGCTTGCCTAGCATGTGTGAGACACTACATTTGATTCTCAGCACTGTATAAATAAATGAACAAAATAAAGGCCCATTAACATCTAAAATTTTTTTAAAAAGCTAATAATTTGAAAGATTTGAGATCATGTGGAGTATGTTCTCTGAACATAATGGAATCAAACTAGAAATCAAATATAGAAAATAGAAAGAAATCTCTGAAAATACTGAAATTAAACAACCCCTAGATCAAAGAGGGAGTCTCAAAGGAAATGAAAAATATACTGAACTGAATAAAAATAAGTATACAACATATCAAATGAAAATACAATACATCAAAATTATGTTGTGCTGAGAGGGAAATTTATAACACTAAATGCTTACATTAAAAACAAGGAAAGGTCTCAAATCAGTGATTTGTTTGTACTTCATGAAACTGGGAAAATAAGATAAAAGGAAACTCCAGATAGGCAGAAGGAAGAAAATAATCTTCAGAGCAGAATTAAATGAAATTTTAAAATAGCAAAATGATAGAAAAAATCAATAGAAAAAAAACCTAATTCTTATAAAAATAATGAATCCGCCACAAAAAAAAAAAAAAAAGAAAGAAAGAAAGAAAACACAGGTATCAATATCAGGAATGAAATAAAGTACATCATTACAAATCTTACAATCATTAAAAATAATAATGGAATATTGTGAAAATTATTATCAGAAATCTAGGAATTTTAGAAAAAGTTAATCAATTTCTCAGAAAACTGACAAAATTCAATCAACATGAAATAGATAATGTGAATAGGTCTGTAACAATTTTAATAATCAAATACATAATAAAAGTTTTCTTTATGAAAAAGAAGTTTCCAGGACCACATGGTTAAACTGGAGAATTCTACTAAATACAGTGAGAAGAATTACTCCAATTTTATACCACTCCTTCTGGAAAATAGAAGGTCCTCTTTCCAACTCATTTTATCAGGCCAATATTACCTCACTACCCAAACCAAACTAAAGCAGTAAACAACAACAACAACAACAAAACAATGAAAGAAAACACAGAAACAGACCAATATGTCTCATTAATTTAGACCCCCTCCCTCCCAAAAAAAGCCTCACCTCAACAAAACACTAGTAAGTCAAGTGTAAAAATTATTTAAAGAATTATGTATCACCATGAAGTTGGGTTTATTCTGGGTAAGCATTGTTGGTTCACCATTCCAAAATTCATCATATCAAAAAGGTTGATTACAATCAAGAGAAACTATATGGTCATATCAATTGACATAGAAAAAGTATTTGAAAAAATCCACCACCAACTCAGAATAAAAACTTTCAGTAAGTTAGAATTGAAAAGAACTACAGCACATGGATAAGCAGCACCTGCAAAGATCCTACAGCTAAGACGAATGGTGACGGACTGAAGGTCCACTGTCACCACAAATTTGAAGTACAAACAAATCACTGATTTGAGACCTTTCCTTGTTTTTAATGTAAGCATTTAGTGTTATAAATTTCCCTCTCAGCCCAACATAATTTTTATGTATTGTATTTTCATTTGATATGTTGTACTATTGCACAGTAGACAGCCTCTACCCACTGCAATAAGTTGAGGAAAAGAAATAAAAATTTACAGATTGGAAAGGAATAAATAAAACTGGGTATAGGTGACATGGTTGTTTACATAGAAAATCCCAAGTAATGTACAGAAATTTTAAAAATGGCTTCTAGAGAACTAAAAGCTAGTTCAACAAGGCTAGAGCATACACGATTAAAATGCAAAACTCCATCTCATTTTTGTATACCAACAATAACAGTTAGAACTGGAGTGTAAAGTGCAATGCCATAGCAATAACTCTAAAAAAACATATTTAAGTATATTCTTAATATACATGTATAGGAGCTGCATCCTGAGAATCACAAAATAAATAAACCTGAATAAATGGAGAGACATAACATTTTCCTAGATTGAAAGGCTCAGCAGAGCAATTCTTTCCAAATTGGTCTGCAGGCTTAATGCAACTTCTAGCAAAATCTCAGCAAGTTTATTTATTAACTTATGATGTAGCTTATATTCTATGATCTGTTTGGAAAAGTAAGGTCAATATATATTACATAAATGTGTGTGTGTGTGTGTGTGTGTGTGTGTATATATATATATATATGTATTTTAAATATATTTATATACATGAAGTATATCATATATATCAATGGCATCTAATAGAGAACCCAGAAATTAACCCACCTTGTATACTGGCATAGTTTTTGATGAAAGTGCAAAATTCACTGGAAGGAAAGTCTTTTAAACAAATGATGCTGGAGCAACTGGACAGCTACAGGCATAAAGGTGAACTTTGATCTAAATTTCACACTTTATACAGAAGTTAATAAAAAGTGTATCATGGAAATAAATTTAAAATGTAAAATTATAAAAATTTCAGGAAAAACAACAGAAAATTTGGGAATTTGAGCCAGGCACAAAATTCTTGACACAAAAAGCATGATCTAGAAAAAGAAAAATGAATACATTGGAACTCATCAAAATGAAAACTATTGCTATGTGGAAGCCCACGTTAAAAAGATGAAAAGACAAGTTACAAAATGAGAAAATGGAAATCAGAAGAGGTTGCTTGAGGAATTTGTGGGTGGGATTGTTTGAGAAGGGGTGCAAGGGAGCTTTCTAAGTTTATTTAAATATTGTCTATCCTTTTGGGGTGGGTTGTGTGGGTTGTGTTCATTTGTCAACTTGTGCCACGCTGTACGTTTATGATTTGTGCATTTCCTTTTGTTATAAATTATACCTCAAGAAAAAGTACTTAAAAGCAAAACACAAAACAAGAAAAAATTAATTTTCAAGGTAACTGAAGAGACCTTAAAGTTCAAATTCCTGTTCTTCTGAGGACTTCCACACAGGCGTGGTAGAAAACCATCTGGCTCTTACCCGGTTGAGTCATCCCACACAGGGCACAATCCAAGGGCAAAACCATGAAAGGTAAGAAAGAAAACCACCTTATGAGACAGACTCATCACCACAGCAGCTACCTGCATCATGGGTCGCTCCCCCTTGTCCTTCAGCTTCACGGCTTCTGTCCTTCTCTCCAATTAATCATCAAGCAACCTGTTCTTGTCAACACTCAACTCCCTGCCTGGTTTATTTCTATTGTGTCCTGAACACATTTGTTATTCATTTAGCCTCCCTTCCTTTTGTTTTACCACGTCCCACCAGGCTGTGCCTGATGCCATGAGCCATACCCCATAGGACTGCAGACACTCGCTAGGCAAACACAGTTGCCCTCAGCTCTGACAGGCTCACAGCTGTTCTGATTTTCTGGTATGCTTGAGGAAAGAGAGAGGCTATCCAAGGCGCAGAAACCAGCAGCAAACAAGCTTTATTCTCAGCCAAGGGACCCATGTGAGCCTTGTTTTGATACTTCAGTCAGATATAACTGGAGGAAGTAGGAGAAAGAAGGGAAAACCAGGAGGTTTTATTATTGAATAGTTTCCCTTAAAATCTCTCTCCAGGATTGCAGCTTTTAAGGATGTTAAACCAACCAGAGCTATAGTTTTTGTAGAAATTTACTGTGTACCTTTCTTTTGGGCAAATTAATTAATGTAATGAGGTTCTCTGAGCTTTCGTTTTTACATCTGTCAATCTACAAAGCAGCAGGTACCTAAAGGGGTTGGCACTGAATTTAAATGTCAAGTATTTGTAAATCATTTATCATTGCTGACACACGTTATGCATCCATTCTTGCATGCATTCATTCCATTCATAATTTATTTATTAACAAATTCAATATTAATATATTTACCAATGTATATTGAGTGCTTAGTGTATGCTAAAGCACTGTTTTAGGATGCATCAGTAAACATAACAAAGTTTCCTCTCTCATGTAATTTACATTCCATTCGGGGAGTCAGGAAATAAAATAGTAAGTGAATAAATATGTAATATAATGACAGAAAATAAGACCGCTAAAAGAAAGGAAGGAAGTGTAGGGTGGTGTATAGAAAACGACACAGGTGTGGCTTTTTATCCAAAGCCCCTTCCAAGAAGATTACAATTAAATAGAGACCTGAATGATGTGAGGTAGCAATTCACTGGAAATTGGGACTTTTACTCTTCATTCTCCCCAGAATGATATTGAAACAGGAAACTTACCAAGCACACTGGTCCCATTCAGGGCTTACCACCACACTTAGGTGAATGGACTCAGATCAAAACATACATGTTTATTTATCAACTATTTCTCCCACAGCTCTCATCAATAATTATATGACTTATTTTCAGAATGAATAGTAATAATATACCAAATATTTTTTAAATGGAGGCCCAGAGAATATTTGTGTGAAGAAGTGAGGAGGAGTTCCTACCCTTTTTCTGGTTCAGGTGGAATGGTATTAAATAGCAGAGAGCTAAGCCTCTAGCAGTGATTCATTTATTTATTTTTTTAAGATGACACAATAAAAAATAAAAAGTATGTATTATTAGAGTGCCACATCACATTTTGATACATGTGCACCATGTTCAACATGCTTAAATCAAGTTAAACATGTTTATCTCCTCAAACAGTGGTCATTTCTTTATGGTGAAACTTTCAACATCGTTTCTTCTAGCTTTTTTGAGTGTATCACATTATTGTCATCTATAGTCACTGTTGTGTGTAATAGCAAGCCAAAACTTTTTGTCCCTATTGAATTGTAACTTTAGCACCAAATGATGGGGCTCCTGTTTCATAAGACTCCTGAACCCACTCTGCCAGAGTGAAGAATCCTCCAGAGCATGGAGCCAGAATTACATTCAGATTTGAATATTTCAGAATAGCTTTTAGTTTGGACCCATTACAGATGATAACCATTGAATCCTTGAACCATATCTCTGCACTAAACATTCAATATCAGAGGTCCAGAAAATTTTGACAGTTCACCAGAATGAAGTCCTGCTGGCTACATCCTGGTTTTCTGCACACACACACACACACACACACACACCTGGTTTTGCCCAGTGTAATGCCATCATGCTGATGAAATGCCTCAAATTCACAACACTATTAAAATTTATGGGGGAATCTTCAGACACTCCTCATAAAAATTAATTAACCCTAAATATTTTTGTTCTGTGACAACTTTAATGTAATGGTCCGTGAGGTTCACCCCTCTGCTTAACCAGGAAATTATTCCTTTTTTTGTAGTTCAAATAAACTTAGGTCACCTTTTGTTCAGTTTCAGCATTATATTGCATTCAAAAGAAATACCCACTCAAGAGTCTCCTCTAATTAGAATTTTTACTGAAATGCTAGATGTGGTTGTGCACCTATAGTTCCCTACTAGGGAGGCTGAGGCAGGAGAATCACATGAACCCAGGGTTTCAAGGCCAGTCTGGGCAACTCAGTGAGATCCCATCTAAAAAAAAGTTAAGACTAATTAATTAAACTAAATAAACCTTTATTGACATTGCTTGAAGAAACGCTGAAAAGGAAGAAGCTTATTGTAAGTACATTATACATGTCCTAAGGTTCCTCTTTACCCTCATTATATTTCCATTGTATTAATTACAGAAAAGACTCTGCTACAGTTTGGATTTTAATGTTCCCCAAAGGTTTGTATGTGAAAGTTGTTCCCCAGTGTGATGTTACGGGGAGGTGGCAGAAGTTTTAGTGGTGAGGTTTTCAGCTCACCAGGGGAATAGTGGGTCCCTGGCCACTTCCTCCTCTTTTCCTTCCCTACCATGTGGTAAATAGTTTACTCTGCTGCACTTTCCCCACCATGATGTGTCCCCCCAATAGACCTCAAAGCAAAGAGGTCAACTAGTCATGGACTGAAACCTCTAAAACCATGAGCCAAAATAACCATTTTCTCTTCATAAGTTGATTATCTTTGGTATCTGTTATAGTAACGGAAAGCTGACTAACATCGACTCCCCTCGAATAACCTTTGATTTTCCCTCTTGTTATAGCTTGGATCTGGAATGACCCTCAAAAGGTCTTGTGATGAAAGCAAGGTCCCCTGTGCAGACAGGTTAAGAGGTGGGGCTTTTAGGTAATAATTGGATCATGAGAGCTCTGACATCAGCAGTGGATTAATTCATTGACAGCTGAAGGGAATAATAGAAAGGAGGTGGGACTTAGTTACAGGAAGTTTTTCACTGGGGGCTGTGTCCGGGAAGAGTTCATCTTGTCAGCTGCCTCTATCTTTCTCTTTTCCTCAGCTGCCATGAGCTGAGCAGTTTTTTTCTGCCATGATCTTCAGCCATGATGTCCTCATCCCCTTCAGGCCCAGAGCAATGAAGCTGCTGACCATGGACTGAAACTCTGAAACCATGAGCCCCTTGTTCTGAAACCTTTCCCCCTTGTTCTTGTCAGGTATTTTGGTCACAGTGGTACCAATCTGACTTAACACATATCTCTTTCCCAGCTCTAACTTTCTTGGCTTTTCCACTCCTTAATTTCACTTTTATAATTGTCTTTCTTGGAATTCCAGGCTCCTTTTGATGTAAATTAATCTATCTTGTCCCCTGTTTTTTCCCAATTCAGTTACTCTTCTTCCTTACCTTGATCTCTATGACAGGAATCTAGGCCAGAGTTCTATGATCAGTGAAGAATGTTTCCTTCTTCACCAGTGGATGTAGTATAAGAGATGGTTGGTATATACATGCTATTATTTTCCTTTTCTTTTCAATTCATTTTGAACCTCTTTTTGCCCATCTGTTCAGAACCAAGGCATACAGTGGCAAACAAGATGTAACTCCTCTTCAAAAGCATATTAAAGATTATGTAGTCATGTGAGACAGATAGTCAAGTTCATAAACTTGTGTTTTTCAAGCACAGTGCTGTGACATATTCACAAGCAAGCTACTGATTTTAGACCAGGTTATGAAAATTTTTTGTTGTTGTTATATCTGAGGATGCAACCTGTCACCGTGATATTAGATAGAATTAGACTGAGAAGGTCATAGACTGAGAAATGTGATTAAGAGCCAGGTGCCTCCTGCTGTATATAAATGAAACAGGTGAGACGTGATGTTGAGCTGGGGCCAGGTCGGATGTCGGGTTTACTGACTCACAGGAGAATTTGCTCTGTGCAGATACAAGAGGATAGGCAGGCAGAAAGTAGTTCTACCCAAACAGTTAAAGAGTGCTCAGGGATAGCCAAATGAAGAATGAAATAACCACGGGTGCTGTTACAGGCACAGTGAGCTATTATACTGGATCAGTGATTGTGTTGTCACTATGGATGACTTGTTTAGTGCTGTTTTGAGACCTTTAGTCCCTTCAAGTGAGACCTTGCTAAACTCTGGCATTTCTAAGTTAGCAGTAAAAAGTTGAGAATGACAAAGAAGGAAATGAAAGACTGATGTGGAAATTGACAAGACATAATAGGAGCTCAGGGAAAGGGAACCTGTAAAAGAATCTGGTGTGTGTGGGATGAAAAATGCCACGGGCGACAGATGCAAAGGAATATGGCTAATAGGAACAGCAGATGGGACTGGACTTGGATCTCAGAAAGAATGCTTTCAGTGGGCTTCCCAGAAGATTCTCATGCATGCATACACATATGATCTATTTCTGAGCTGGGGTGCAACTCAGTGTTAGAGAGCTGACCTAGCATGTGATAGGCCCTGGGTTCTAAAACACCTCTGTAGCAGAAACAGATCCAAGAATTGGGAGGTCTCTGACTGCTGCTTGTTTATTCAAGAGCTGGAACATTAGGAGTGTTTTTGAATGTCTATTCCAGCAGGGAGCATTTCATAAAATGAAGTTTGTTTCTATTGATTTGGCACCTAGAAACCCTCGGGGAGTTTCTTCCACTCATTATCCCAAAATGCGTAGCAGTAGCAGCTGAGGAGGTGGCAGTCATGGACTTCTGTTCCAAAAGCAGCAGTGTCCCGAGGAGAGTTGGTCTGAACAGGAGGTAGCTGCTGCTCTGCACCAGCCCACTCTTCTATTTTTGGCTCTGACACAACAGCAAAGACCATGTCTATGCTGATTTCCCACACATATGTTATTTCCTTTCCATAAACTCCATTAATTCTTCTACTTGTTTTCTCTGATGATATAATACACAGGCATAAATTTAGTTATTACAGCTGGTCGTTGTAGCTGTCTTTTACCATTCCTTAAAATACTCCTTTGTCCACAAGCCAAAGAAAGTAAACATCCCATAAAACAGATTAAATATACACAGAAAGACAAAGGAGGCACCTTTTTCTCTTGGTAACTGGGAGCAAAACATAATGCCAAAATATTCCTAAATTCCCTTAGTATTAAAGACAAAACCAACTATCTTAACTTCTGTCTCTTAATAGTCAACAACAGATGAAAGAACATCTATGTCCTTGCCATGAGACATGATGCTACATGACATGCTGAAGAAAGGGTAGAGCCATCTACCAACTTTCTGGTGTGGATTAAACACTAGAGGCTCTCCTTCCTACCCAGAAAAAGATGTTTTCAACCTTCGTCCAGTCAAAAAGTACCCGTTATTTCAAAAGAAATTTTAATCCATATTTCCTGAAGTCTAAACCTATACAGAGAATAAAAGTAAAGTTGCTCTGATCAGGGAAAAATTAATGTCACTGGCCTCCTCTGTGGTCCCACTCTCCTTCCCATGACTCTGAAGGTCTGGCAAAGCAGGGTTTGATAGAAGGCCAAAATCCTTAATTGATTCTAAAATGTCTCCATCGTCTGTCTCTGAACCATCCTGCTTATACAATCTCCTCTCTATCTGTGGACACTACAAACTAAAGGTCCACATGAAAACTTATGGGTCTTTGTATTTTCCCTGGCTTAATGTCCCATTGATGTTCATTGAATTAATGCATTACTTCCTGACTGACTGTAAACAAACTATGGGACTCCGTCCATGAAAAAGAAGAATGTGGTGTTAAGCCTGATCCAAAGGGGTGAACAATTCAGACATCAGAGAAAATAACAGGTTAAGAAAATGATAAGTAGTCAACTGGGTGGCAGGCTCTGTTTATAAAAGCCACAGTGATTCAGAGCACACCTTTATGAAGCAAATGGCTTTTGCCCTTTCTCCAAGGATGAGCTAGGATTGGGTATGTAACAAGAAGGTTTTTCCTTTTCCTGGAAAGAAGGGGAGATATGAATCAGTAATGCCTTTTTGTGGCTGGGAAGAGAGAGTCTGGCAGGAATGGAGGACTGGCATTGGGAGGAACAAGAACACATGGATGGATGTGCTGGGACAAAACTGTGGAGGGCATTACAAATCAGGTAGCAGAATTATGTGTGACTTGATTCACAATAGGTAACCATTATCTACTCCTAACTAGAAGAGTGACGTGGTAAATGTGCTCAGTTAAGATCTTGAAGAGAAGAAAAACACGATTCAAGTCAGAGACTAAGAACATTAGTCTGGCAGTGTTATGCTGACGAAAGAGAGTTGCTAGAAGGCTGCTTTAATAATGAATGAGCTCTCTTCTTTCCTGCTGATAAGGAGATGCAGATGCCTACACTCAAATTCAGAAACTCCCACATAAATTGCAGTAAATGCTGACATGGGCCCTCATGGCCCTTCTTGTGCAGATAAAAGCAGCCCAAGCTGGGCTTAAAACAAGTTCCTATGTTTGCAAACAAGTTCATTTGAAAAGAAAAAAACAACAACTGAAACATAAAGCATTCTCAGTGTTGTACAAACTCAATGATAGTGTCTTGATTAACTCTGTTTTCAAACTTCATTGGTATACTCACACTTGTGGTAATTTTTTATTTTATTAACTTTAATTTTAAAAACTTGCATCCCAATGTGCTGGTTTCTGCACTTGTGTCTTGGCAGCAGCAAGGGGTTATGCCAGGTGCAGATTTCATGCATTTATAAGCTGCCAACCCATTCCATCTTCCCTTTAACTTTAGACTCCACGACTTGAGAAAAATCTTTCTCTGTAACACTCCACAGTGCTATGCACAGTGCTCTGAATATAATGACCATTAAGTAAATATTGTATATCACAGAGCTCTCATAACTTACTTTGGACAGGTCTCCTCTATCTTGGATAAGATTTCTAGCTTTCTTGATTAACACCACCCTGTGATTTATCCCTTTTGATGAAGAGGCAGAAGCTTCTGGTTGTTTTCTACAATTTCTCATTATCGGTGATGGATTAGCATCACCCTATCATGTCTTTTCAGTAATTTTTCCTTATCCTGTTTTGCTTTTTGGGCTCATCTGCTTCATTGCCATTTTAATTTGGAAAAGAAGGGATGACATTAAAGAAACAATAGAATCAACAAGTCTAATATATGATTCGAATTCCTAAAGTGCTTTCTCCAAGGCAGAATTTGCACATAGAAATTCACATTCATTAAGCTAACGACAGAGCATGTCAAGCCAGCTGCAGGTTTAATAGAGAGGTCAGAACCTTTTCTCTCTGTCATTCCTACTGAAGACATCATTAGAGCTACAGTAAAACAAGAGAATGTCACAGAATGTCAGCCTAGTCATAGTGCAACTGTTCTTTTTTCATTAGTGACTCAGCTGGTTGCTATGGCAACCTCACTCTAGTATCAGGGATACTAGAGCTGATGCTTCTCTGCCTCTATTTTCAGTTAGGATAAATTGTGCTCCCACCACATGGGCTCCTACCATGATATTTATATCTGGGTCATGATAACAAAGCCAGCTGGAAATATGTCTGCTGAAATTCTATCCAGGCAGAGAGGTTTCCCATTAAAAGGGAGAGTGAATATAGGATTTCTAGACTGATTTGAGCACCAATTATTCTGTGGGAAGGCAGGTATTCCCTTCTGCCCTGTCTCATGGGGAGATTTCAGTCTTTTTTGAGGACTTGTTCTGCACACCCTTCAGCCTGGCTGGTTAGCTCCAGAAAAATCAGGCAATCTATCTTCAGTGTCTCATACCCAATTCATCCAGAGCTCACCTACTTAAAATGCTTCCTTGGAGTGCGTTTCATACCATTTCATTTATTCCCTCATTCATTTGGTTGCAGAGTAATTATAGTCAGCCAAGCATCATGTTAAATAGCACATTTACTTGCTGATTTGTACTCTTGCCGTTTACAGTCTAATTTGTGGATGAATCAAATTTACACAGGCCTTCTTTGAAGGAAAGAAGAAGGGCGTGTAAATAAATAATTATAATATTATGTGATGTGTATTTTTATTAATTTTTATTTATTTTGATTAAATTATAATAGCACATATTTATGGGGTGCAATCTTGTGGGGTTTTTTATTTTTATTTTTTTAGGTGTAGATTTTCATGTGGTGCTGAGAATCGAACCCGGGTCCTGCCCACGCTAGGCGAGCGCTCTGCCACTGAGCCACAATCCCAGCCCCAATCTGATGTATTGATGCATGTGACATTGTAGGGTGATCAAATTAATTAATATATTTGTCACCTCCAATAGTTACCATTTCATTATGGTAACTTTTAAAATCCTTTCTGTATGATGCATTTTTAATAGTTAAGAGGAAGTAGGGGAGTTAGTTGGATTGTTTGGTAAATACTTCTCAAAAGAGGTGACATTTAGATTAGAGTGCTCATGGATGTGTTCTTGAATTCTCCAGTGATTCAGAGGTAGGGGTAGCTCAAAGGACTTTTGTTGCAGTGTTATTTGGGTGAAAGTCTGTTTGCTCTTTAAATGTGTATGAATCCTCTTTAATTGATAATATTTTCTAGCAATCAGGATGGGTTTATTTTTCAAAAGAGAAAAAATGTGAAAAATAGAATAAGATTCTTATTCTGGAAAATTGTTTCTGGAAATATAGCCTAGTTAAAAAAAAAAAAGTCAATTGGAAGATCTTGTTGTCGGTTAATGTTTCCCCTGGAATTGATGTTGTGAGAGGCATCCGTTGTGTCTCCAAAGTAAGCAAACAGACAGATACTGAAGGAAAGTGCTCCATGAAACATAGTTGGTATACCATCAGAAGATTCCCTTCCTGCACCTAGTTTCTATAAAACAATGATATTTTGTCACCCTGTAGGATTAATGAAAGTTGTCTTTCCTGAATATCAACCATTGTTCAGACTAGAGGTAAAAAACCTAATGAAATAATTATGTAGAGGACAGTGCTCTTTTAAATTTTTTTTTTTTTGGTTGTAGAGGGACACACAATATCTTTGTTTATTGATTTATGTTTTTTTTTTTTTTTTAATGTGGTACTGAGGATCAAACCAGTGCCTCACACATGCTAAGCAAGTGCTCAGCCACTGAGCTATAGCCCCAGCCCTGAGGACAGTGCTCTTTATGAAATGTATCAAAGCTCAGAAATTCAAGCAGCACTTTCTAAGATGAATGCTCTTCACAGACTGCTGACAACAGTCTTGCTGACATGATCAGGGAAACACAAGAAACAGATGCGTCACTCTATCTCCAGATCAGATTAGACACTGATGTCTGCGTAGGCTCAAGTGACCTTTACCAATGTTCTCTGCCAGATTCTTGAATGAAGAGAGTAGAATTGGTCAAGAGAGGCTCCTTGCAAATCTGTTCTTCTCAAAATCTAATTAACAGTGGTCAGCAATTGCAGCAGTGAACAGATGTTTCAGTAGAATGGAATCTTTAAAAAATTCTTCTATAAAGCATACTTACATTTTTGTATAGGTAATGCATGTAATGTGGTACAAAATTCAAAATACATCTTAAGGTAGACATGATGATGAGTATGTTTCACCCCAAGTCAATAATTTATGTCCTTGGATAAAACCACCATTCCAAGTTTCTGGGTCTCTTTCCAGGGAATCTCAAGCTTATGGACTCATAATGACACTTATGATAATGGTGTGATACTAAGCAAACTTTATGCACTTTGATTTTTTACACTTAAAATATTTCTTGGACATGTGGGAGGAGAAAAATACCTTTCCTTCTACCCACTGTAGGTTCATAGTTGAGGTCCCTATGACAAAAGATGGATTAACAAGGAAAAAATAAAAATGGATTTACTATAATCCTTCATAAGGAAATCAAGATCCAAGTATCGGTAATCAACTGGGGTCAAATTAGCAATGTCTACTTGATCAGGTTTTTCTGGGCATCTTTATGTCTTCAGAGATAAGAAAGCTTCTGTCCTCTAGCTATAGGCAGGCACTTCCCATATGTGGCTCTTCTCACTTGCTTCAGGGTTATGATGGCAGAACCTCCCTGTTTTGGGGATTATTTCAAATTCCCTCAGTTTAAAATATTTTAGGGTATTGACTCCTAAACCCCATTAGACATTATTCTATATTCTAAATGAGCTGCCTCGTTTTAATAAATGAACTTCATAATATTTTATTGAATTTAACAATCTCATTTTTTTGGCAATTGAAAGCAGTTTCAAACTTTTATAACACAGACAATAGTGCAAAAGTATCATTAGTCATATGTCATTGCACATCTATGCAAGTACATTTATAGTAAAATTTGTAGAAGCGTAGGTTCTGAGAGTATGTGTACATGTAATTTTGATAACTTTGCAAAATTGCTTATGATTAAGGTTATATCATTTTTTTTTACTCCCACACAATATGTATGACATTTCTTGTTTCCCCACTTCCTTATTATCTCAATTTGTTATTCAACATTTTTTCTTAGTGCTCAGTTTGAAAGGCCACAATATGTATTACATTGTAATTTTAATTTGTATTTTCCATATTATGAGTGATCGAGTACTTCCCATACATTAAAGAGTCATATTCATTGTTTTATACAATGAAATGTTTTGTTAATGTGATTTTGATATGATTGAATAATTTATTGGTCTTTTAACTCATTTACCCGTGGTATAATTTGCACATTTTTTTCCATTTGCCAATTTTTCTTTTGATTTTGTTGGGTTTTTTTTTGGGGGGGGGGTACTGGGGATTGAACTCAGGGGTACTCAACCCACTGAGCCACACCCCAGCCCTATTTTGTATTTTATTTAGAGACAGGGTCTCACTGAGTTGCTTAGCACCTTGGTTTTGCCAAGGCTGGCTTTGAACTCTTGATCGTCCTGCCTCAGCCTCCTGAGCGGCTGGGATTACACGTGTGCACCACGTGCACCACCACAAAATTTTTCTTTGTGGATTTTTTTTTTAGTGTCAGAAAGTTTTCATCAATAGGTTCTAAATTTTCTATTACAACTAAAAATATGTTTTCACTCTAATATTTAGTGCATGCACACACATACATATACTTTTTTATATTTTTGTATTTTAAAAATTTCCCGTTTATTTATTTTGATCTACCTAGAATCTTAGTTTAAGAAATAACGTAAATGTCTTAATTTATTTTTTGCAGATGTCTCTTTAATTTTATCAAAACTGCTTTTAGAATAATCCATTTTTCCCCCACTTATTTGAAATGACTGATTTATTATATGCCAAATGCCATAACACACTTGAGTCTATACTGGTGTTTTGGTCTATTCCATGTGTATGTTCATGTTCTAGCATAGTAGAATTTTACCATCTGTATTTGTACCAATAATTAAGCCAATTGACTTGTAGCTGTAATCTACCTTTTATTGTCTTTTTAGCAATATTGGAGCTGGCTCTGGTAGGCTAAAAGTAGGTTCTTCCTTGCCAGAAGAGCATGCTTCAGTAAATGAGGAGAAAGGGGCTTTAATTTTCTTGCAGTAGCTGGTAGCATGTAGGTCACTCATGATGCTCACCTTCAAACTTGCTGGGGCTTGCCTGTGGCTCCCTGCTGACCAGCTCAGCTTGCCAATGTTCCAACAGAGCTCCTGCTCACCAGCCCGGCTCCTTGCCTGCTTACCCTGCCCTCCATGAACTAGCTCTGGCCTGGGAAAACTCAGGGCCATTGCAGAGATACACTAACACTTAAAATTTTATACTAATTTAAGTTTAACTAATTACACTTTTAATTTTTATAATAATTTAAAAATGTATCTGAAATTCAAATTGAATTAAGAATCTTTAGCTATTTGTTTCACTTTTTGCTTAACCTGGTAGCTCTACCCAGAAGATACTCCCTTTACTGAAACATTGATAAATGAATTATAGGAGTAACTGCATCCTTGAAAACTCTATGGTTGCTCCCCTTTGTATATGAGATAAGGCTATAGGGGATTCTGCCATTAAAATGAATGCCCTAATTTTAGTGAGGATAATGGAAACCCAGAGCTGAAGTTTCTAGGGTCAGCTCTTGACCAAAGACAAAGAAGGTACATAGAGTACAAAAGACAAGAAGAATGTACTGGTAACCAAAATGACTTGTTCTGCAGAAACTCTGGTGGCAGCTAATTGATCATGGTGTCTCTAGGAACAAAATAGATGGGCAATCTACTGAAATATTGGTTGATATGCATAAGATAGAAAATTTCAATCTCTGGTTGTCAAAATCTTGATATTTATTACAATGGTGGAGAATCATACCCTTATTTCAGTTTCCAGACCTAATGTCATATTGCAGACCCCAGATCTCTTAACTGAAGGGAAATCTGTATTTCATTGTCTCATTGAGAATTGGAAGTACATAATATAAATATGTCTCCAAGTCTTTCCCAAAGGACTTCGTTAATCATATATTGGAGAAAAAAAAAGAAATATTCATATCTTTTGGGGATTACTAGATGTTCACTCTAAAATGACTTGAAATGCTATTGTGGCCCATCAGTCAAAATAGGAGGCTTATGGTTGCAGTTAGTAGCTGGAGTATTAGCTCAAGTCTGGTAGTTGACCAAGTTGATTCAAGGACCTACCCTGGGTTTGCCTAGTTCTTCAATGCATAATTAAAATATACATACTTGGCAACTGTTATAATCCCATATTGTATTAAAAGATATCACACCAGAGACGATATACAGGTGGCAAATTAACATTTGAAAAGATTCACAATATCCTTTGTCTTCAAAGAGTTTCATATTAAAACAGCCATTGGACACTCCTTTATTCCTATTAGAATGACTAAAATTTTAAAAAATTGACAATACCAAAAATGAGGAGGATATAGTGCAACACAAATTGTTACTGAATCCTGGGGGCAGCAGTGGGGAGCAAAATCGTAGCCTCGGTTTGGAAGACAGTTTTAGTTTCTATGTTACTAAACATAGTTTTGCTTTAACAGGTGATGAAGAAATTGTACTCCTAGGTGTTCATTCTACTGAGTTTTAAACACGTTCACCAAAAACATGAACATGATTCTGTAGCAACTTTATTCATGACTGATCCAATGTGGAGGTGACAAAATGTCCTTTAATAAAATAAGCAAATAAACTGTGGTATGTGTGTACAATGAAATAGTATTCATCAGTATAACTCAGAAATAACCCATCTAGCTATGAAATGACATGGAGAAACTTTAAGTAATATTTCTAGGTAAAAGAAACCAGTCTGAAATGGCTATATACCACATGATTCAAATTTTATGACATTGTGGAAAAGGTAAAACCATACAGATGATAAGAACTCAGTGATTGCCATGGATTTTGGAGAAAAAAAGAGGGATAAAAAGCTAAAATACAGAGAACTTTTAGGGCATTGAAACTGTTTGGTATGATACTAAAATGCCAAATAAATGATATGACATTTTCATCAAACCTGTAAAACTGTACAACACAAAGATTAATATATGCAAATCATTTAGGATTTCAGGGGATTCCAAGAAAGAGTGCAGACTTTGATGAAAGAATCTAAGTGTATGTGAAATTACCTCACTGAAAAGGGTGAAGAAAAAGGTTCTGACTTAAGTACCTTTGAAAATGGAGTTATTAAGACTAAAGTCAAATACAAATAAACAAAAAATCTACACATAAGTACTACCTCTACTCTACATGTTTTTTTCAACATAGGAATAGATTAACAAATCTTATACTGCTATACATGTACACTGGGATTAAAAATTAACTGATGGGATGTCAAATGGTGAGATCCAGGTTTTTCACATTTGGAATTGAAGTACACAGGTTAGTAAGGGCAATAAACTGGGATAATCCAGTTGGCAATGGATTTGAGCTGGAGACATAACCAAGAACTCACATTTAACTCAATACAGTTACAGATGATTACATACAGAAATCTTTATATATATGTATATACACACATGTCATCATACAAAAATATATTTCTTTGTTATGTCAGCTGAAAGGCATAAACAAAATAACAACTCAGATCTTGATTTCTAACACCATTCTCCCATTCTCCAGTACAAAGCAACAGGGCTCCTTAAAATAATGACAGTTTCTAGAACTAGGGAAGAAATTACACAAGATGAGCATAGACTTTAGAAGCTTGTAGTGCCAGAAATAAGAAAGGGCACAAAAATAAAAACAACCATGTTAATACATAAAGAGCACAGAAGTCAAGTTTCTAGTCAAAGATGAAACAATTTGAGCAACAAAGTAAATAAAGTGGCAGTGGATTATCATATAAAGTAAGTATTAATGAGCTCATAATGATGTAATTGAGTAATTTAACAAATTAATAAGTGAGAAATTAAAGGCAACTCTCTTATACACAAAATTCTAAGTAAATTATGTAAGACACTGTACCCTACAGGAGATGGAACATCACTCCTCCCTCCTTAGGTAATTTCTGTGCTTTGTGACTTCCTGACAAAGTGCACAATGTGGAAAAGGGGGGAAAAGAGTAGTCAAATAATGGAAAAAACTGAAAATGGAGATCAAGGTCGACATCATAACACACATGATAAAATGTATTAATAGTGTGTGCTCTTGATATGATATGATAAAAGGGCACTGTGTTCTTTCTCCCTAAAGTCTGTAAATCCAGTATAATCTAAGAAAAATATGAGGAAATTTTCAGTGGACAAGTGTCCTACCACATACCTGACTTACGTGCCTTAAAATTGTTAAAGGCATCAAAAACAAGGAAAGGCTGAGGCACTGTCACAACTAAGAGGAGCCTATGAAAACCTGAGAATCAAAAATTACGTGGTATACAGAATAGGATGAAATGGAATGTAGATATTAAGTAAAATCTAAGGTAGTCTGAGCCAATTATGCATTTTAGTTTACAATAATTAAGTAAAATCTAAGGTAATCTGAGCCAATTATGCATTTTAGTTTACAATAATGTATCAACATTAGTTCATCAATTGTAAAAAAATGTACCATACCTCATGTAAGGTGTATATTTTGTATACTGAATACATAATACTCGTACTGTATATGTGGGTAATTTTTATTAATGGCTTTATTTTTAAGAATTTTTTTATATATAATCTATATATAATATATTATCTATGGTAACATTAAATACTACATGCGATATATAATTTACATGCATAATATATACATAATAGTACATATATAATACAATATCTATCTACTATCTATCTTCTCTCTCTCTATATATATTTTTTCCTGTAAATTTTAAACTATTAAAAAAATAAAGTCTTTCATAAAAACTACTGGGAGATAAAAATGAAGCTGAAGTAAATAGTTTTTCAGAAATACAAAATCTGAAAGAATCTATCAATAGCAGACATGTATAGCAGGAAATGTTAAAGAAGGCCTCCCAGGCAGGAGAATGGCAGCAGATGTAAATCTACACATCAGAACAAAGAGCACTAGAAGCAGCAATGATGTGGATTGACATAACTTAAAAATAATTAACTATTTAAAATAAGAAATAAAAGTGATGTTTCATGAAGTATATATGTGTATATAAATTATATATCAACAATAGCATGAAGTTCAGGAAGGGAGAAATGAGAATAGACTGAGGCAAGATTTTTATACTACAAGTATTTGAAGATATAGTGTGACTGGATAAAGATGTATACTATAAATCCTAAAATAGCTATTAAAATAATAACAAAGCTATATCTAATGAGACAACGACTAAGAAAAAATAAAATCACAAAAATATTCAGTCTGTAATAAGGCAAGTAAGAAAGGAACAAAGAATAGAAGGATGGAGTAGAAAGCAAGACAACAGATTTAAACCATGTTAATAATCACATGAAATTTAAATGGTGTAAATACTCCAATTCAAGGCAGAGATTGTCCAATTATACAAAAAAGGAATACCAACTTATGTGTTATCTAAAAGAATCTCATTTTTAATATAAAGATACCAGCAAGTTAAAAGCAAAAGGATATAAAGTGATGTAAAGTGATATAAAGGATATAAAGGCATGTTAACACTAGTCAAAAGAAAACTGGAAGAGCTATATAACATCAAGATGGAGTTATAGAACTGAATGCCATTCACAATGTAGCGTCACTTCACAATGATAAAGAGGTTAACTAAGAAGATACATATTCTATATATTTATGCACTAATAACACAATATAAGCTGCCATATGTACTTTTTACTTTCACATAATCAGCATGAGATGAGGGTTGCACAGTCTGCTAGAACAGGTTACAAGGGTCTTATTCCAAGACTGACAGCAAGTCTTGCTGGTTTTCTCAGCCGCTTGAGATATTACTCAGTTTTGAGCACCATGAGTCAGTACTGCTGCATTTTAAAAAGGGTGATATTTTGACATTTCAGGTGATTGTCTTCATAGATATTTTTATGAGAAAATACAAATAAGAGAGAACAGAGTCTGAATGTGATTTAACTGCAAATGGTAGTTGTTGAACTAGTGAAATCATTAAAGTTCTATTATTTACTTCATACAATATTCAGAAGATGTGCTGTTACAATATTGACCAAGTATAAATAGCTTCCTTTTAGGTGACATGATAGCAGAAGAACCATTAAAATAGTACTCTTATGAGTCATTTGATATTAATTTTTGATTCTCACTTCCTGAGATTTTTTTTTACAAAACACAATGCAATAACCTAGTATTTCTATATGCTATGATACAGAAATAGTATTCCAAAAGTCATTCCATTTATGGCCAGAAGACTATGTAGTTGAGGAAGGTATGGGAGGTCTTATGTATGATGGATAATCCAGTGTTTCAATATTACATTTTCTGTTCCTTTTGAATTTAAAAGACCAAAGTTACCAAAAAAAAAATTATTTAGGTTAGTCAGCCCATAACTATTTGATAGCAATTTGAACATCTCTTAATTTTCCCACTGATTTTGACTATATTATCTATTCAGAATTTAAGTAATGCTCCAAAGTTTAACAAGATTGTCCTACACTTTTAAGGCAATTCTTGTTACTTACTTTCCTGTTCTAGTGTTTATTGTAATTAATCTATATGCTTTTAAATGATTTTCAAAGTAAATTGGTTTAAAAAAGTTCCATAAATTACCTTTCTTAACTTCGGAATATAAAATAATTCTCCTATATAAATAGGCATGATATAAGGAACACATCATTATGTGCCTGTATAGTTTCATGTCTGTATCAGTTACAGTTCACTGGCCTGTTTTCCCAGATGTTTCAAATGTGCTGGTACTTTTATCAGTTCAAACTATTCATGACTAGAACTTGATGCTGCTCTTGCTAAAGTGTACGTGATTGAAAAAAATCCACTCCATAGAAGGCCTTAAAGACACTGGATGATTCTGGTTTGCATAACAGTTTTTCTTTTGCTGACTGTTTAACCAGTGTTTGTCTTGTGTGTAGGATGTATGACCTGACTGGGGTTTTTGGAAGAGTAAGGGAGGGAATGGAAACATACTGCCTATTGGAGGAATTGAGAAGGAAGTCAAGTGGGAGGTAGAGCTGGGGGAGTGGAAGCTACTACAGGGAGATAGATATTTAATAAGAAGACCTGAGATGATTAGTATGGTTGTAGAAAAAGTTTTTGCTATATGATGTGCAATGTAACCCTCTTCCTCTAAAACATCAGCAAAGACAGACATTAGACATCTTGAAGGGAGAAATGTGCTGAGCCTTGCCTCGGGGAGAAAGAATTATGATCCAAGGGACTCAGTGATAGTCAGATTACTCTTGAAAGGAGCGCTTCCAAAAGAAAGGAAAAAGAAGTTGTTCTCCTTTGCTATCACTCACTTTTCCTTCTGCTTCTGGGAGGGCAGAGTCCATTTTAACACAAAGGAAAACAAAATGAGATGGAGTTGACCTCTGGGAAAAGGAAATGTTGAGTCATTCATCAGACGTGTTCAAAACACAAGGGATTTTTTTCCTATTCTTCCTGTGCTTCTCACAGAAATGGAATAACTGAAGTGATTTAATAGCAAGTTTTCATTTTAAGGCCAGCAATAGCTCATCATACACAAATGTGACTCCAGCAATAGAAATGAGATGGCTTTTTCAACCATACACAACTGATGGGGAACAGAGAAGATTTGGAAAGCTTAAGTTGGGGCAGGAGGGCATGCATATTATTTCAACACAACGAATGCATGTTTGGACATTTTAATAGAGAAACAAGGTTTTATAGCTTTTGGTATTTTTATATGCCAGTTTGAATCCAGTTCTGTGTGAAAAGAGGTTTTGGGGAAAGTGAAGTATGATAACTGAGTTGGGTTAAGAGTGTAAAGGACAGAGCTCAGCAAAGATCTAGTCAGTAGCAAGGAGAAGTTTAACTATTCTGGGAAGTATATTGAAAGCTTCTCTACTTTAGAAGCAGGTTCTATGTCTTAGTCACATTTGTATTTCTCCAAGATCAAATGTATATTTTGTGCTTATTTTGAGCCCTGAGTAGATTTAAATTATATGAAAGTTAGAGTTCCAGGTCTTCATGGGAGAGAGAGATTGGATTAGTTCCTTTTATTCATGAGAATGAGATTGGAAGTATCCCTCTAGCCCCATACCTAACTTAAATGGTACAGTGAATCACTGTATCATGTTCTTACTCACTTCCTCCTTTCTTTAAAAGTGCTCATATTGTTACAAACATCCCTTGATCAAAACGACAGACACTTTCCTACTCAGCTTTTTGGAAGGGGGACATATCTTATGTCATTACCCCAAAATATTTTTATTAGAATTGCTTATTTATTATACTGAACAGATTTTATGTGATTGCTTGAAAAAGAAATGCTTTTGAGATATATGGTAGATATAGACAAAAGAAGCATTGTCTGAAATCCATGGATTTTCTTCAAATTTGTGTCCTACTTTCCTTTCTTCCAATTCTATAATTACTTTTCCTTTGTACTTTTTGTTCACTCATTCATCCTCTAGAATCCAGCTTGCGTTCCCATCACTTCACTAAAGCTATTCTTGTCTGAGCCATTGCTGATCTCCATGTGGCCATCAAGCCTTAGAATAAGCACATATACAACCTCATACTTGACCTCTCACCAAGTTGGATACCTTGGCTCAACCCCTTCCTTCTTTCCCCTCACCCACCTTTTAAAAAGAATTTATCATGTAATTATTTAACATATGATTAAAATGTTTCAGCATACCAAAAGGCCAATGATAACAAAACAGTTAATTCAGTTATCAGATTTGACAAACAAAAACATAGAACACCCAGCCAAATTTGAATTTCAGATAAACAATGAACCCTTTAAAAATGTAAGTATGTTCCAAAATTGAATGAAACATACTTACATTTATAAAGTGTTTATTTTTATCTAAAATTCAATTTAGCTGGGTCATCTGTATTTTATCTGGAAATACATACTACCATGTCCAAATGTCCTTTCTTCATTACCCCAGAGGCAATAATTTCTAAATTTCTAATGTTTCTTAGCAATATAAAAAAATCTTGATTTTTATCCTTGGTTTCTCTTATGATAAATAAGAACTTAGCTTTCTTATCTAATGTTATTCTCATTTTTCCTTTGTGTTATAGGTGTTATATCTTTCTCTCAATACAAGTGTATTTACTATATTAATTGTTACTTTGCATAATATTTGCTAAAATGCTAACATTTTCATGTTTTTATTCCATCATCTATAGGTAATATCTTTTAACTTTTTCTAAAATGAGAAAATTATTTCTTTTGTCTTATATTTCATTTCTTTCCCTTTTCTATCTCTCACTTTCTGCATTCTGTGTTTGCCTTACTGAATGGACATGGTTGATGGTATTTGCCATTTGTTCTGTAACAATAATTAGGCCTATAAATTGATCCTAAAAATTACAAATTAATGAAGTGCTGATGCTATTGTAACTTTGTAAATATTGTTCTCTGAAGAGAAAACAAAGTCTGTTGTGGATAGTTTTCTACTTCATCAAAACAATTTCTTAAAGGTTAATTGAGATGCAGAATCTTATATGTATATCATTGCTGTTTTCATACTCTTTTGCATTAAAATCTATTGATCTAGCTCATAGTTTGAATAGCTTATGTACAATTTAGTAACATTGCGCATTAGTTATTCAGAAAATGTTGCATTAAAATCTATTGATCTATCTCATACTTTGAATAGCTTTTGCTTATATATGATTTTGTAACTTCATGCATTGGTTATTTAGAAAATGTTGGTTCAATGTGTAGTATAGATCTTTGAAACGTTGATGTATTTCATTTTACAACATCAGAAGATAATATTTGATAACATTATTATTGATCTCACCAGAAAAGTCTTTTAGTAGTGGAAATCTTTCAATTCATAGTGGTGAAATGCATTCCACATTCTAATTTCTGCTTGAGAGTTTGTGTTTTATCATTAGCAATAAATACTGTCAGTTGTTTTCATTGACCCAAGTTTGTTTAATTCATTTTTAGGAAATGTCTGCTAAAACTCCAAGTTTGAATAACTATAATTTATGCAATAACAAAAACATCTTAATTCAGCTCATATCTCAAACAATTGCACAATTACTTATCTCCAAAAATGCCTAGCTATTTGTGTAAACAGAAGATTGTGCACACTTCTTTTTGGGGGAGAAATTTTTTATTAACATGTGTTAATTGTACACAGTGATGAGTTTCAGTGGATATATTGTAACATTTTTACTTCTAACAACCAATTATATTTAATGAAATTTAAATTAGAAATAATATTTCTATTTCTAAGCTCTTGTTTTCCACTTGCGGCACTTTTTATTCCTTTTATGTACAACAAAAAATTTCCTCTGGTATTATTTTCCTTGCTTATTAGGTGAGATCAAGAGCTGATTTGATACCACACTTCTTTCTTTGACAAAAAATATTTAAAAAAACATGTACTCAAGGGCCAAACTTAATAATATCAACAATTTTTACTATGTCAGCAATGACATTCTTAAATGAAATTTGTCATTTTGTTTTTTTAAACAAAGCATGGTAGAACAGAATCATTTGCCTACTGGTAATGCTTGGTACTCACACTGATTAATAGAGAGTTACTTATAACCACCAGTGCCTATCCATTATCACTCAGTGCATAATGTGGCTTTGGAAAGTTATATTATGCCATTATTACTTGGGAAGTACTTTAAAATTTTTTAAAATAAATTAATTAATTTATTCTAATTAGGTATAGCAGAATGCATTTTGGTTCATTGTACACAATTTCAGCATAACTTTTCATTTCTCTGGTCGTACACAATGTAGTGTTGCACCATATGTGCAATCATACATGTAACTAGGATAATGATCTCATCCATCTCATTCCACTATCTTTCCTGCCCCCATGCCTCCTCCCCTTCCCTTGCTCCCCTTTGCCCTATCAAATTTCCTCCATTTTTCCCATGTCCCACCTCCCATTATGGATCAGCATTCACTTATCAAAGAGAACATTTGGCCTTTGTTTTTTGGGGGATTGGCTTACTTCACTTAGCATGATATAAATTATGGCATTTTCAGGTAAATGAATGAAAAGTAGTTTTAATCTCCCAGATTCTTTGTTAATTCACAAATTTTACATTAAAATGCTTCTTAGGAATAGACATTATTTATACTCATAAGTCTTTAGAAGGTAGAGAATGTAGGTCTTCAATTTCCCTAGAGGAGACTTTTGTGGTATGTGTAACAGAAATTCAGAAGGCAAGGATCAGTATGGAGGAATAGCAACAGTTAAACATATTTTTTTTGGACTCAGTTACCCTGTTTCAGCCCTGAGTATTATTTCTCTCCTCTCACACCTGGCATATCCTGGGATGCTCCAGTGCAGCCTGCAGTGCAGGCTGGGGATCTCCTGAAGTCTGTTTCCCCTTCGTGTTCTCTGAGCTGTGGCTTCCTCTATCACAGTCACTTCCATCTGCTTTCCATCTCCTGAAATCATTGACACAAAGCCACTGACCTTGGTTCTTCTCCTGGTGACTTTGTTGTGGTGGTTTTATGAATTTTGAAAATTTTTTATTTGCCATCATTTACTGTAGTCTTGGTATAGAAAGGGGAGAAATACATGCACTTATCATTTTACATTCTTAGGCAGTAATTCTCTTCCCTCCCACTTTGGCATTTCTGATAAGCCATTTCTCCAGTTTTCCCCTTTCTTGGTTGACTCTTTTGTGGCTCTTTCTTCTATACTGAATAGTTTCTCTTTTCTCTGTACTCTCTTGCTGGGCAATTCTGTCCACTGTATTGTCTTAAACTGTTTATCTACACCCTGACAGTTCTTACTTTGTATCTCCCATTGACCTTATTTCTGGACTCGAGATTATTCAGTTGCCTACTTGAAATCTTCACTCCAGTATTTCAAGTGTCAGTTCCCAGTATCCACTGCCAATCTATCTCTGCAGGATCTCAGTGGAAGACAATTCCTGTCTGTAGGGCATTTTCACGTCTGGTTTCCTCTGCTTATTTACTTGCATGGCTTCTCATGCTTCTCATCCTTTGACCTCTGCCCCTCAGAGACACCTTCCACGATCCTCCTGTATAAATAGCACATGCCATTCTATCTTCAGCATTGTTATTACTCTTCATAGAATGTTTCAAAGTATTTATTATGTTTATTTTCTCTTTCTCATTAAATAGTGATGCCCACTGCAAGTGGAGACAGCACCATTGTATTTACCACTGATGCTTCAACAGTAGCACAGGGTAGACCCATGGGTGGAAGTGTGCAAATACTTGTAGAATGAATCAATATGGTTTAAAACGAATGCTAAAACCTCCAAAAAGTATTTGTAAGCAGCTGAATAATGCCTTAAATAGATCTGAAAAATACTATAACAATCTGTTTCATTGCTTAATTTTTAAAGCACAATAGAAATCTGAAAACATGTTCAACCTACAAGTTTCATTTGTCAATTATACGTCAATAAAGATGGTAAACAAATAAAGGGTGAAGAAAAAACCCTAATAGCTCTGAAGCTGACAAGCATAGTTTATTCCAGAAAACAACACAACAGACAGACATTATTTCCTGGAGGCCCTCAACCATCTATAAATGTATTACTCCAAATGAAAGTTTCTCTGAATCTTTTGCTGTTATCCTTACTTGACTCAACTTTATGAAATTAACATGATTTGTTTGATAAGAGCCACCGATACTCAGTTCAAAATGAATTATGAATCATGACGCCACCTGAGAACACAGGAATAATAAAGAGGCAAGACTTTCCTGCTAAGCCCAGACAGCTCTCTCTATTTCACTCTTTTAAACCTGCCAAATAAAATGTCACCAAATAGATCAGGAGGATCAAGAGCATCATCTCAATGTCAGGAGCAGCTACATTCATCAGGTATATGCCATTTATTCTGTTACAGATTCTTGGATTCATTCCCAAGACCCACACCTTCCAGGAAGAAACAGAGACACAAGATGGGTTATGTAGAGAACTAAAACTCAACCCAGGAGCTGACAGGGTGAGATGTTACTCATGACCATGGGTGTGGTGCTTTGTCCAACCTAATTTTCATCACAAGAGCCTTTTTAAAAAAATTATCTATTTATTTAAATCAGGTATATATGAGAGCAGAATGCATTTCGAGTCTTTGTACACAATTGCAGCACAACTTTATTTCTATGGTTGTACACGATGTAGTGTCACACCATATGTGCAGTCACACACATACCTAGGGTAATCATGTCCATCTCATTCCACCGTCTTTCCTGTCTCCGTACGCCCACCTCCCCTCCCCTTTGCCTGATCAACATTCCTCCATTTTTTCCCATGCTTCCCCCATTATGGATCAGCACCCACTTGTCAGAGAATACAGTTGGTCTTTGGTTTTTTGGGATTGACTTACTTTGCTTACCTTTTAGTACTAGAAATCATTTTTGGGTCAGCAGTACACATGCTGTTAGCTAATATCATAAATATTATAATTCTTGATTTTAATGGAAAAAAATCTTAGAAAATGTCATGTTAGGCAAATTTGAAAGTATAATACATATTTGATGGAGTTATAAAAGCTGCTTCTGTATAGTAATATGATCTTGTCTTATCACATCCAAGAAAAACAAACTGTTAGGGGAGAGCATCTGTCTTTGTCCCCACATCTTGTGAAACATGTGGACCATTTGCACTATTCTCCTACAGGCTGCTTCTCTCCTGTGGGGATGTTGCTCACAGGAAATCAGACTTGTAATGCTTTCCTCTGGTCTCAGGGGAGGTATAAATGAAAACAGGAGGGGTCCAGTATAAGGCCGTATCAATGGTTGCCTGGAGAGGTGAGTGTGGACAGAACCCCAGGTGGAGAGGAAGTTGCACTAATTAATTTGATATGACTGTACAGCTTCCTTGGCCTCCTAAGCCCAGGATGACACCTGCCTCCCTCTGTGTGTTCTAAGTAAGCTTAAAATGCTTTCTTTTGAGTGAGGCTGAGAGAGTTGAATTTGGAAGTTAAACCACCTAGATTTGAATACCACCTCTGCCACTTTCTAGCTGTATGACTTTAATAAGTTATTTAGCCTCTTTAAATTTGAATATTCTAATGTAAAAATGAACATAAAATTGGAAGTGTGTGTGTGTGTGTGTGTGTGTTGAATCAGAAAGTTAAGTGGGCAGGAACACAGTCACTATCTCCACAGGACCCCACAGGTAGATGCCTTGAGACCAAGGTCAGGGTGCTAATAAACATGGGTTCCAATTTGGGGTGTTAAGAGCTTTTTGAAAACAACATGAATTATTAATTGCAAGAGGGCAGTAAGGGGTTCAGAACATGTCACCCAAAATATGCCACTTTGGCACAGTAATTATTGTGAGCTAAAAGAAATTGAGAACCAGCCCATGCAGAAAAAGCTCTAAATCTCCATTCAATTACCTAAAATAAAGTATAAATTCCCCCAAAATCCTTTGCAAAGGAAATGTGTTATTTATAAAGGAAATTTTCATTAGTAAAGATATCTGAACAAGGAAGAGGGCTGGTCAGAGTTTTCTCACTAGAGAGATTTCCATATGCATAATGAGGCAAACTTCATTCACTATGCATTTCCTTTCCCTTTCCATAATTTTCCACCCTCCATAACCCAGAGTCCCAAATCTGTATTCTTCCATAGCTCTCTAGTGCAGGATGAGGAATATCTCCATCATCTGGCTGCTCCCCAGAGTCTCATGTGTTTCTGTGTTCTCCTGTGTACCCATGTAATTAAAACTGCTCCTATTAATCTTCCTAATGTTGAGTTAATTCTTATACCAAATAACCTAAAAGCATAGAAGGAAGCATGTTTCCCTCCCTATATGATGTTGACAATTCTGAGATAGTTCATCAAGATCCCTGCCTTTCTTCCAATGATATGGTCATCACAGAAGGAAATAGTCTAGTGACTTTTGACAAGTCTATAATAACAAAAATAAAGCATCTCTGAGAATACTGTGAGTGGCAAAAATTGCTATTTGAAAACCACTTTTGAGGGTACTAATGCAGGCATCTGCAACCTATGGCAGGTGGGACAATTATGAGACACAGACCCGTTTTTATTGACATTGTTATCAAATTTCCAACCCTCCTCCCTCTTTCTTCCACTCCAGGACCAAAGATCCCTGTCTGAGGAGTTATGGTTAAACCGAAGAAGCAGCAACTGTTGCCAGCCCCATGTTGGCAGTCAGGTTTATCCAGCTCAGGAAGAAAATCTTGGTATGCCAGTTTTTATACTTCCAACCTTTGCAGCAAAGCCCAATAAAGGTAAGTGGTATTTACAGTTTGTTTTGTTGTTTGGTTCTCCATATTTTTCTTTAGCTTAACTCAATGGTAATTAGGTCTAACTTCATTCTCATTTAACCAGAAACATCAGTTTGCAGTTCACTGGCAAAAATGAAGACCTCTAAAGGTATTTAATCATATACATATCATTTAAGTAGGGACATGGAAAGAATGTAAAGAAGCCTGATTTTCAACAGCCTTTTGGAAAATTCTTCATGAATTTTTAACCACAAGAGGGCAGGAACTTGTCTTTATGACTCAGCTGAAGGATGGTTCTTCATAACTCTCTGGTTTCATTTGAAGTTCAGTAAAAAGAACATTATCCACTAAATCATCAGTATCGCTGGCTGTAACACCTTGAGTTTCCCTTGGAGACTTGGTTCTGGCATATAAATCTGTAACCAGCCTCAGATACAGGGAGAATCATGGTGAATGCCAATACACAATAATTCCTACTCCCACAACACCAACAAGAAGAGAGCTCTTCCCTGGTATGACATTTGAGGCATTAAAGAGAAATATCTTGGCATATGAATTTCCACAGTCACCTGATGATCTGACAAAAGGTCTATGACATGCCTAGTTCTGTGAGACATAGCCTATCTCTGGTCCATGTCACAGAATAGACTGAGTACCTGAAAATAAGAGGTTTATAACCCCCAAAGTAACTAGTGTTAAATCCATGTGAGAAAACAGGACACATAATGAACCAAGGAGGAAGATAAGGAATTAAGTTGTCATTAATCTTGTTCCTTCAAGTAATTGATCTTGTTCCTACTTCTATCCTTGACCCTAGAAACGGAAAGCTACACAAGAACCACACAAGATTAAAACTCATGGGACTCAAGCTCTACTTCCAGCTCCAGTCTTCAGAGCAGGAATAAATGTGAGCCACCAACACATGATCTATGTATGTATTTATGCATGTATATATGTATTTTATACATCCTGGAGATTGAACCCAGAGGCAATTAACCACTTGGCTATATCTCCAGTCCTTTTTATTTTTCTAATTTTGACACAGGGTCTTGCTAAGTTGCTGAGACTGGTCTCAAAATTGTGATCCTCCTGCCTCAGCCTCCCAAGTAGCTGGGATTAATCACATGGATTTAAAAAACATTGTATTTGAAAAATAAAGTTCTCAATAAGCTTATACTTACTTGTAGTGACAGGAAATGCATAGTAGGTCTCCTTTTGGGGTGCCACCTCTACTTCCCTAGGGTTAAATTATAGTCTCTGTTGATTAATGAACCCAGAATACAGGAATGCACACCCTAGTGTTTGGTTCATCATGATCATGCTCTCTTGGAAATAGGTAGTTTTGGTGTAAGGAATGTCTCCAAGGATGGCAGGTACTTCTGGGTCCATCTTCCAGGGCACATGACATTCTCATACAGGATGTATGTGTCTCAGAGTGTTGTGAACAAGCTAATCTCCATTCCCTGCTAGATAATCAAACCCTCCTCTCTTTAGTCTCAAGAAAACACCAAAGCCTTTCTTTTCCTCAAATTGATACAGTCCCGTTTTTCCCAAATTTTGGAGTCCTATCGTTTTGCAGATTGTGTGGAGCAATTACTTTCTTGAGCTTATGCTTCCAAAAACTTGAGGCTGGGTTTACCTACAAGTTACCCAGCAACTTCTGCTTTTAGCCCCACAACAGAGTCTGTTAGACATAGGAGCAAAAAGTGGTGGCCTTTTCAGTGTGGGGAAGGGAAATACATCCACCATATTGAGAATGAAACATAAATCCTCCATACATTGTCCTGTCCCACGCCAGTGTGGGTAGCACAAGCAATTCAACCATCTGCTCCTGTTCCACATCCCAGCTTTGAATCCATAAAGAGGTTGACATGAGAAATCCATATCATGCTAGATGAAATAAACCAATCCCCAAAAAACAAAGCCAAATGTTCTCTCTGACATGTGGATGCTGACTCACAATTGGCGGGGGTGGGGGGATGGAAGGTCACCAGATTGGATGGGGGAAATGGAGGGGAAGGGAGGGAGAATGGGAATGGGAAAGACAGTAGAATGAATTGGACATAATTTTCCTATTTTCACATATGAATATACGACAAAGCTAGGTCAATGCTTAGGATTTTCCAGTAGCACGAGCAGCAAAGGAAGGTGGCATAGATGCCCTTAGATCAGCAGAACCATGCATCTTCAGCAGCAGAAATGAGGAGAGGCCAGGAGAAAAATGGTGTATGCTGCATGGATGCTGTGAGGACTTATTTTGAAACATTTCAAACATTTCTTAGTGCCCTTTGAAAATAGCTGAGGATGGAATAGGACATTTTACAAAAGGTTTGAGGTCCTATAATATTAAGTGGGGGTTCAGAGCTAAAGAAACAGTTTATTCCTATTAATATGACCTCTTTTTTGCCCTGTGGTTCATGTGGCCTGGGGAAAACATAGGTTACATTTTATTTAAGTCTCTTTGCAGATGATTATTACTATTTTTCATGGTGCAGCAAACATTTTACCAACATATAGCCTTGAGATGGTCTAAAATTCATGTGTTTTTCCAGCAACCACCTAGAGGCATTTGGAATTGGATAACAGAAATTTGCCTTCAAGAAACTGTCTTATGTATAAACTGTGTAAGAGATAATAAGTAGATGATCATAATGGCATAGTTATACTAGAAATGGGGGGACAATATTCTAAGGGTAAAAAATATTTTATATTAAAATGGAACAGAAATGAAGAGTGGGTGGCCGGCCAATAAACCAAGTGTGGCTATTTATATGAGGCACTGGAAAATAAAGATTCCTAATTTAGCTTAAAATTAGATCCTGTGGCTGGGCACGGTGGCTCACACCAGTAATCCCAGCATCTTGGGAGGCTGAGGCAGGAGAATAGCAAGTTCAAAGCCAGCCTCAGCAAAACGAGGTGCTAAGCAACTCAGCAAGACCCTGTCTCTAAATAAAATACAAAATAGGGTTGAGGATGTGCCTCAGTGGTCGAGTGCCATGAGTTCAATCCCCAACACACACACACACACACACACACACACACACACCCAAATAGATTCTAAATCCTATCTTCGTAGGAATTTCAAACAAACTGATGTTTGATGTTTCTGTAGCTATCCTACATAGTACAGTATATAGGGGTACACCAATCTATTCACTCATACATTAATTATATTAAACTTTACTTGATAATCTGCTGTATTCTAGGAGCTGAGATATATGACATATAAAAGTAGAGACAATTCAAAGATGAGTAAAATATAATGCTTTTGCTCAAAGACTTCGAAGCCCATGGGGTGAGTTGGGAGAAAGATTGAGACACTTAAATAAATCATTACAATATAATATGATAAATGAATTTAGGCAATTCTGGGATATAAAAGTCCTATCCATGGGAAGCATGTGACGTGATAATATGTGATCTTTGAGTTGGATCACTGGAGGGGTAGAAGGTTTGATACCTTTCCTCAAATATCAGGCGGTTCATGGCCAACGTCCCTATAACAAAGAATAGAATAACAAGAGGAAAGCTTAATGAATTTAATTAATCAGTTTTTCTTGATGTGGGGATTTCAGAAGTGAAGATCTAAAGACCCAAGGGAAACTATATATTTTTATGCTTAGGATAGATGAAAAATGTATAGCCATGTAGAAATGTTATTGGACAAAAGAGTGTGATATACTGAGTAAAGGTAAGGGGGCAGGAAACTCACCAAGTTCTTTCTGGTCTGGTTTTTCTTGGCTTTTCTATAGAACACTCCTTCCTCCTGGGTATAAGTCAGGACCCCCCTGTAGGGGAGTCTTCAAGACAGAAATGACAAGGAAGAGAGTCACCTCTCTGGATTTTTATAGCTTGGTTTTGCAGAAAAGAGGTTTTAATTTCTATGTCCCACCTTTAGGCAGGGGAATTCTGATTTCTATGAATTGCTTCAGGGGGAGAAAGACTGGCAGGCGACAGGAAGACAGGAGGAAATCAGAGAGATCTTTTTCCTGAGGACTCCCAATATCTCTAGGTCAAAATACTCAGCATACTAAAGTGCTATTCTTTGAGGTGTAGTGTTCTGAGCCCCAATATCATGAACAATAAATAAGACTTTATTAAAGTCCCAGATAGAGCATTTAATATCAAACCTTGAGAAATTATAGGGAACATTATTTTGGAAGCATAAGAAATAGTTGAGTGTGGCTAGGGCAAAAGAAATACACCCAGGACTGGGGAAGATGAAGCCAGAAGGACAGGTTGGAGGCTTGTGTGCCATCCTAAGGAATATGGATGACCTAGGGTAGTGGTAACTCTTTAAAGTAACTCTTTAGTAGTGGTAACTCTTCAAAGGATTTTAAGCAACAGAATGACCTGTCAACATTTACAAAGTACCTATTCAGTGCTGAATACTGTTGAAAGGACAGAAAGAGTAGGCCTCTGGAAGCTACAGTTCTATGGAAGAATCAACCACATGTTCTCTATATACTTTTTCAAAGTCTTCTGTAAAATTCTCTACCTGACTAGTGTAGCTTTAATGAAGTCTTATTGATTGTTCATGACATTGGAGATCAGAACACCATACTCTATGCTGGGAGCATGATCTATACAGGATGTGTTGGGTTTAGCTCAGCCTGAAAAATTCAGAAGGGTTTCCAAAAAGATCTGAGCTGAATCTTGGAGTCTCATAGGCTTTCAGAAGTGTTCCTGGATCATTGTAAACACAGTAGTATTTGTTAGATAACATTTTGTTTAGTGTCTCCAAAAGCACATGCACATAGTAGATGGATTGTCTCATGCTATAGCAATGAAGAGATGACAAAGGTGGATGAATTTGAATATTTAGGACGTCAAATAACTAGAAATTGGACATTTATCGAGTGAGAGAGATGAAAGAGGGAAAAGGGTAAGGATGCAGCAGATATTTTTTTCTGGGTTACATAGAAGAACACACACACAGGGCAAAGTGACTTGCTTTTGGACTCTGAGTTGAGGCTTCTCTGAAATTTGCATATATCTGTTCAGAAGACTGTAGGTAAACAAATCTACACTGAGGTAGGGAGTAGGGAATATGTGAAAAGATGGCAGACTGAGCACATTTCTGATTCTCTTCCCATCTCCAGAGCAAAAGGAAATAGAAAGTGAATAAAAGAAACTCAGTGCTGGAAATCAGCATGGGAGACTCTCAGAGTTGTGGTTAAGATAGGACGTGTCCCCCAAATGCTCATGTGTGAGACAAAGCAAAACAATTTAGAGGTGAAATGATTGGGTCATGAAAGCCTTAACTTAATTAGTGCATTGGTCCACTGACATGGATTAACTGGGTGGTTAATTTTAAATAGATAGGGTGTGGCTGGAGGAGATGGGTCACTGAGGGCATGTTGTGGGGTTAATATTTTATTCCTGGTGAATGGAGCTTTTTCTGCTTTCTGATTGTCATGTCTTGAGCTAGGCTTTCCTCTACCACACTCATCTGCCATGTTGTTCTCCCTCACCTCAGGCCCAGAGTAATGGAGTTGACTGTCCATGGACTGAGACGTCTTAAACTGTGAACACCAAAAAACTTTTCCTCCTTTAAAATTGTTCTTGTTGGGTCTTTTGGTCACAGCAGCAGAAAAGTGGACTAAAACACTTAGGGACTAGAAATTATGAGAAATCTAAAAAATAAAGGCAGATAGATTGGACTGAAGAAAAAAGAAATACCAGAGTCAGCTTAAAACTAAGACAAATTGGGAATAATTTTGAAGGAGCCTCAGGTATAGACCCTGCAGGTATAGAGATTAGAAGGGGATCCAGGGCATCAGAGTAATTGTCAGGCATTATAGGAGCATCCAAATGGTCAGGCCACTTTTTCAAAAAAGGATTTAAGAACCAAAAGATTCATAAAACACAGTGAAATAAAGGGTTTTTAAGAAAAAATTAAAATTAGAATATGCGATGAAGTTTTGTGTATAGGATATTAAAAATCATGCCATGAAATTTTACATATTTGATAGATAGAGGTAGGTTACATATTTTGCTGTGAAATTTCCATCAAAGGGAGCAAAAATCCAGAATTACCTTTATATATCTGACAGGATCCTGCTTCCAATCTGGCTTAGACAAGCCCAGCTTGAAATTCTATTCATGCCCAAAGGAGCCATCAGATTAGATGTGATGGAGGAAATGAAGTGCCAGGTATTGTGTGTCTGCTCAGTGCTAGGCACTACACTTGTATTTTCTAACTCAATATTTATAACAACTTAGTCCTGTCCTGAGCTGAATCCAGTGAGTTTTACGCTGCCTTTTACTTTCCCTTAAAAAACATGATTGTGTATACCCTGCTGTATGCTGAGTACTCATTAGTACCAAAACAAAGTTGACTCCCCATGTGTCAGTGATTTGTAATGGAATCTTCCACAGATTTTATTTAAATAATATCTAATATTATTGATATAGCCATTCTATAAGCTTACAATAAATTTGTTGATGTCTACTGTTGGGCATGGTTGCCCATCCTATCACTCCTTCTCAAGAAAGGTTTGTTGTCTCAACACAAAGCTTCTTGGAATCCTGGGAATCCCTCATCCAAAGTTATGTACTCAATAGAACAGCTTGACCATTGGATGCTGTCCAGAGGTGTTCTGAGAGGATACAAAGTTTATAGGGAATATCCAGGGTTATTTCAAATGCCTCTAACCCTTGAGTCAAATCACCTATAAGCTGGAAGGTACATTTCAGGATGAATTTCATTTGAATGCCTATCAATAGTTATGTGTACACTGAAGTAGAAAGGGAGTGCTGTTTGGGTTCTGTATCTTTTAAGCATGCCTCTCTGACAGCCCAGATAGTCCATAAGCTAATGGATACACTTCAATTTCTTCCCTTTCTTTTTAGCTATTTAGTATGAAATTTATTTTTTGCAGCTAAGACTCTCAATGATATAGCATCTGTAGAGGAGGAAAAGATAGGAGTACAGGTTTCATTTTGACAGTAACCTAAAATTAAATACTAACTAAAATATGGATACTAGAAACACATATTGTTGCCCTAGTATTAATATTCATCACTATCTCTATTTCCTCATTTATGTTTGAAGCACACCAGAGACAAGAACTTGATCTTCTCATGAGAGTATAGAACTGAAGAATGTGGGCTCTGCCATTAGACTGCCTGATTTGATTCCTGGCTTTACCATTGTCTGGGTGACCTTGGGCAATGTATTTCACTTCTCTGTGCCTCAATTTCTTTGTTGGTAGGATGGAGATAATGTTTGCATTTCTCTATAAGAGTTGTTCAGCTTCAAATAATATAATATTCCTAATATGTTATCACAGCCTCTGCAATGTGATAAGCACTTAATAAAAACTGGCTATCATCATTATAACATCATAACCCTATAGAATTCGATATAACAAAAGTGACAGATGGCTGAAGTGAATAAAGGACTGGAAGACTAGATTGGGTATCACCTTCAACTCTGTAACATTTTGGTAGCTAATGAAACACACCATTAGCTAGCTAAAAGCAAAGGGAAGAAAGTAAAGTGCATCAGCTTATGGAATATTTGGGTGGTCAGAGAGGCATGCTTAAAAGATACAGAACCTAAACTGCACTCTCTTTCTGCTTCAGTGTACACATAACTATTGATAGGCATTCAAATGAAATTCACCCTGAAATGTACTTTCCTCTGAATTGGGGGTTTTGCCCGAGTGTTTTTCTTGCTCACGTGTGGAGCCATGGTGAGCACAGATGCATTACAGACAGAGAACTTGTTTTAGTATCTCCCAATCTTTTTATACAAGTCATCTCCAGCCACACAATGTCAGCTCCATTTATATATCCTCCTTCCTAGATCTCTTCCATATCTGATTTCACATGAAAATGATCACAAGCAGAGTGTTTATGCAAGTATCCATGGTGACAATCCATTGTCTTGTCTCCACGGTGACACTTGCAAACACTTATAACCTCTCAAATTCATTTTGTTTGTTTATTTGAAATGTCTAACTGATTTGATTTATCATTCTAATTCATGCATAACAACACAAATATACTTCTTTCCAAGAATAAAAAGGAAGAAGAGACAGGAGAGAGAATGAAGTTAAATAATATTTAAAGCGGGTTTTATCTGGAAATAATTCTCTAAAAAATTTGTTGAAAAACCAAAACTAAAACTAATTTTTAAATTTCAAAACTTAAATGTATAAGGAATGCATAATTAGTTCTTAAAACACATATGCAAAGATTCTTCTAGCAGTAAAATAACTACACTCTTATTATAAACAAACAACCCCCCCAAAACCCAAAGATGAGTGGGCAAGCATTTCTGGGTTAGTAATCACAAGACCTGAAGTCTAGACCTAATTTTAGCAAACTCAATCATCCTAAGACTCAGGGCTTCCTTAGCACATGAGATTTTCATGCTAAACCCAGGAAGATCTGGGGAATCAGAAATGGCTGGTCACCTCTTTATGCAAACCTGAAGCAGTCAGCTTCTGTCCTTGTCTTCTTCGAGTCATTGAGGGGCTGAAGGAAGCCACTGCTGTAGTTCTTTCCAGATCAAGTGTTTTATAATCCTATAAAGCAGGGGCATTCTCCCCAGGAGCATCCTTGTTTGCGGTGAGGATGGTATGTTGTCTTCACTTCCCAAATATAAGTCCAAGTTGGAAGTAAAAGTATTTCTTTTAAAACTAACTACACTTTGATATAAATGAGTCAAGCAATCTGTCAAGTCAAAGACGGTAGCCAGCAGACTTAATCATGCATATTCCTCTTCATTGTTCTCCAATATTTTCACTAAATAAGGAAAAAATTTGTACGTATGTTGGGGTAAAAATGAACAGAATTTTTAGAATTTGTCTTTTGGGACACATCATTTTGATATTACAAAATATCTCTAAGCACCATTAAGAAACTCACTCATGTGTAGACTTCTGCACGTCCCAAATTCTGCATGAGAAATGAGAACGGATATTAAAAGATGCATCATATCCCTCTTTGTTCCAAAGCAAGAGAAAAAACAATACAGCAAAAATGTAAAGAATCATTCTAAACAAGTCTTATTTAAAAAATTTTTTTTACATAGATGGTTCTTCATTTACTCAACATTTTGGCAGATCAGTTGAGCTGAGTGAAGATATTTTGAACTAAGCAACTTATTGGTTTTTCCACTTCAGTTCACAGCATTTGTATGTCTCTTGAAAGAATTTCTTGTTAATACCAGCGGCGACAGAAACAGTTGGTCTCCTGGTAGGGGGGGTGAGGCACAGACACCCGAGTCT
>NW_026000026.1:54983494-54995176 GCF_001458135.2 Marmota marmota marmota | reverse complement strand
AGGTGGGGAGGGGGGAGGGTGGAGGATGGGAAAGGCAGCCGAGCACAACAGACACTAGTATGGCAATATGTAAATCAATGGATGTGTAACTGATGTGATTCTGCAATCTGTGTATGGGGTGAAGGTGGGAGTTCATAACCCACTTGAATCAAAGTGTGGAATATGATATGTCAAGAAATTTGTAATGTTTTGAACAACCCACAATAAAAAATTAAAAAAAAAATTAAAAACAAAAAAAAAAGAATTTCTTGTTGAATAAAGATAATTATTTTTATAGGATCTCGATATCTCTGTCTCTCTCTCCCCCCCTCCCTCATTACACACATACGCACACACACACACACACACACACGATTATTTTTGTGCCCTGAAATGCATGACCACCATGTAAGGAGATTATTTTTCTTTATAAATAATTCTTTTGCAACTTAATGACTTCGCATCAAAATTACCTCTGATATGATTGGGTATATATTATTGTTTTATATACCTATTTAGTGCTTTTTATCTAATTATCTCTACAGAGATTTCAAAAAGTATTGTTTCACAACAGATTTGAAGAATACTATTTATAAAATAACAGTTCTATAAACAAATACTAAAGAAAGAACATCTTAATTATATGGATTTTTCTTAGAAATCCTTTAGACTTATCCAGCTTTGATTATTCTCATACTCTTTTGTCTAAAATTCAGAAAACTTTACGTTACTGGGTTCTTTTTCATTTTTATGAAATTTGTCAATTGTTTATTCTTTTCTCTAACAGGATGAAATCATCCACCACCTTCAATTTCTCTTTTTCTCCACTTTATTACTCATGAAAAGAAGGAATCATCTTTTGGAACAAGCAAACACTGCAGATATGTTACATAAGAAGTGATCTTTATTAGCAAGAGAGATTTCTCAGTCTTACAGATGCTGCACACTGGAGAGTTTAAGAATCCATATTTGTTTCCTTGGGCTAGAAACAGGGACAGGTCTTGCTGGCCTTAATCACTAGGGGCAAACTTGTGCCCCCAAAGAAAGGGCAGAGAGTGGCAAAGGGAAAAAAGAACTTTCCATGTACATCTCTGTTCAGTTATGTTTATTCTGAAGGAAAACATTACTGGGGATAACAAATAAATAGTTTCATATGGTTTGTACCCTACACATGCTTATAATCACTTATGAGCAAATTTGGACTCATTCTTGGAGTGTGTCTTCCAAATGGGGGTGTAGGCATTGGGGAATTGCAGTACAGGAACTAACTCTGCCACATGTAGTGAGGCAAGATCGCTCAATCACTGCAGAAGAACCATGTTCGTATTTAACCCGAGGTCTTGCGGCACTCAGTATATCTTCTTTTGATGGGAGAAACATCAGGGATAGAAGTGATCAAATATGGAAATTTGTGATGTAGGGCTCTAAGACCAGAGAATACATGCCTCAGTAGAGATCTAGAACACTGCTTTAATGTGAGGCTTATCAATGGTTTCAGGAAGGGCTTCCTACAGAAAAAATATTTGAGGAGTGGAAACTGTGGACCCTTGTGTGGCCCATATAGACTTCAAAGAATGTTGAAGTGGAAAGAATGGAAACACACAGATAGAATGCTGAAACCTTTGGAAGACCCTGTCACCATCAAATCTGGTTGCTTGCTTCCAGCACACACATCCCAGGACCCCAGTACAAGAAGCAGGAAATCAGTGAAGCTTGCTCTCCAGAGCAGTAGGTCTCAGAAAGCACATGCTAGTGTTAAAGGCCAGAGGAAGAACTTGAAACTGTCAATCAAACTCTTTTAGGAAATATGGAAGGAATGGACTGTATTGAGAGTAGAATACAAGGAAGCTGTGGTGAGATTCAATAGTCTTACCCTCCTCTTGGTCCACAGGGCAAAAACTGAGCAGGGAGCCATTCACATTTTATGACCTGACCCCCAACGTGGGTCTTTGACAGAGATGTAGCTCTCATGGAGGCATATAATAAGTTTATCAGTGAAAAAAGAATGACAGATCTTTAAGTTTTGATTTCTGAAATAAGATCCTTTGAAGGTTCAAACATGGTTGGCAGAAGCCATAAATGGCCAGGATCTTCTGGTCTAACCCAAATGTTTAGAAGCCTTAGCATCCTGGAGGTTTCTCTTTATTATCTTTCTGAATTCTGAAATAAGAAGTAACAGTCAGGTATTGTATTCAATTGGGAGAAAACAAAATTCCCTCCTTATGAAAAATGCAGTAGCTCCAACATTCATAAAACAGCTCCAATCAGAAATCAGAAACCAGTCTACATATTTACAGGGCATTATATATAGGAAGTTTTGCACAGATTATGAAAGGCTGAGATATTTACTCTGACCCCTGAAGGAAACCTGTGGATTAGCAGCTGGAGAAAGCCCTATCACCACTAAGTAGAGAGATAATGGGAGGAGGTCCTCAGTGGTGGTGGAACCCACCAATAGAGACTATTTTGCAGAAAGTGGTCTCTTTTGGTGATAAGGTTGTTACAGATGTAGTTAGTTAAGATTAAGTCAGAAGTAAGGTAGGCCCTTAATCCAAAATGAAAGGGGGCATTATAAAAGAGAAAAGACACTTATATCCACAAAGTGAGGAACTTGTGTCAGGACTAAAGTACAGACTGGACTGATGGAACTGCAAACCAAGGAAGAGTCTGGAAGTAACTGTCCTATGCTGATACTGTGGTTCTAACATATCACCAGGAATCCAATATTCTGTCTTTCTACACCACCATTCTTAGGGTATAGCTTCCACTGTCAGCTCACTTCATTGTGCAAAGGACTGTTGTTCAAGTTCTTGCATTTTTCTCTCAAGTAGAAAACAGGACAGATGCCAGGACCCAAATAACTGTCCAGAAGCCTTTCCGTGACTACTATAGCCTAAGCTTAAAAATATTTCATCCAGGTGAATTACCCTGGTTTTGAGGAAAGGGAAGATAAAATACTGAGAAATTCACAGATAATCTTTATCACACAAAAGAGAAAGGCTGGCATTTAAGAATTAGCCCAAACAGAACAGGGTGGCTGGGTAATCGATCAAACACAAATGTAGTCTCATGATACAGCGAGATCCAAGGCAGAGGAAAGGGAACACAGAGTGCCAGGTTAGTTGTATATGTAGGTGGTGGATGGTTACTATTTCTATGGCTCTGTTGGAATTCCAGTAGAAATCTGCCTAAAGTATTGACCTTTGAGTTTAGTTTCATTAACTATAAATGAGGTTGAGTTCTCTCTTTAGTAATAGAGTACCCTTCAAGATATCTAGAGACATAAAATAAATATCGCCTATTTATTCATCCAGTTATTTCAGAAAATACTCTGGACATAGGTATAAAGAGTCAAAGCCAGGCTTGCTCTCATCAGACCTTTTATGGGTCTTCATCTCTGTCCCAGAACTCACCCACAAATAATGTGTGAGCATATACATGATTTATTTGCCCTACAGAATGCTATCTAGAGCAGGCTGAAAAAATGCAAATGAAGTGATAGTTGTTACATATTGATTTGTGCTCCTAAAAAAATGTCCTCAAACCTCCAGTACCTCACAATGTGATCTTATTTGGAAATAGGGTTGCTGTAGGTGTAGCTAATGAAGATGAGGTCATATAGAGCAGAGTGGGTCCTTTATCTAATATAACTGGTGTCCTTATAAAGAAGAGAAGAGATACAGTCACTCAGATCCAATAAGGAGAACACCAAGTGAGGACTGAGGTAGGGAGTGGACTGACATAGCTGCAGACCAAGGCACAGCAAGGCTGGCAGGCCACCACCAGATGCCAGGAAGGGGTAAGGAAAACTGAACCCAGAGTCTCAGAGAAAGCTCAGTCTAGCAGGCATCTTGACTAGGCTCTTGCCTCTAGAACTGTGAGAGTCTATGTTTCTGTTGCTTTAAGCCATATGGTTTGTTATGGCAGCTCTAGAAAAATAATAGCTAGTTGTTTTTAAAAAATCAGGACTTTATTTTAAAAAAAGATTTTTTTCTGTGGCTCTTCTAGGAAATTAAAATTTATGTATACTCATTGCCTTCAGCTTTATTTTTGCTTCTGGCTGCAACCTTTCCCTATGAACTTGACCAGGGAATTCTGTGTTGGCAAAGGACAAGAGGTTTTTATCCAAATTTCAGATACTTGCCTGCTCACTTTGTTAATTACTAGCCCCACATTCTCTTCCCTGCTTTCTTTTTCTCTATAGCATCTATCAATCATCTAAACATCTTTACTTTTTATAATCAGTCTATTCCTGCTTGATTACAAGTCCCAGAGGGCAGACGTCTGTCTGATTTGCTGGATGTACTGTTCACTGTGGCCCCAGTGCCTAGAGCAGCACCTCTCCTGTGAATAACAAACTATAGGACGCAAAAGCTTTACTAAATCCCAGAAGCCAATTTATTCAACCCTCATGTTTCTAACTCTCATGGAAACAAACCAGGCTGAGAGAGGACAAACTGTGATGATGGCTATAGACGCAGTCAGTCACCAAGCCAGACAGGATCAGGACCCAGGTCTCCTGTCCCCAGCACAGTGACTGTTCTGTGGTCCCAGGTTTCTGCTTCTCTCCTATAGTCACAGTATTTGACTCTGAAGTACAAAAGTATCAAAATGATAATAGAGAAATAATGGTTTTATATATTTCATCTAATTATTTATCTGCTAAATGTTTTCAGAACAAAACTGAAAATAAAAATCTTAGTTTATTTTCCTGGTATCTGAAAATATGACAGGATATTTGCTGCTTCTTTCATGATTATTCATACTAAGAATTTAATTGTTTCAGTTTAGTAAATACATTTTGTTTCATTTTTTCCTTTGGCTTTAGAAGAGAACATGACTGGTTTCTTTTTTAAAAAATTTTTTTTTACATTGAAATATTTTTATTCATTTAAAGTTATTTTGTTGTTGTTGTTTCAATGTTTGGTTGTTGTTTCTTTGTTTGTTTTGTACCAGGAATTGAACCCAGGAATACTTAACCACCGAGCCATACTCCCAGCCCTTTTTAATTTTTATTTGAGACAGGGTCTCGATAAGTGGCTCAGGGACTTGCTAAGTTGCTGAGACTGGCCTCCAACTTGTGATCCTCCTGCCCCAGTGTCGCGACCCCTCGCCAGCAAGGGAAAACACGACACAGGATTCTTCTTTCAGCGGTTTATTCAGGCCTTGATTCAAGTATCATCTTCTAGCGACCCCCCGCCGAGTGCCCAAGCACAGCCTAATAAAGCCTCCCGCATACCAATCCTAAGCTGCCACGTGGACCTTTCTCATAGGGTGGGAAGGGATTGCGTGCCAATTCTCCATATTAGGAGTTGTTTGTCACAGGCCACAGTGGAAGCCGGCGCCATCTTCTAATGGCGGCCACGGTCTATTAGAACGGCTCACCACACCCCAGCCTCTCAAGTAATTGCGATTTCAGATGTACACCACCACACCCAGCTGATTTCTTGATATCTGTATTTTGTGTCTCTTGTTAATGAGGTAGGAAAAAAAAAAACACATTGAATGCACAAGGTTTAAAATATAATATGATGCTAGAAAGTCAAATAGTGTTTTTTTTTATTAATTAACCCATACAACTTTTATATAAAATTTCTGTCTTGTAATTGAAAAGAGAATACCGAGTCACAAAGAGGCTAGCACATGTTCACCATTATCATTTATTTTAGAAAAACATAATGAAGTCCAACTATATGCCATATCTCTCTGATAACAAAAATCAGATCCAGTAGCTCCTTTATAGAGCTTATGTTTTAAAGTCATGTTTTCTAAAGTTGCCTAATGATGGAAATCTCCTTGGGGGTGACAGAAACTTGTAAAACATTCAGATTTCTTATCTCCATCCAAGACCTACAGAATTAGAATTGTAAGAAAAGAATTGAGAGTAGTATGTTTAGCAAGCATTCAAGTGTACTTTTATTAGGTAAATATCCGAAACAGGTTTAGTAGGAAAGATTTACATTAATCAAGTATTTACACTAATACAAGTAAATCTGCAAAATAAGTACCATAGAAAATGGTATATAATTTTGTTTATTGACTGAGTTCTTTAATGTGTATTTATTGAGCATCCAATGATGCCAAATATAATTGGCACAGTGGCCTGTAATCCTAGAGACTCAGGAGGCTGAAATAGGAGGATCACAAGTCCAAGCCCAGCCTGGGCAATTTAGTGAGACTCTGTGTCTCATAATGATGATGATGATGATCATGATAATAATAATAATTCCAAATAACCGCTCCAGGAGGTTGAACAGTAAAGAAAACAAATTCAGATCCCTGCCCTCATCATAGAGCTTCCATTTTAGTGGGGAAAAGTCAATGAACAAATATGCAAAGGAGATGGTTTCTGTTGGTTTTAAGGGCTACTTCCTTTGGGGATGCTGTGTGTGTGTGTGTGTGTGTGTGTGTGTGTGTACACGTGATGGGTAATGAGGCTGGAAAGAAAAAAGAAGACCAAGAGGTTTGATGTGAAGGTTTGCTTTCCTGAACTCTGAGGGCCAACCTTCAAGGGATGAGGAAGAAGTACTCAGTTAAGTCTAGGGTGATTACAGAACAAAAACTTGATCTGCCCTCCTCTGGGTCCAATCTGGAAAGACAGCATGCTTGTCAGAGAAGCCCAGAAGTTGGCACGGAGCCCGTCTATCCAGGGAGGCATTTGGGAGTACAGTAAAATTGGCTAAGAAGAGTGCTTGAATATAACATCCTAAGTGTTCCATTGATTCTCCAGGAATAGCAGGAAGAGAGAGTTGAAGATATCAGCTGATGAACTCAGAAGACAGGAGGGGACACTGTGAAGTGGTAATATAACTGAGAGCTATGTCATAGATCATTCAAGCCAGGAGAGTATTAGAAAACAGATCCAGGCCTCACCAACAAAAGCTGAGATACGAAACAAAGGGATAAGGGCTGGGGCTGTAGTTCAGTGGTAGAGCACTTGCCTAGCATGGGTAAGGCACTAGGCTCAATCCTCAACACCACATTAAATACATAAATAAAATATAAAGGTTAAATTCTTTAAAAAATTATTTAAAAAGAAAGGAAGAAAGAAAAGAAAAAAAGAAGAAAAGAAAGGGAGGGAGGGAGAAGAAGAAAACATCGGGCCTCAACATGAGGGGGCAACCTGTTTCAACTGTATAAATTATAGACCCTTCAGAGTCAGACCCAGAGAACATCATAATGAGCCCACTTCATACTACCCCTGCCCCAAAAGACTATACCAGCCATTCCTTACAAGGCACCTTCTTGGGAAAGAAGAGAGACTGTTTTAGGCTACAAGGGACTTTTAAAAAATTATGAATATTTTCAAACACACAGAAAGGAGTAGTATAATGAGTCCTCACATGTCCATTACTCACATTCTAGATTTTTGCCACTCTTGTCTCCTCTATAACCCACTCTTTCTTGATAAAATATTTTACAGCAAATCCTAGACATGTGTCACTTTGCTCTTACAGACTTCCATATATGTATCAAAAAATAAAGGGTTGGAGTATAGCTCAGTGGCAAAGCGTCTGCCTTGTATTCGCAAAGCTCTGGGTTTGACCCAAAGTTCCCAAAAAGACAAAAATAAAAAAGAACCCCACCAAAAAACTAAAGGCAATTTCAAGCATTACCACAAGGCTATTATTACACTTTAAACAATTGATAATCATTTTATGGATTAATCAAAATGCAGTCCTTTAGAAGTGTCTCTGGTGGTCTCAAATTGCCTTTTTGCTGTTGGCTTGTTTGAATGGAGACTTAATCAACATGTTGCATTTGATTGTTATGAATCTTAAGTATCTTTTAGTCTAAAGCAGCGCCTCCCCGCCCCCGCCCCAAGTAATCATCCATAGTAGGAACTTGAGAACAAAACAAGATCAGTTGGAAAAATTCAATCAAGTTACCCTATTTTGCTCACCTAGGTCTGAGTGTGTAATTCTGACCCCATGAAAACCATAAGAAGCATTAACACTCAGGGGGAGCCTCACCGTTCTGAAAGGTTATTTTAGGAAAATTTCCTCCATGAATCGTATTTATTGAAAAGCAGCCATAAACTATCACAGTAAAGACTCTCATTCAAGAAATATTTTTATGCAATATTTTCAAAAGCCATTGGATGGACATTCCCTTCAATTTTTCAGTTACCTTTCTATAAATCCTGCACGACTCATTATCAACGGCACCTCCTCTGACTCACAGACTATTAAAGCTTATTGAGAAATAACTCGGACTTCCCAGAAGACTAATTTACGTCAGCAGGCAAAGGGATAATCACAACCATAAATCTTAAACCTATCCATGACTACAGCTGTTTTAAAAAAATAAGTTCAATAGTATTTTGTTTCTTCCAACCAAAGAGAACTTTTTTTTTTCTTTTTAATAATCCAGTGTCTTAAAAGTCATCCTACTTTATTGCTTCTGCACAGGATAACACTCTGTAAGTCATGGCTGAAAGACCAAAGTTCATTGTTAGCTTCCCTTCATTATGTTTTATAGTTTGTGGGGAAACTGCAGAAAACATATTGCAAAGGAAAACATAAGAATTTAGACAATGGAACAAATATATACAGAGAGATTTCTCACGTGAAAAACATTATCAGACCTCATTGTATAAATGTCCATTCTTAGAGATTGAATTCATTCTCTCTTACTGGTTTATTGGTTAATTGCAACAAAAGTGCCTTTGGGAATGACTCCTAAAAATGGTGATTAAAATGATCTCCTGAAGGGCAGACTCTTCCCATAGCCAAACCAGCTGATTCCCCTCTATGCTCACATTATATTCCTCTGGCCAAAGATAGATTATTTATAGCAGAAGCACTAGAGCTCAAAGCATCCTGCTTACCTTTTGTTGTCAAGGTAACAACTTAGATTTTTTTTTCTCCCTTTCCGTTGAAAGGTCAGATTTCTTATGATATGAGTCACAGAGCTCAGGGGGATTTTTTAAATTGAGATAGCACTTTTTCAAAGACAAAGTAAAAACCAAAGTTTTATTACTATCCAGACAATTTAAAATTGGATTTAAACTACCAGATGGTTCACAATAATTAACCCTGACAGCTTCCTTGGTTATGTTGGAAGGAAATGTGGACCAGTCAGGTCATCACTGCTTGCTGAGGTCTGTCCCTAGGATTGCAAACCTCTTGGCTTCTTGCTGATCTGTTCTCTGTCAATCATAATTGCTATTTCTCTTTTGCATAGAGTTTGATGAATATTGTCTTAATTTTTTTTCTGTAAATTTCAGCTTTAGAAACTTCAAAACTAACCATGGGGAATTGGGGGATTCATTTTGAGGAGGAATTTAATACCTATGATAATGATTGCACTTACCTGTTACCTTGATACCACTGGAAGCTCATATATTAACTAATATTATTCAGAGGTAGAAAATGTTATTTCTCTCTCTCTCTCTCTCTCTCTCTCTCTCTCTCTCTCTCTCTCATATATATATATATATATGGATGAGAGGCAGAATAAGTAAGCACCTTAGTGCAAGTCTAGCAAAGAGTACTTGGCCTGATACTTAGGTAATAAGTCTGCACTCTTAGCCTCTCTGCCATGGTTCCTCTTTACAAGCTCATGGCTCCAGGTAAGATGCAAAAAGAACCTAAGGTGGCACTGTTCTAGGGGAAAGAGGGAGGACTGTACTTTCCTCAGATCCCACTCTCCAAATGCTACCCCAGCTCTATAATTCCCGTAAGGCTATCTGTGGACATTTAAGATTCTTTTCCAAGCTGTATTCCCCCCATCACCTACCTAGAAGAGAGTTGAATAAAATTCAGAGAATCTGTCTTTTGGGATCCCCCAAATTCAACTTGGTGCCTCAAATCCTGGTGAATTCAGGATGCTTGAGTCCCACCAGTATATATTTACTTATAATAAATAGGTACTGTTTCTTAAACACATTCCTTTTTACAATATCCCTGTGAGAGGTAACCAATCCAATTATCAAGGAACTGAGGTACAGACAAGTCAGCAAGAAATTCCCTGACATTACACAATGGGGAAGGTGTAGAGTCAGGATTAGAACCGCTGTCTGTCTTGTTTCAAAGTCTACTCTTTTCACAGCATCACTTTCTGTTTTTTTAATTTAAAAAATATATTTTTTCAACAATAAGTCAAGGATATAGACAGTTTCGTACCTCAACCCAACCCTATTCAAAGAGCTCTAAAAACAGTTTTGAAAATTTAGGTGTATAATGTCAAGACTCCAATATGGATTTTCTCCTTTGAATAGCCCATACATGATAACCATGAAGGAGAATGGAATGTTTAGAAAAATAATCTTGAGCAAAAATAAGATTTACAGTTACTTCTAATTTCTCTTTAGTAGGCAATGAGGACTTTTCACTATTACTGGAAGGCCCAGCTTATTCTTGACAATAATCTTTGGGTCTCAGGCTTACATGGTAGGACTGAGGAAAATAGATCACCTTGAGAAATTTTGAGAGGATTCTCCAGCTGAACTAAAGAGCAACAGCCTATCCTTCTTCCCTTAAGTCAAACAGAACCACTATTATCTGAAGCATCTATAGTCTCTAATAGAGAAGTACCAAGAGCACTAAGGAGTTTCAGCTTAATCTATTCCTTTGACATTCCCTATGTAGCTACATAACACATTCATTCCAACTTATAAGATTGTTTAGATCCTAAGAATGTTTGACTCATATGTATTTGAGATCTGCATAAGCACAGATAAGATTAAATTGGATGCACCAGTTTTGTACATCAAAGAAAAAAATGTTGTAAAGTGGTGGATTATTACAGAGATTTGGATGAACTATGGTATAAGTCATAGTGCCCCATCAAGCAGAACACTTCTAATTAAAGTCTGATGTAGTGAAGGGTGGTATGAAAGGACAGAGTTTAGCTTCTTTTTTTTTTTGTTTTTTTACATTTATTTTCTGAAAATTTATAATAAAATATTTAAATGTACAAAAGCACAAACTTTCTGAAAAACTGTAGCAATCACAAACTTAAGAAATGAATGGTTATACAAACTTAAGAAATGAATGGTTATACAAAGTTATTTGAATTTCTAATGAATAATTCCTTCCTTCCTTCCTCTGTGTGCTCAGTTAAAGGAACATCATGATTTTGATTATCATTTCCATCATGTTAAGTATATTCATAACAAGCAAGTAGTTCTTGGATAATAATAATGTCGATTTTAATATTTTATAATTTTTACAGAAGAATTCTGCTTTAGGTAGATTTCAAGAAGTTTTTATAAAAATAAATGTTATGAATTTATCCATATTTATATTTTTACTATTGTTTTTTTTTATTGGTTGTTCAAAACATTACAAAGCTTCCAGGATTTGGCAATCCATTCCATCTTTCATCTCTGGGAAGTTTTCTAGGATTATTTCATTTAATAGGTTGTCCATTCCTTTGGTTTGAACCTCTATACCTTCTTCTATCCCAATGACTCTCAAGTTTGGTTTTTTTTATGACATCCCATAACTCTTGGATAGATTGCTCATGAGATTTAAGCATCCTTTCTGTGTTGACTATATTCTTTTCAAGTTGATAAACTTTGTCTTCATTATCTGATGTTCTGACTTCTACTTGATCTAGTCTATTTGTAATATTCTCGTTAGAGTTTTTAATTTGGTTTATGGTTTCCTGCATTTCTAGGATTACTGTTTGTTTTTTTTTTTTAAATCTCTATCTCTTGGTAAAGCTCGTTCTTTGCAGTTTGAATTTGTTTGTTTA
>NW_026000026.1:54887370-54981821 GCF_001458135.2 Marmota marmota marmota | reverse complement strand
AGCCAGGTCCTGTTCACCAGAAGCGGTTCCCCAGAGATCTAGTTACACTTGCAGCCCCACCGCGCGTCCCATTTAAGCCCCAGTGCTGTGGTAAACTGGCGGCTAAGAACTTGGGAGTTGCCGCTGGTGATATGGGGGGTTGGGGATCGGGAATCCCCTCTGCTTCCCTACAGACATGCCCCCAGAGAGATCCCTGAGGTTTCCTGGCTGCTTGTATCTGGATGGGGTGGGAGTCACACACCTGCTAAAGTGGATTCTGCTGGGAAGGAATTCTGTGGGCCGAACTCCGATGACGTCACCTCTCTGCTATTGCGGGCCTCAGGCTCCTTGCCAGAGTGTCTGAAGGGAGGGGTGGGACTGGTCCATCCCGGGTTGGCCTCAGCTCCCGGCTCACTATTTCATGAAGGCTTGGCTAAAGACCTCTTCCTGCCAAGCTGCGTCTCAGAGGCTAGCCACCCAGTCACGGTGGCTGCGGGTGGGCAGGCGGGCGGCCGCCCGCGCCGCGGCGTTGGGACAGTGGCTGGCAGATCTGGACCTCTGCGTCTCGTGGCAGGGATTCACTCGTCTGGGTCAAACTGTCACTTCCAAAAATCCTAGTAACTCCCAGCCGGTCTCTCTTCAGTGGAATTTTGCTAGGAGATTCTCCGCTGGTAGAATCTAAGCGTATCTATGCGTCTTTCTGACCCCATCACTGAGGGGGTTTTGAAAGCGCTGCCTCTCTGCCCGCCGCCATTTTGGATCCTAGCTTCTTTTCTGATCCCAAGGATCTAGAATCTAGATCATTACTCCAGGAAGTAATGAGGAAGGCCAGGAAGACCCTGGTATTTCTCTTTCCAGGTATTCAAGGCTGTTCCAAGGAACCCAGGGAAGTCCAAAAGTGTCCTGTTGATGAAGCATCTACATGCAGCTTCCATCTGGCCAAGGCCAGGAGGATTTGCAAAGCCTGTGCATCTAGGACCCCCTGTTCTTGTCCCTTTAGGAGGAGCCTCGGCTGCATCTTTTTGGCCTAAGAAATCTGAAAGAGGCACCTTCAGCCTCTGACCACAGAAGTTGGGCATAAAGAAGGAAGACAGGAGAATTAAGCACCAGTATTTTTCCTTTGTCAGCACAGTTCTGATGACAGCCCCTTTCCTGGGCTGAAGACTAAACAGGAATTAGAAAAAAAAAAGTTTTCCTTAGCTCTTTTACTTATGTTGTCTATGACTTTTTTTCTAAATACTTTGTTAAATTATGCTTAGAATTTGTATTTATTCATCTAGATTGGGTGATTTCATGGCAAAATAAAAACAACTTGAAAATGAGAAGTAAATATTTTGCTTAAGAATTTAAAGTTTGGCAATTATTTAAGAAAAGTTAAACATACATTCACCATATGATCCAGCAATTCCACTCCTTGGCATTTACTCAAGGGAAATGTAAACATATGTCCATAAAAAAGACTTATATTCTAGTGTTCAGAGCAAAGACATCATAGTCAAACTATGGCCATAACCCAAAAGTCCATCATTTAGTGAATGGGTAAACAAAATCTGATATGTGGACAATGGCCACCTAGCCATTAACAAAGGACAAAACACTGATACATGCAACAGATGGATGAACTAAAAAGTATGCTAAGTGAAAGAAGCAAGACCCAAAGGCAGCATTTTGTGTTGTTCTATTTATATGAAACTTCTAGAAAAGGCATACCCTCAGAGACAGAAAGCACATCAGTTGTTGCTTGGGTAGAAGTAGAAGCAGAGAATTTTTTCTGAAAGTGGATCATGGTAGTGGCCACCCAACTGCATACATTTATCAAATCTTGTCAAACTGGGCATTTAAGTGAGTGACTTTAATGGATAAGTTTTTTATCAATCAATTTTTTAAAAGGAGGAAGAGGAATAAGCTGTTTAGGCATTGATACTTTATGAGATAAAAAATATACATTAGGTTTAAGAAAAAGAAGTGCTCTAAGCACAAACTATTCTTAGGATATGATTGAAATTTTGAAATCTGCTCATGAAGAAATTAATATTTGCTCAAACACAGCTATCATCTGACATTTCAAACTAGTTCCTGTGTGGGTTGAAATATGCAAGCCTATCTGTGTTACCCTCTTCTTGGAATTCTCTGGAGGACTCTTCTGACAGGATCAGAAGATAAACTGCCTTCCTGCATGGGAAATGAGAAAAAAAGACAAACAATAACTGTTGAACTGGATGTGCTAGTGAAGGTCTTTTGGAGAAGTTGAGGGGGGCCAGACGGAATGGGGGAGAGGATGGAGAGTGATGGCTGGGGCTGGCAGCAAGTCTTTAGTTCTGTTCCCCACAACTGGTGTGCTGAGAAGGCTGATGGATGAAAGCAGCAGAGCATGTGTCATGGGTCCTGCAATGAATGATTGTCAACTGGCCCTCAAAGAAATCAGGCTATGGTCAAGGTGGCATTTTTAATAAAAGCAGACAGCTGCCTCCTGCCCCGTGTCAGCCCCCCACAGCCTTGAGACTCACTTCTTTCTCTGTGGGAAAGCCTGCTGCAGGCATATTGGCTGGCAAGATGAGGTTTCTTTTTCTATTTTCTTCTTTTTAAAAAAGCAGCTTGAAGCTCATTAACGTCAGGAATGTGATGAGGCCCTCTCATGAAATATGAAAGGTACGGTGCAGGGCAGGAGAAGAAAAGTCAAGCATTGTGGAAGTGTTGGAAAAGGTGAGATGAAAGCGCGTATAGGGGCAGGTGTGAGCCTGTCATTTGGGCTGCTACGCTTGGGGCTTCTATTCCCTCAAGTGAGACTATCGGAAGGAGTCCACATTTTTCAATAGAGCAGCGTGACATTAAGCGATGGTTCCTGAGCATTGGCACCCCAACTGCGGGGTCTCTGCAGGTGGGTTTTATGCTGTGCTCTTTGGTTGCTGGAATATAAATCCCACATGAATGGTGCAGCAGCAGCAGGCTTTGCGAGAGCAAAGAGGATTATGAAAGCAGGAGAACTGCTTCCCCCCCACCCCTTTCTTCTTCTTTTTCTTTTTCTTTCCAATGGAGGCATTTGACTACCGAGAAAAAATGGAAACACGTCTTCAGAAAGAAAAAAGAATACAAAGAGACAACTCACAGACAAGGACATATAAATAAGAGTCAAAATATGAAAAAGCTTGAAACCCCTGATTACTCAGTTTCATATTTCTGAATGATATAAATTTAAAGTTGTTACAGTACTCAGAGAGCAGGGAGAGGACCCTTTAGTATTGCTTGTGTGAATGTGAACCACAACAATCTTCTAAGCAAGCAATTAAGAACTTTCAAAGCTTAAAATAAAAAGGACCACCTTCATTCCCTATTAGTAACTTACTTTACAGAAGCGATTAACACTAGCATGTTGGATCCAGAAAAACTGGAAACAACCCCAAACCATGAATCAGAAAAAGATGAAGAATTATGGTACATTTGTATTATAGGACATCATGCAGATATTAAAAGGAATGCATTGGAGCCATATTTATTCATTCAGAAAAAAATTTCATTGCCTATTAAGTATGCAAAAGTTTCTTATGTAAATTAGTTGGAAAAGAGAAAAAAAATCCCCTCCCCCCCAAAAAAAAACCCCCAAAACCTACAGAGTAAATATGTTTGGTTAGATAGATAGATAGATAGATAGATAGATAGATAGATAAAGGTAGTAGGTAATTAGGTAAACTTGATTATTTTATGGGAAGGGAGAACAGAAAAATCATTATTTTTTATTTACACACCTTTATATTGTTATTTGTAGCAATTAATGTACAATACTTTTTAATTTGGACAAGAAATTTCTTTAATCTTTAAAGACAATAAAGAATTTTTAAAAATTAAATTTCTCAAAACAAACAAACAAAAACATTGCTGTGAAACCAGCCTTGTGCTGAGGTCCTTCTAAATGTAGAACATGTTTCTGCCATCAATAGCTTACAATCTAGTCTAAATCACAATATGAACAAAAGCACCTGGAAAAAAATACATGACATTACAAGTCAAGATACTCTATGTCTTTGGAGTCTGGACAACAATGTCAGCCAAGACAAGAGTGGTAAAGAGGAGGCAGAGTCCTGGGTTTGAAGTACAGGGTTTGTGTTATGGATACTAAGGGAGAAAAAGTTTAACTATACAGGGTGGTACTATTAGATCAAGCCTGCTAATAATGTTTTTACAAATGTTCCAAATACTCATGATTTTTACCTAAAAAAATACTATAACAGCTTTTTAATAAAGCAATCAACAACTAAGTGAGGTATATTTCTCAATTTCTTTTTGAATGTTAAACTGAGTGGTGGATTCAGGAATAGCTTTATTGTATTACTGGTATCTGTACTGACATATTTTAAAAGTTCTAGTACTCATTTGTTGTGTATAGCAATAAGACAAATTTTCTTCTGGACATTTTTTGCACTTTTTCTTTTAGAAGCTATTGTGAATTAAGAATTTTTATATCTTTTATTGAATTGCCCTATTATGATTATATGGTTACTATTTTTATCCCCAGTAATGCTTTTTTTTGTCTTTAAATAAATTTTGCCAGATATTAATGTTGTTAACAAGTATTCTTTAAATTGATAATTAAATTTATGTCTGCTTATTTTAAAAGTATGTTTCTGATTATTTATAGATAAGAGGATTTAAAAATCTATACTTCTAATCTATGTTAAGTGAAAAGTTTAGTCCATGTACATTTATTATATAACTGACATGTTCAAGTTTGAGTTTTTACCATGTTATTTCATACTGTATATTTGTTCCAGGTTCTTTCATTCATAACTCTTTCCCTGTCTGATTCCTCTGTCTGATTTATTGCCTTTTATCTGTACATGGTCTCTTTGCCTATGTTTTCAGTTTGACACCTAAGCCAGGAAGTCTACCTGACTTTGTTAACTTTATTTTAATTTTAATGTTATTTGCAGTTGGTACTACACCCTTCAGTCTACATACCTAGTTCTACAATGATCAGGAATTGTTCAGCTACTCAGAAAAAAAAAATCGTGCTTACATAAATCATTTATTCATTCCCCACTTTGGAAAACAGGATCACCATTGCCATAGGTGATATTTATTATGGAGTAGTATATGGAGTTTGTTTCCATTCCATCAATTGCTCTTTCCTTATTCCTTGTTAAAAGAACCCCATTTTTTATTAGAGCATTAAAATTTTACATACCATTTAAGTTCATTTTGACAAATTTGTACATGCAAGGAATTTTATTTTAATTCCCATTTCCCTCACATTTTCTTCCCTTCCTTCCTTTGCTACTAAACTTCCTTTCTTCTATGTGTCCATAAAGGTTAAATTCTCTCTGGTACTTTTATATATAAATATAACACAATTTTGTTAAATCCATTGATCATCCATTTTCACTTCTTTCGTCTCTCACTCTTGTTCTTCTTCTATTCCATGGATCTTTCCCCTCCCCATTCATGTTCTTTCCTTTAATTTTCTCTATCTTCCGCATATGAGAGAAAACATTCAACCTTTGAGTTCAGCTTATTTCACTTAGCTTGACTTGCTCCATTTCCATCCACTTCCCAGAAAATGCCATTATTTCATTCTTCTTCATGGGTGAATAAGACTCCATTGTGTACATATAGCACATTTCCTTAATCCACTCATCTAGTTAAGGACATCAGTGTTGATTTCATAATTTATGAACCCTAGTTTTATCTAGACTTTAGAAGGCATAGTGCATGAGGAAGTTGATCCAGCCTCAGGAGACATTTTTCTCCTATCTGGTGATTACTTTCAGACTTAGGCATAGGACTTTGTTCTAACCAATGTAACATCTGGGTGATTCTTTTTATTTTATTTTATTTTTTTATTAGTTGCTCATGACAGTACAATGATCTTGACATATTATACATTTGAATCAAATGGGGTATGAATTATCATTTTTCCACGAGTACAGATTTCAGGATTACGTTGGTTATACAGCCATGTATATACATACAGCAATACTAGTGTCTATTGTATTCTGCTGCCCTTCCTATCCTCCCCTTCCCTCCCCTCCCCTCCCATCATCTCTCTCTACCCAATCTACTGTGACACATTTCTCTCTCTCTCTTTTTTTTCTTCCCCCTCACACCATCATATATGTATTTTGTATAACAATGAGGGTCTCCTTCCATCTTAGAAAAAAATTTCTCTGAGGAAAAGGCTACCTGAGGAGAAACTGGCTATTAGGTTTTTTGATATAATTGTGTACACAGACTGAAACCACAATCCTGTGACTATAGGGGGCACACTTGAAGGTGAGTCTGCTGTGGAGCAGGGAGGTGGGAAAAGCCTAGGTTATTGATGTGAGTTTTGCAGCAAGTACATCCAGATCCAGGTGGTGTTTATGCCAACTGTTGACAAGCATCCCTCTACATATAACACAAAAACAAAGTGGGTGTGAGTGCTCACTATAGGTTGAAATCATTATAATCATTTTATTATATAGTTAAAACATTTACACAAAGAGAAGTGAAATATCCATAAACAGAGTTCCTCTTGATACTAATTTTACCCAATTCTGTTAGTAGATATGATTAAGAAGATTATTTTTTATTTGATTCTCTTCTCCTTGCTGTTTCACTTACTCCTTACCACTGCATTCTTATGTCAGGATTTTTACTATTAGTTACAGAAAAAAAATAAATAAATCTCAGCCTGAGCTCATGTGATAGTTCATATTTCATTTTAAATTCAAGACATTTTTTCAAGTTATGGATAAAGAAGAGTCCTTAATACATCCTGAAAACTACCTATTGCAAGTTATTATTAGCCTTTTACTATACTGCTACAAGATAACTCAATATCCTTTAAGAAACCTTAAACTCCTTTCTTGTTATCTGGACCATGGTTTATCTTTGTTTGTTTGGACTTACTCTTCTAGTCCCTCTCTGTGTTCAACCTCTATGATATGAGTGATTAAAAGAAGTTCAGATATTGATGAAGAGGAGGATAATGTATATTTTGTATTTTAAGTCTTTTGTTGTTTAATTTCAATGCATTTCCTCATTCCAAACAAAAACAAACAAACAAAATATAAATACTCTCCTGCTGTTGCTGCTGCTGCTGCTTCCTGTATAACATCATTAAATCTCCTTCCTGCCATGTTTCCAGTCTGGGAAATATGCTGCTTGGGTTGGTGGAAGTACATATAGGTTTAGAATCTCCAAGGGACAAGGCTGCATTTGAGAGTTTATTTTTACAGCGTGCCCCATATCCAACTGGCAGTTACAGTTCAGCTAGTGATGAAATGAGCACATTTCCCCTAATCCTCTCTGGTAAAGAGGCAAGATGGCTGGTAGAACTAGATTGCAGGACAAAGGAAAACTACACTTTACTCCCTACCTAGAAGGGCTCAGTACTTTTAAGCTAAAGAGGGAGAAAACTGACAAAAGATCAACCTTAAAGAGAAGTGAAAATGGCACATAAATATGATAATTTCAAAGTAAAAATTTAATCATATTTAGGAATTTTTACACATGGGGAGATGTAACTTCCTAAGGCAACTATTTTCTCAATGGTTTTAAAAATAAATCAGCTTTGAATAGCACTGTTTCTATTCTCTAATTTAGAAAGAACATTTTGGTACATAGAAAATAAAATCATGCATAGCTGTTATCTGTAGCTTTGATATATTGATCTTTTAAAGCATCTCTTGATGATTGTTTTTGTAAAAATAGGGCCATCTGTATGTGACATACAAATTTTTAAAAGTGTTTTCCCCACTCTCAAATCAATTGTTCTGCTATTTTGAACTGTAGCCTGCGTCATGCAACTTCACTGAAACGCCTGGGGGCATCTCTATTGCTAAACTCCTGTAATTAATCATTTCCTTTTCTGTTGATCTGGCATGGGGCCTCTCATTAGCCTGACATCTAGTCTCTCTTCTGAGCTTATATTCTTTAGTTTTATCTTCTTTCTTATGTGTTTTCCATTGAAATTTATTTTCATTCTTCAGTCATTCATTAGACAATGACATGAGGGTAGAAGAGAATGTAATTGGCCAGCAGGAGTCTTGATCAAGAGGAAATAGTGAACATCTTTATTTCTAAGGAGATCAAAAAACAGAACACATAAAAAAAGAACTTTCCATATATTCAAGTGACCAGGAGGAAAGCTTTTCCTGTGAGCAAAAATCTTTGATGGCAGTATTCCTATGGACTAACATATGATGAGAGCAAAAATAGATAGCAGAGGCTTACTTACTTGGATACAAATCAGGTTTTCTATCTCATTGATTTTTAGAAAAGAAAGTCTTATTGTGGAAAATTAAAAAGCATATACAAAGTTAGAGGGAATAATAAAAATGAAATATAATTAGAAGTAATGAAATGGACTAATGACCCACTTAAGCAATTACTACTCTCCACAGATCTCTTTATTTTTTTTCCTATGGAACAAGACTTCCCTGCAACTTCATTAATCAAGATTTAAGAGTGTCAAAGTCTCCCTCAAAGAAGAATATGTGGTTATCTTGAAGATCCCTTCCCAAAGTGCTTTCCAAAGTGTGAAAAAGTGAATCATTGTATTCGAGCATTAGTTACATAAATAAAAGTACACAGGTCAAATATATGGTTTAGTGATATTTTTTAATCTGGACAGACTAAGGATCTTAGATAGGAATAAACACCAAGCATAGATCAGACAGGAAGGGAGAAAGAAAGCATGCAAACTGAAATGTATATTTGACAACCACACCAGCCATGACTACATTGCCCTAACACTTGGTCCTCTGGGATCTCTGGGGCCTCTGTCCTCTCCTCGATGTGGAATTGTGTAGTGTGCGTGTGTGTGTGTGTGTGTTTGTGTGTGCACACGTGCACGCACGTGTGCGTGCACGTGTGCACACACATTCACACATGCGTGTATAATATATAATTTTGGAATACAATGAATTGCCCACTAAGAGAACCATTTCCTTCATAATCAATGAGGATGTACTGTCTGTGTTTATGAACTGCCAAATGTGCACCTTTGTAAATGGTTACCCTGCTTCCATTATGAGTTGCTTTACCTATAAGAGTCTTCTTGAACTTCAGAAGAGTTTCGCCCAAATTATTCCCCAGTTACTTTCTAGTTTGCCTCAAACTAGTTTAAGCAGAACAGAAATAATTGTGCCATTGAGCATCTGTTGAAACCTAGATCTGCAAGAGCAAAGGCAACACAATATTTTGTAATAATCTTCTCAAAGTCTTTTGTTTTGTTACGGAGTGGATCCAAACAGCTTTGAATAACTGAGCATGTACCAGATGAACTAACAGGGTTTTCTAGGAGTTTTCTGAATCCAGTTGCTGAGAACAGTTTTGTTCTTTTGAGGTCAAGTCTTTACAAAGATGGCAGCATCTGATGTTTCATTTAGGATGAAACATCAGATGCTGCCATCTTTGTAAAGAAGAATCTGATTCTTCATCCTATTTCCCACTTCCTTAAAGCCAAGTTGCCTTTTGGAGTCCTTGATGTTTATCACTATCTAAAATCCTCTGTCTGTGCTACTTCCATTCATTTTATAATTTCTGATAGAGTTGAATCTCAAAAGGGAATGGTTGGGGTCTCATTCTTATTTCTTCCCAAAGAAATGCAATTTATCTGGGGCTGGGGCTGCAGCTCAATGGTAGAGTGCTTGCTTAGCATGGGTGAGGCACTGGGTTCAATCCTCAGAACCACATAAAAATAAATAAATAAAGTTTTATATATAAAAAAGAAATGCAATTTATCTTTAAATGATTATTAAGCTTTCCTAGTGCCAGGATGTTGGAGGGGGGGAGCCATTGTCAGTCACAGAAAGTTCTGATACATCCTTCCTCCAAAACATGGTCAAAACTTACTCCCTGTGCATTTATGAAACACCAGAAATCAGTTATTCCACAATGGAGGAGATCTTCTCTAAGTGACTTGTTGCCTTCATCTAGACAAAAGTGATCTGGAGATTTCTGTGTACTGAAAAAAAGAATTGCATCTCACAAAGCATACTGCAGTTTGTAAAGCATCTGGTAAAATGCTTCATGTACACCTAGCATTCAAAAATGAAAGTTATTATTAGACTGTTAGTAATTTGGGGTCTTGCCCTTTTTTCACATTAGAAATGAAAGAATGATCAAGGCTTGCCATCAGAGAGAATGCCTGTTTATTGAGGAACAGCTCTGCATATTTATAGAGCCGGGGGTGGTTTGACAGTTATGACAGTTTAATGGTTGAAGGGTTTGACAGTTGGCATGGGGTGCTTTTTGATTGGTGGGTAAGGATCATGTGAGCCAGCAGGGCTCACCATTGGACAGGCAGGTTCATGTGAGCCAGCAGGGCTCACTATTGGACAGGCAGGTTCATGTGAGCCAGCAGGGCTCACTATTGGATGCCTCTTCTTGGGGGAATGAGGAAGTTAGTCTTTGGAGCCGGCGCGACTCCCAACAAGAAATATATCATAGGATGCAACAGAAATTTAAAAATGGGGACGCTTCATTAATATATGTTGTACAAATACCCAATATATTAGCTGATGCTTTAAAAAAATCCTGGATATCATTCAATACTGGCAATGATATTTTACTATTCAGAAAAAAAAAAAACAAATAAATTCTACTTCTTACAGAACACTGAATTCTCAGGAAAAGGAATTGATATCCTCTAGATCTTTTATATTCACTTCAACTCTATGTTAGACTCTCCGTAACACACTAAATTAGCAAATAAATCTATTTCTCTAAGGAATTGTTTCTTCCACATCCACTTGGTTCTGTTATAAAGCATAAAGTCGCTTAATAATTACAGTAAATGGTGATTTATCCTTGTGTCCAATAGTATTAAAATTTTATGAGTTAGTCATGTTGTATAAAATTTCCATGAGTAAAGTTACATAAAAGGAAAAGGAGGTTATTAAGGGTTAATGGAATCCTAGAGAAAAATCTCACACAGGAGTGTTTGCATTGTTTACTGGTAATATATAATGTTATACGCCCAACTTTCTGCTTAACATGATGTTTGATGCTATTTCCTGATGTCATCCCAATTTACAGCAATGGAAGAAACATAAATTGAGTTTTACTCACATGCTTTCAAAAGTCACACTCCAGAATCAAATTTTCAATTTTCTTTTGTCTGAGTTCAAATTAAGGCAGGAATGTTACAAGGAGTGGTCATCAGGCTATCAAGCCTCTTAAAGTGGCTTAAACTTGGATGGTTTCCTTTATCCTCAGTGTAGGAGTCTTTTGTTGTGATTGAGTTTATGTCTGAGAATATATCTCTCACACAGATCAACTCACTGTAACCCAAGCTCATGAGAAAATAACACCAAAAATACCCCAAAAGATGGCTAATATATTAATTTACAATGACACTATAACTAATGTAGGGAATGGAAAACTTGTTGGCAGATTCACTTGGCCTCTAAACAATGTTCAGAAAATATGGAATTAGGAATTAGTAATTAATAGTCTTAATAGTCATTTATATTCATTTCAGATACATATACCTTTAGGAAAAATCTCAGGAATATGCCCATGACTTTACTGTTTCAGAATAATCACAGCTGTATAGTAAACAAGTATGGCTTTGGCATTCTGGTGGCTAGTTTATTAGTGCCAGGATGTTGGTGGGGGGAGCCATTGTCAGTCACAGAGAAATCTCATGCAGAACTGTCTCGTGTTTTATAAGATATTTAGCATCGCTGACCCTTACTGTAGACTACCATGATGATCCCCAATTGTTATTACAGGGGAAAGTACCCTCATATATTACCCTGAAGAGGATATCTTAACTGAGATTTGCTAATAGGTCTTAGGTGGAGAGGGTCAAGAAGTTAACGACCTCTTCCTTCTGCACAGCATGCCCACTCTTCAGTTAATATCTATTCGGCCTTGTGCCTGTCTTTCCTTACAGAATCTCTTAGAGGTTCATGTCATTGATATGATAAAATGCCTAGGGACCCCTCATAGGAAATGTCCAGTGACCAGTTGGAGCCCATGGAGAAGACTCCAAGGAGAAGGCTCTATGGATGAGTTTTGGCACATATTTTAAAGTGGCAGACTGTCCCCAAGGCAATACTACATAGAACTCCAGGAAATATACAGATAAAGGGAACTACTATTAGCAATGGTGATGAAGTGGAGTAAGGAAACCGGTTGAAGGGAAACTGGCTGCTTGCTCATCTTCTTGGCACTCCCTGAGGCAGCCCAGGAGATAAATGATATGGAACCCTAGGGCTCTGACGAATGCCATTTGAAAAATTCTAGTTGTTTAGGTTTATACATAGTTTGACCATGCTCCTTAAGGCAAAAATGATTAGATACTAGTAATATAGTATGCCTAAGTCTGAAGTGGGCTCTCAGAACACTGATCTATGAGTTTGGGGGTTCAGGCCTGGCTACCTTTTTATCAGAGACATAGATTCCTCCCCTGGTAGGACTGTGCATCTGGACCATATTGCTACTGTAGGACCTTAAACTCGAATGCACCTCTTCCTGCTCTAGCCCCTGCCCACTTTTGTGTGGAAGTGTCTTTAGTTGTCACTCTCTTAATTTTGGGACACATTGTTGGTTTTTAGGGTAGTTTTTCATATCTCTGTCCCAATCTACTTTGTTCTCATTGTTTAACTTTTTAATGGCAGTTTTATTTATTTTCATTTCTCTAGAAGCTCAGAGACACTCTGATGTGATCCAAAGAACCATCCATCTAACTTCTGCAGTTGTCTCTAGGTCAAATCAGAGGGGAAAATACAGCAAAATCTGAGAGAGCAAAAGGAGATCTTGACTTTCAGTTGCAGTATGCTCTGGTATAATCTTAGTAATTGGTAAGATAAATAGTTCATGATGAGGATGCTTCTTATCAGTCTTGAGTGATCTATTTTAAATCTAGAAAGTAGAACTTTTGACTGAGATGGAACTGAAGAAGATGTAGTCTCTCTTAGCCCTCTCCCTTTTTCCATGGAAAAGCTTACTGATTGTTCACCACACTTTGGGTGGACAACAAAGAAACTAAGCAACTGATAAGACCAAACCAAGAAGATTTAGCAATATCTTTTCTGACTTCTAAGGCTAGCTTAAGACACAACATTATTTTCTTCAATAATCCCATTTGAACTGCTCTTCTCCCCTCTCTCCCTGTAATCTTATGTGTGTGATATTAATGGACTCTCTTCTTTAGGGCTTCAAATACATTATCTGATCATTTTATTACTTTTGGTCTCACTTTCTTAATTTTAACAAACATAATAAAATTGTGAGCTGATTAAGTTCGCAGGAATACAGCATTAGGAAGTTGAGTATGGATTATGAAGATGGTACTTATTTTCTATAACCCTGGACATCACTCCCCATAGGCACTTATCTTTTCTTTCCACACTTCAAGAAAGAGATATTGATAATCTAATTGGCCAACTTGGGCAACATCAACTTGTGAGTTTTTGTGTTGACACTGCATGCTGAAAAGTGCTCATTGGTCCAAGTCTCATCTTTTGATCCATGAACTTAAGTAGACCCATGCTCTATTCTCAGTGACTCTGTGACCATGCACTTCTCACAAGAAGTCAATCAAAGACATGGTGGAAGTCCTGATGAGGACTTAACTCTAATTTGTTTATTTCAACCTTTGCCTTCTAGACAGCTCTACATTTAAATATTGGATATGTGTGTAAGCATTAATAAAGTGTAGTTTACTTTATTTGGCTATTGTTCTTTGTATGGAGTTCCCACAGGTATTTTCATTAACACTATGGAATGAGAAAAGAGGACTGTGTGAAGCATAGGTAGCATTGGTAGAGCAGGAATAGCAAAATTCTAGATGTGAGGTGATAACAATGATGAGTCTCCAGCTCTACCATCAAATCATGATCATATCAGAGTTTGTCAACTCCAGAGTGTATTGGGGACTCAAGATACTCTCTGATCAAAAGGAAAAATTCTCCTTTATTCTTCCTAAAACCAAAGAGTTTAGAAAGAATTTAGAAAACTGAAATGAGCCTAAAATGGTAAACTCATCCATAGACACTAAGAATCATGAATGATGGAAAAGTCCAGGCTTATAATTAATTAATATAAATTTACCATCTGTTCCAGATTGACTAACCCATCTGTTGTCTGCTTCCATCTAGTATCAACACATCTTCCAGATGCCTCTGCTGAGGGCAATTATTAAAGTTCATATTTAATTTAAAAACAGATGTAGAAGGGCAAGGTATATGTGTTTCATCCCATTTGAGTTGTTATAGCTTTCAATTTTCTGACAAATCTGATCCATTCATATGAAAGCTGGGCTACAGGTGTAACTGAGAGTGACAGAGTGTGTTGGGGAAACTTAACAGTCCTGATGGTGAGCCCAGTCACTGGTGATGGTAATCTGGAACATAAGAGAAGAATCGGATTAGAGAAATTCAGTTCTTTCAGAACGGTAGAGTTGTGGAAATGTAAAAAAGACTTGCAGGTGTCCTCAAAATCACACAATCTTACCTACTGACTTACTAAGCAATGGGGTTATTCAGGTGCTGTCCTCGGTTCTGAAACTTGGAGCTCAGGAAAATAGATATACACCTTGAATTAATTTTTAGTAAGACTTGAATATTCCTAAAATAAAGCCTAGTATGAGTTTCATACAGGTGGCCAAGAGGCACATGATGTAGAGGGAATACAGCACAGGTGTGATGCTAGGCATCATGAGAAGTGAAGCCTAATGCTGATTCTTCCCTGCTTCTCTACTGCTTTACTTCTCCTTGGTCAGCATCCATTTTTATTGGATAATTGGTTATTCTACACTGGTTGTTAAAGATTTTGAAGATCCCTCTGTATTAAAAATAAGGCTTCTTTTAGCCTTTGCTCATATCTTAGGTTCATCTCAATTTTCCACATGCACAGTTGATACAGGGTACCAGCTGTGAATTAATTAAAGTAAATTTGAAATTAATGGCAGCTTAGTGAACCAACTACTGTTAACTCAGTCTGTTATTTAACTCAGTCAATCATAATGAATTTGGTCAGTAGAATCTAACTTGTTTCTATTTTATTAGGGGAATTCAGAGCTTCTTAACTTGACCCACAGTTATTTGTGCTATTTCTTTAAATATTTCTAATGATAACAGCTTCTACTTATTATCAAACAACACATAAGTGCCAGATGATATACTGAACTCATTTCTTTTAATCTTGACAAGTTTATAAAATCAATTATAATATTCTTGTTTTATAAGTGAAGACAGATGTGATTTGTGTATTTATTAAGAAATAGTGAAAGAGTTGACCCTACCTCTATCTGACCTCAAATATGGGACTTTAATCCGTTCCCTATTGAATAATAAACATGATTAGCAGGACTTCTTCCCCATCATGATCTCCACATCTTTTTGAGCTATGCCCTACTTCTCTTTAGTACTTAACATTTTGTATTCATCAGATTGTAGTTCAGATTGGACGCCCATATTCACACCATGAAAAGGAAGAAATTTCCTCTCTCCTAATAGCTGTGAAGATAAATGACATTTATCCCTACGACCAGACAGGAACACATCAATTATTAGAACAAAGTGGGTAGTGAACTCCCAGTATCATCAATAAAGAGGGGCTTTTTCTTCACCAAAATCTTTGCCACAAATTGCATAGCTTTATGGGAATGTGGGGACAGGGAAACCTCCCAGGGATATCTATAAATCAAGTCATTAAAGCTTCTAAGTGCTTTCCAAACCAAGAGACACAAGGCTAATTTCTGGAAGTGGGGGGAGTAGGAGACAATCCTCATTGATTAAACCCTTATTATATGCTGGCCACTAGATAGGGGACTTGGGTTCATTGCTTGATGTAATTAGGTGGCTTAAATTTATTTCCTGCCCTCCTTGTAAACAAACTTGCAACTCTGCTTTCATGACAGCTAATCATGCGCTAGCCTGTGCCAACCTTTGTGAATTCTGTTGTGTCTCATTTCCTTTCTCTTCTTCTCCAGTACCAGCAGGATTGTATTTGAAAGATCATATTGATAGATTGTTTCCAGGGGCTATTTTTAGTGCTATGGATAAGAAAATCTCCAGCAAAGGTCAGATCTTTCACTGTTTTAATTAAATTGCTGTGGAAAAAGATTATATCATAAGGGTGGCCAGCCAACTAACTCTGCAGCAATTTACACAAAGGCATTATAAGTCTCCCTCATTGCCATGCCTGCATAAGAGTGACGTGGGGCACCAAGAAGGCCAGGGTTTAATTTAAAATGAGACTTGATAATTACTTGGAGTTTTTTTTCTAAGTTGTCAAGGGATATTTAATAATGTTTTGTAGATCCACAGTGATTGTAATTATTACATTTTATTGGTATAATATTTCATTACTTCCCCTTCAGATGTGACTAGGAGAGTTTTAACCAATAGGGTCTCATCATTAGTCATTTAATGCCTCCAACTTATATCCTTTCTGTCTCTTCCAGAAAATATATGTCTTCAACAGACGTTTCAAAAGGATTTTTTTTTTAAACTTCTTTACTTTTTCATGTATTCTCCAGAGGACAAAATTTCCTGAGTACATTTTTGAAACCAAATATCTTATAAAAATTTCAGAAAATATACTTTGTTCTGAGGGAGAAAGAATGTTAAAGTCTGTTCATGAAGTGTTACGGCTATGACTAGGCTGAAATATTGCTGCTTTGTAAATGAATACAAACACTTTCACTTATGATACATCTGCTTCTTACTGAGTAGCTTCATGGATGACTCAGCTCAACCTGTCTCTTAGACTAAGTGGAAAGGCAATAACGAATTTTTAAATTGGTTTTCTTGGGTTACAAATTAGATATTAACATATTTATTTAAAATGCCAGAAAATATTCTCAAACTGCTTTTAAGGGATATGAAAGAAAAAGGCTCTTAGAACTATATCATTTGGCTACTTGTTGTCTTGTAGATTTGCCTTTAGTGTGATTTAGTAAGCAAAAGCAGAAGTTGTGCTGGATGTAACAAATATGGCCTGGACATCAAGACTGTGTATACACAGGGCTGTGGTTACTGACAGCTATTGTGTCCTTCTCCTGAGAATTGGCTTTTCTACTAGACTAATGTCTAGTACATAAGAGGGGAAGAGAAAGGAAAGGAGAGGGTGGGGGAGGAGAGAGTGAGAGAATTAAAAATGTGCTTGTCTTATTCTGCCTAGAAAAAGGGTGAGACTGACCCTGACATCCTGTGCTGCTTCTCCTGCTTACATTCCTTTATGTCTGATTGAGAGCCTCTCTCTCTACATGCCAATTTAGCTGTAACCTTCCTTCTGAGAAGACCGTGAAAGGCATCCATTAGCTCCAATGACTGCAGCTTCCGTGACCATCTTGTTCTTTGAGTAGTGGTTGAAGTCTAATCTCGGGCCCCCCTCTAACTACTGAACTACTGCTTGAATTCCATCTTCCGCTTCATGCCCCAAATACTTGAGTTATTTCCTCTGTCTCCTCTTGTTCACCATCCTCGCTAATCTGTCTCTCATTTGGCTTAGGCTTGTTCAATTTCACTGAAGCTGCTTTCAAAAGGTCACTGTGGGACCACAATACATGGCTTCCCTCCTACCTCTTAACCACTTCTCCTTGTCTCCTTTATAGACTCCTTCTCCTCTGCTTCTTTCTTCAATGTTATAGTTCTTAGAATTCATACCTAAACTATTCCGTCATTTTCTCTGGGTAATTTTATTCTCCTCCCCACAACTTCAATTCCTGTTAAATATCAATAATTTCCATTTCTCTGTCTCCAATGCAGCCTATTCACTGGAGTGCCAGACTCATTAATACAACAGCCTACAAAACAAGTCCGCTTGGATATATTGCAAGCATTAGAAAATTAATGTGCCCAAATTGAATTCATTCTTGTTATCTCAACCCCAATCATCCAAATATATTTTCCCTATGTTCCTTATCCATAATGATTTGAAACAGGGTTACTATGATTCAATCTTTACTCCTCTATACTTAACTTTTGTGTTTAATTTTTTCTTTGCATTTCCATTTCACCATCAGAGTTTAGGCCACCACTTTCCCTACCTGGGCTCCCCCAACAGTTTCCTAATTGTTCTAACACCTGCTTTCCTTCACTAAAACCCATGCTCCCTCCTCAACCATAATCATATTTACTGCAAATTCCCTCAATTCGTCTCATTAAAAGCATTAATGTCTTCCCAAATCTCAAGATGAAAATGAAAGTCTATAACATGACTTTAAACCACCTAGTTGTCTTTGTCACTTTTAACTTCTGCAGCCACTTCTCTTAATAAACCTAGAACCTCTCCGGCCCACAATTCTTCTGAAATTCTCTCTTCTCTTGACTTGGAGGACGGCATGTTCCTGGAGTGCTCTTGCCACCCTGCTTTGCCTGGCACACTATTGCTCCTCCTTTAGTCCTCATCTGTGTTTTACTTCCTGCAATTTAATATTCCCCTTCCCTCTGTAGACTATGAGAAAGTTTTAGTCAACTTTTACATCAGTGTGGTTAAAATACATGACAAGAACAACTTGGAGGAGGAAAAGTTTATTTGGGGTTCATGGTTTCAGAGGTCTCAGTTCATAGATGGCCAACTCCATTTTTCTGGGCCCAAAGTGAGGCAGCACATCATGGTAGAAAGGCACGACAGACAGAAGCTGTTCCCCTTGTGACAGCAAAGAAGCAGAGAGAGAGAAAAAAAGCACAAAGTGAGGTAAGGCTTGAGAAGGGGCCATAGGAAAGAGGCACCTTCCAGGTGAAGTCCCCAGTGACCCACCTCCTCCAGCCATGCCTCACCTGCCTACAGTTACCATCCAATCAATTCAAACTAGGGTATATTGATTAGGTTACAGGTCTCATGATCTAATTTTACCTCAGGATATTTCTGCATTCCTGCAAACCATAAAGGGGTATATCTACCCTTTAAGGTATATGGCAAATGGTAGTTTGTCTTAGTTCATTTTGTATTGCATAACAGAAGAGACTGGGAAATTTATAAGAAATTTGCCACACTTTTGAAGACTGGAAAGTTCAATATGTAGGTGCTGATAAATGATAAGGGACTTCTTGCTTCATCATCCCATGGTAGAAGGTGGGAGCATGGTGAGAAGATGCCAGGTAGACACAAACTCAGTTCTTTTGTCAAGAACCCCCACAGGCACATCAGTGTTTCTAACAGCGCAATTCACAATAGTCAAGTTATGGGACCAGCCCAGGGGCCTGTGAACCAATGAATAGATTAAGAAAAATGTGGTATAAATACACAATGACATTTTACTCAGCCATAAATAAGAGTGGAAATCATGGTACTTTCTGTTAAACAGATGGAACTGGAGAATATTGTGCTAAGTGAAATAAGGCAGACTCAGAAGCTCAAGGGTCAAATGTTTTCTCTCATATGCAGAAACTAGAGCAAAATAAATGGGGGAAAGGCATTGAGGAATCCCATGAAAATAGAAGGGAGTTCCATGGAGTAGAGGAAAGGGATTGAGGTAAATGAAGGAGGAGAAACAGGAAAAGGGAAGAAGTGCAGAATGAAATTGATCAAACTATATTATATTCATATTTGAATATACTACACTGAATTCCATCTTTATACATCTATATCTATCTATATATCTATATATTTACAAAGCACAAATAAAAACAATAGATAAATAGAATGAAGACCAATAAAGTAGAGAAAGGGAATTGGGGGAGAGAGAAGGGGAAGGAAAGAGGAAATACTAGGGGCTAAAATGGAGTAAATTATATTCCATGCATGTATGATTATGCCAGAATGGACCTTACTATTATGCATAACTATAATACACTAATTAAAACACTTAAAAAATATTAATCTACTCCTGAGATTATTTACTTACTCCCATAATGATGGCATTAATACATTCATGAAGTAGTCACCTCTTGAAAGTCCTACCTCTCAATACTGTTGCATTGGTAATTAAGTTTCTATCATATGAAACTTGGGTGACCCATTCAAAATAGAAGTCATCCCTTGATCCCAAATCTATGTCTTTTTGATATGCAAGATTCACCCATTTCATCCTGGCAGCCCTGGATATCTTAACTTTTTCCTACATAACTCAAAACATCCAAAGTCCAGAATCTCAGCTAAATCGGATGTGAGATTCAATGCACGATTCATCCCGAGGCAAACTTCCTTCCAGCTGCTAGCATGTCTAATTTAACCAGTTATCTACTTTCAAAACACAATGGTGGGACAAGCATAATATAGACATTCTCATTAAAAAAAGGAAGAACAAGAAAGACAAAAAGGTTAAATAGCCCCAACTAAATCCATAATCCACCAAGGAAAACAATATTAAAATCTTAAGACACCAGAATCATCTTCTCAAACTCTATGTCCCACATCCTGGGCACACTAGGATGGGGGTTGGGCTCCCAAGGCCATAGGCAGCCCAACCACCATAGATTTTCTGGGCTAAATCCACTCAGCAGCTCTTTTTGGTTGAAATCTCATGTCTACATCTTTCCCAGGTTGGGTTGCAAGGTGGTGGTCCTATAGGGCTGGTGTCTGAGGACCTGTCCCATACCCATGTCCCCCCTCCAGCATTGACCCAGAGGGGGCTCTCTGAAGTGGCTCTGTTCCTGTGACAAGTCTTTGCCTGGGTTCCTAGGCTGTGTCATCCTTAGATTTCATCCTTGGTATTTAGGTGGAGACTACCATGGCCCCACAACTCTTGTATTCTGTGACTGTGCAGAATTAGCACCATATGTATAACTTTGCCCTCCTGAGTGGCAGCATGATATCTTAACACACCTGAGCCCACTTGATTCAAGACTGAGGCAGCTGGTATATTTCACCAGAGTGTAAGGAGCAGAGATTTGGAGCACTGCAGAGTAGAGAATGCTGAGGTCCCCACTCTGGCACTATCTGGAAACTTACCTTCAAGGTCCTAGCTTGTCTCAAAGGTCTCTGAAATGCCATCAGGGTCATTCTCTCATTGTTGGGATAAATGGAACCTGGCTCCTTTCCATCTGTACTAATCTCTTTAGCAAATGGTTGCCTAGTTATACCCTTATTTGCCCTCCCGGAGATACCTTTTCCGCTGTTTGTATGGCCAGGCTGTAAATTTTCAAATTTTCCCATCCTGCTTCTCTTTTAATTATAAATGCCATCTTTAAATCATTTATCTCTTCTCTCATTTTACTATCAGGGGCTAACAGAACCATGCAGCACACTGTATGCTTTGGTGCTTAGGCATTCCTTCTGCAAAATGTCCTAGTATATCACCCTTATGTTCTGCCTTTCCACAAAGTTCTAGGACATGGACAAAATTACACCAAGTTCTTTGCAACTGAATAACGAGGAGGGCCTTCACTTCAGTTTCCAATATCTTACTCCTCAGTTCCATCTGAGATCTCATCAAAATGTCTCAAGTAATCTCTAAAAGATTTCAGACTTTCCCTACAGTTCTTTTGAGTCCTTACCAGAATTATCCTTAATTCTCCTTTCACGGCAATCCAAACTTATTCTCTCCTCCTTCTCTATTCTTCCAGTCTCTCTGTATCACCCCGTTCCAAAGCTACTTCCACATTTTCAGGTATTTGCTATAGTGCAGATCCACTTTTCAGTATCACTTTTTTGTCACAATTGGATTTGCACTGCTATAACAAAACTACACAGACTGGGTAAGTTATAAAAAAATTATTTTTCACAGTTCTGGAAACTAAGAAGTCCAACATTAGGGAGAGAGAAGGGAAATTGCATGGAAATGGAGGGAGACCCTCAGGGTTATACAAAATTACATACAAGAGGAAGTGAGGGGAAAGGGGAAAAAATACAAGGGGGAGAAATGAATTACAGTAGAGGGGGTAGAGAGAGAAGAGGGGAGGGGAGGGGGGATAGTAGAGGATAGGAAAGGCAGCAGAATACAACAGACACTAGTATGGCAATATGTAAATCAATGGATGTGTAACTGATATGATTCTGCAATCTGTATACGGGGTAAAAATGGGAGTTCATAACCCACTTGAATCAAAGTGTGAAATATGATATATCAAGAACTATGTAATGTTTTGAACAACCAACAATAAAAATTAAAAAAAAAGAAGTCCAACATTAGGGTCTTCTTGCTATGCCTTTCCATAGCAGAAAGCAGAGGAGCAAAAGAGCATGAAAGACAGAGAGAAAGCAAAACAGAGAGACAGAGATGAAGAGATAGAGAAAATCCTTTTATGAAGAACCCAAACCCACAATATTGGCATTAATCCATTCATGAGGGTAGAACACTCAAGACCGAATCCCTCTTAAGGGTTACACCTCTCAATACTGTTGCATTGAGGCTGAAATTTCAACGCATGAATTTAGTGGAATTCATTCTCTCCATAGCATAGCTACTCACTACATAATTTAAGGTAACTAAATACTCTTCAAGGGCTAGCTTCACAGCAGCATTCTCCCCAAATCTCCACTTTTAAAGAACTCTGTTGAACAATTGTTGATAAATCAATTGTTCATTAACTTAACAAAAAGGATAATCAAACTCAGAAACAGCCACCAGTATTATGAGTCCTTCTGCCAAAAATGATCTCAGTTTTCATTGGACTTCAGAAACAAGTCTTCACATCACCTGGGAAGAGAACACTCTAGGAAGATGCCAGAAAACTGCTCCTAGATGACATCTCCTCCTAGGTGACCCATGGACCTGGGTTGGGCTTTGTCAGCCCTTGTCCTGCTTTATGTGGCTCCTCCTATGTTCACATCCTACTGCTTTGATTTTTACTGTTCTGACTCTTTAATTACCCCCCAATTAGCACCTTATTTCACTTCTCACTTCCTCACAATCATATCTTATGACTACTTTATGTGTTCAATTGATTAATTCAGCAATGTTGTGAAAAAGTCATTACCCTGCATATTTTACAAGACTAGTTAATGATCATGTATTATTTGGTGACCAACCTGAGTTTTGAACTCCAACATTAGCATACATTTTGTTGTTTCCAGAGGGTGCAGAGCCTTCCTGTACATCCTTGTCACCTATCAGGCTCATGGCATATAGTAGTACCCAGTGAGTACCTTTCATGGAATAAATGCTGATAAAGACATTATGATGTTGAACAGAACATTCTTTTTTATTTTATGTTAATCCACCTTAATGTGATTTATTAAAGACTGTGTATAGATATATTGGTCACCATTTACAACCATAGTCAAATAATTAACAGGAAAACAGCAAAAGTCTCAAGCAACTAGTCGCAAAAAGGTAGGAAGCTTTACCTGACCAACAGTAAGACCTCTGACCTTCCCTTCCAGAAACATGATGGCACAGAAAACCAAGAATGGACTGAGCCAATACAACAGGAAACAAATAAAATGACAATTTTTTCACTTTGCATCTAAAGCCTGTAATTTTTTCATATGTTCATTTTGGACCAAATGTACATCATTTCAATTGACATAGGATATTTAAGATATATGAATCTGATGTTAGGTAAAAGAAGCATTAAATGTACTTACTTCTTTATTCTCTTATATTTTCACAGCAAGAATTAAATTAATACTTTTATTACTTCCAAATACTATTATTTAAGAACTTTCTTAAAATAGACAATACACTCATTTATTTAGAGATGAAGTCATTGGGGTATTAATGCTAAGTTTTGACAAAGCAGATTGAAAATTATAAAATTGGTGAACTTTTAAAAACTATTAATGACTCAATTCTATTAAGAAGAAGAGCAAGAGATCTGCCTCAAGTAATCAATTATCTGGAAAATATACTTATATCTTTGCTTTAAAAAAATGCTTAAATCAGCAGCGTGAGTCAGGAGCATGAAAATGGGTATTTGAACATTTGGCTTGTATCTCTGGGTGTTAGCAATTTTTATGTCCCTGCCTTCTGGCCTAGTTATCATCTCCCAGCCTCAGTATCTGTAGGGTCTCCTTACCAATGTTTGCTTGATGAGAAAAATCAGCAAGCCTTTCTACCCTCCCACTCTCTGATCCCCTCTGATGCCCTTGATCCTCATTTTAGAACCCTTGATTATATGCTACAACCTGGCACTTGTAACCTGAATAATTCAGACAAATTGGTGAGAGAAAATGAATTTTCTCACCTGCAAAAGAAATGATGGGATAATGTTGACTAGGAAAGAAAGACATGTGAATTTTTGTGATAAAATCTCTTAAAGTAGCCAAGCCAGTATCTGTGACCTAAGAGCACTAGATACTAGACACCCTATGGGTCAAAATATAATGGTGACTATTGGTAAGAGTAATTGATGATAATAACTCTGAAAAAAATTGTGAAAGCAGTTGCTGAATTAGCCAAAGAAGTAATGATTTTGTTAAGAAAGCTTAACAAAGGCACTAGTTAACCTAGGTTGATGGATCAATTAGGAAAATAAAAAAGAAGAAACGAAAGGGCCACACACAGGAGAGTGCAGAGACCACCAAATTGTGTGTGTGCACATGTATTTCTATATTTATCTCTATTTTTCTCTACCCATCTCTCTCTCTCTCTCTCTCTCTCTCTCTCTCTCTCTATATATATATATATATATATATATATATATATATATATTTCCTGATGAAATCTCATTAAACTGGCAAAGGAAGCATCATACCTAGTTCAAGGAAGTCTTATAAATTATCAGCAGACTTGGTTCATCTTTAGGCCTCATGAAACAAAATGTAGTCTTCTGAGTTTGCTAAGGCTGTGGAGTTTTGGCACATTGATTTTCCATCAGTTACTATATCAACAACTCTGAATAAAATAGAGAAATGATGTTTAGCTGAGATCTTTTGATTAAAAAGTCCCTGGGAATAGACTTTTTAAAAGACATTCACATCATGACTTGTGTTAAAAGTGCTTCCTGCTACAGTATGACAAGAGTTGTCAGCTCATACTGAGTTGACACTTAACTATGAAGTGTATATGTAGGAGGATGTATTAGGTGTGTGTGTGTGTGTGTGTGTGTGTGTCTGTTTGAAAAAAATAAGAGAGACAAAGGTCTCAGGTTTCATGATTATCTTCCTTTTTACTGGAAGCTATTATACTTTGCCAAGAGCAAAAACTGTCTCAAGGGATATTCATATGACTCTCATTTCAAGATAAGCATTAAGAAGGGGCTGGTCAAGAAACTGAACATTGTTGAAAAGTACATATGATTTTTCTTGATGTTTCCATATATAAATGTGTTTAGTCATGAAAATAAGCATAAACATAGGAAAAAATAAATTTGGTGCCATCTGAAAATACTCAGAGAGCCCTAGATATGAAAAAAAATCAATAAAAATAAATTTTAATAAGACAGTTTCATCATAAATTTACTCACCCTAACCTCCTAACTCCAAATATGTACCCAAAATAGTAGCTTCTTTTTTTCCTATAGTTGAAGTGATTTTACTTTTAAAGTCCCCACCAGCAGATACTAGCATTTTAATTACTTCTATTATAAATGGTCCATTAAGGTACAATAGTTAATAAATTAGGGCCTAAGTGATCTCTTTTGAGTGACTCCCTTTCCTGCCCAAAAGGTACTGACAGAGCCCTGGGAAAGGGAAACTGTCCCATCACAACTGGAGACCCTATGGGACAATTGGAGTCATAGATCCAGGACTGTCTGCTGGCTCCTCGCATCTTTGCTGTATTCTTTCCTTATATTGGTTACCCTTGAGCTGCAACCAATCTAGTCTAGCCATTCAAAAAGGTGAGCTACTACGTACTCTTGGAGGCATGGTCGAAGCCACAGGTCCACTGCTTTTCAATCCCCTTTGCAGCCTTGATTCCACCCCCAGGCTTTTGCCAATCTACATCTCTTCACTGGAGGGTATGAGACTTCCAGGTCCCCTGCTTTGTCACATATGAGTACAGTGAATTCACCAAAGTCATCTGTGTACTCATTGGGGGAAAGGCCAACCCTACCACAGGGGCTCCACTGGGCAACACAGGGACAGTCAGACTATTCATCCTACTCCCCAGCATCCCATTGCTATTTACAGGGTCCACTGCTGAGTCTGAAAGCTGCTAAAATGTCAATATCCAGGCTATTTTCTCAAGATTTGGTATAAGATGAAAAAGACAATATCCAGATACTTTTATTATTTAAAAATAATAAAGGTCTCCCTTAAATCAGAGCTGAGACTTAATCTTAGTGGGATTTAGAGACTTCAGGTCCTCAGGTGCAGAGGGAAGAAAGTGCCATGGTAATAAATCCTCATTGATTAATTCGGAGATGAGGATGCTGTCACAGAAGGGAAACAGGGAGGTATGATCCCAGGTTTTATGCCCAGTAGCTCACTCAGTTCTGGTGCTTCAGTCCTCCCTAGAACAGCATGTGGGGCCACCCTGACAGAACCTTCACTGGTCAGATAAATGCATGGCTCTCTCTAGACACGGAGACAGAGGACAGGGTACTGTGGGGATGATATGCCTGCTGCTCTGAGCCCAGTAGCATCAAACAAAGGGCAAGAGAACAGAAAAGGCCTTTCCCTCTTTCTTACCTAACAACAGTTTTATTTTATTTGAGAGAGAGAGAGAGTTAGTCTTTTTTGTAGATGAACACAATACAATGCCTTTTATTTTTATGTGGTGCTGAGAATCAAACCTGGATCCCGCCCATCCTAGGTGAGCGCTCTACCGCTGAGCCACAATTCCAGCCTTTTTTTTTTTTTAAATCAGCACAGAAAGGTGAAACATTGTAATTATTGGTCTCATTCCACAAGGCAGTCGCGGGGGGGTGGGGTCCTAGCCAAGAGGAACTCCTTTTGTGTCTCAATGTTAATACCATCTCCTAATTTAAAGACATTCCCCAGGGATATCCCAGGAAATATCTCATAGAATCCATGAATTTATTTATTTATTTTTTACCTTGAAACCATTAGTATCTCTCTAAACAGAATGCCTGTGACTGGGTCATTTATCAAGAAATTATTTCTTACCATTCTGAAGACTGGAAAGTCCAAAGTGGCAAGAGTCCTCTTTCTGGTGGAGACTCTGCAGAATCCTGGGGTGACACAGAACATTATATGGTGGTGGACAGGGACACATAGAAGAGAAAAAGGAAAACTAGTTTCTATAAAAGAACTCTTGACATAAACTATTAATCCATGAGTGGTTTAATCCTTTCATGATAACCTAATCAGCTCTTGAAGGTCCCACCTCTTATTATAAGGGGGATAAAATTTCAACACAAGTTTTTGTGGGAACATTCAACTCATAGCACTATCCTTTCTGTTTTAACCCCGATTCAAAAGCCTCCCTTGACCACCTGTCCCCTCCACACCACCCTCAAAATAGATTTGCTCATTACCATTCTGTCTGGTTTCCCAGTCTCTGAAGCCTCTTCCTAGGATTGGGGAAGTTTTTGGTAAGAGAATGTTGGAAATGAAAAATGCCAAACATTCAAGCTTCTTTACAGATAGAACTTAGGCTCATGACAGGGGCTCCCCCCATCAGACCCTCTCAGGCAGACTTTGAATTGAGAGGTGACACAAGCTTCTGTGAACAGCAAGGAAATTCCATGATGGGAGCCTCAGAGACAGGTTTTGTTGGTAGCACTAGTTTCCAGTAGGCGGTTCAAGTGGGTCAGTGCTCTGGCCTGGAGGCAGTGCAGTCCACTGCAACAGTTCTGCATGATAATATATAACTTGTTCTTGTCAGAGAAGCCATTTGTGGTCTTTTAGTCCTAGGAAATTTTTTGAGTTGCCCAAGAACATCTTGTCACTTTCATTGTTTGCATAAAATAGCCAAAGTTTATTTCTGACTTTGCCTAAAAGCCCTGACCAATACACATGGCTTATAGGGCCTTGCATGATTTGACCCCTACCTTTTCCACAGCTTTATCTCTTAGGATGACTTCCCACCTCACACACTGCAGGACAACTATATGGAAAATCTTTTACTGTTTCTACCTCCAGATCTTCCTAAAAACTCTACTTTCTTTCTGGAAGTCCTCATCTGAGCTCTTCCTGTACCAGGAAGATTCATTCATCTTCTGAGCCTCTGTTTTGGCATCAAATTCATTGGGACAGTGTCTGTATGTAACACTATGGTAATTATCTACCAAAATATCTTCCTTTCTGCTGTATTAAGAGAAAGCCAACTTTTTATAAACTGTCATGTGCCCACTCAGTAATACTCACTTGCGGAGATTCTCCAAATCTATGAATGAAACTCAGTATTATGAGCTGTAAATAGAAGTCTACAAAGTCAGACAGCATTCACCTATGTCTTTTCCCCCTCTTTCCCTTCTTGTATATGATACAGACCTGATGTTTGGTGTTTAAGCAGACATTTTGTGGACATGAGAAGAGCCATGGTGGAAGACAAGGAAATTTGAGCTATCATTGACTTTCTGGAACAATAGCACCAGACACAACCTGCCTACGTCCTATTTCTTATTCTATAATATGATTTATGGTCAGACTTTTGTCTGCTACTGAGTACAATGCTAGCCTCTTAGGTTATCTGATTAGGTGCTCTTTTTAGTTTTTCTTACAACATTCTTTATTTCACCATGAAAACACATTATCTAATTGTAATTTCATATTTACTCATCTGTACCTTAACTTTCAGTTGAATGATCCACGAGGACAGTGATTGGAGTGGTTTTACTTCAAAAATGTATGTTCTAATTTCAACTCTATATCAGTGAATGTGAACTTATTTAGAAATAAGCTCTTTAAAGATGTAATCAAGTTAAAAATGAAGCCATACTGGATTAGGATGGGTCCCAATTCAATGACAGATGTCTAAGAGAAAGGAGAATACTTGGACACAGAGACCGTCAATAAAGAAGGCTGTATGACCATGGACGCAGAAGTTGGAGTTATGCTACCACAAGCCAAGGAACACCTGGAACCTGTAGACACTGGAAACAATGAGGAAGCACTCTCTTCTAAAGCCTTCAGAGTGAACATTTTACTGCTAACACCATAATTTCAAAGTGAGCCTCAAGAACAAGGACAGTATATATTTCTCTTATCTCAAGGTATGCCCAGTTAGTGATAATTGTTATGGCAGCACTAGGAATCTAACACAGTGACCATGGCTGTATTGTTTGGATTTATACCAAGACTAATGTTACAGTTACCAACTTAGTATCCCTCCAAGTGGGTCATCCCTACAGCCGTAATATGGGGTAAATGTGAGCCAGAAGACATACTGGGCCTGCTTTGTGAGCTAACAATTGGTTGCTTCCTTATTATGTCTCTTTACAATGAGGTTAGCCTATAAGAACTCTGAATCCAAGGATGGCAAACAGATTTCATCTTGCTTGACTAGAATGTAGTAATGCAAAGGATTCTAAAGTTGCATCTGAACCACTTATTCCATTTATCTGATAATTTGTATTGAATGCTTACTATGTGATGTGTCAGGTATTATTCTGGTCCTGAGAATAGATCAACACACAAAAGAGCTAAATCATTTAACCAAACAACAAATCAATCACTCCCTGCTCCCATGGAGCTGATATTGGAAAGGATGCTGTGATGAATCAAATATGTCTTCTATAAACATGGGTGGGAGGAACTGAAGCCGTTTGCCATATATTTTCTATTCTTCTAGACTGGATCTAGTCATAGCATTGGGTTTTCAGATAGCTCCATGCTATGTGTATCTCTTCTTTTGAACTCGTATAAACAACTTGTTCCACACATATCTGCTGACAACTCCTTCTCATTTTGTTGCTAAAAGAACATGGGAGTGGGGGACCTCAGCTTTGGGGGTAGGGATGGGGTACTGAGTGTTTTATTGCTACATCAAATGTGGTGAAAGTTCAAGTGAAGAGTCCATTCTTCTGTCTGAATCAGAATTTAAAGAAATTCAAAGTATAGAGAAGGAAAGCAAAGATTTCATTTTTCATTATAGAGTGAACATGAGAGGCTGGAAGATGTTAAAGATAACTTTGAACAATAGCTGTGAATGGTTGTCTATAATGAGACTGGTATATGAGTTTGGATATGTCTTTAGCTGTACTTCTGCAAAATAGCAGGAAAAATATGTTTCCTTGAGCTCACACAAATTGGCTCTAAATTTTGGTAAAAATCAGGAATGGGCTGGAAATGTGCTATGCAGAAAATTAGTTTTTCAGATTAATAAAGTTCTCAGTGTCTGTGAAAACCTAAATTCTTCACTGTATATATAATAGACGTTTTTATAACAAAATGCCAGTCATTTCATTTCATGTTATACCACACCCCCTGACCATACCCTATGGAAACTTTTTAGACAGTTCAAGTAAAACTTCTTTTCATTGCAGTTTTTTATTGGTTCTTTTTAGCTATACATGACAGTGGAATTCACTTAGATATAATGACCCCATTCTTACGGACATACATGATGTTGGTTGTAATCCGATCATGAAAACATGAAATGGAACATGATTTTGACTGAAGACTGAAGAAACTTGGAGATATTATAGTAATACAGGAGGGATACTTTGACTTAAGATAAGAATTTTTTTTTTTGGTACCAGGGATTGAACCCAGGGGCTTTTAACCACTGAGCCATATTGCAGCCTTCTTTATTTTTTATTTTTAGACAGGGTCTAAGATGCTTAGAGCCTTACTAAGTTGCTGAGGCTGGCTTTGAACTTGTGATCCTCTGGCCTCAGCTTCCTAAGTCACTGAGATTATATATGAGCACCATCTGCCTAACAAGAATTTTCTAATAAACATTATGGTAAATATCCTGTTCTCTTTCAGTTAGTATTTGATGATATGACTCTGGAAGTTATTGATTTAATCTATGAGTCTGTCTAATCCAGCTGCAGGGGATGTAAGAGATGTTCTATCTCAATGACTTCAAAACCCTTCCTTCCAATCCCTATGTCTTTCTCTCTCTTTCAGTACTTAGAGTCAAACCCAGGACCTTGTGAATGCTAGGCAAACGCTCTACCACTAAGCTACATCCCCCAACCCTCAAAACCCTTCTACACTCTGTAATACATTTTTGCGAGAAGGGGCCTGAGGTCAGTTTAACCAATAAAACTCAAGGATTGAATCTCATTAAGCTGTTGACAGTGTGAACTATTAGGTCAAAGAATTTGCAACATCTGCAAACATCAGATTTCTGGTTAGTTTTCAAAATGCATATTTTTCCTTTGGCTATGTAGACCAGTGACTCAAAGTAAGTACCAAGGTCACTAACAGGCTACGAATATATCTCACAACTCTCTCAAAAGGCATGTCTCTTCTTGGTTCTTAAATGTGAAAGATATGTACACCAATAACTTTTCAATAGGACCTAAGAGTATTTACAATTAAATTAATGGATGAACTATTAGAGTTACTTATATATTTGATACTCATATAATACATTATCACATTAACCAAGGGTGTTGAGGTCTTAAATTCAGTATTCCACTTTGAAGACCAGCTGACATGGAACACTATGCAATGTGATAAATGGTAAAATATTTCATGCATATACATAATTTGAATGCCAGAAATCTGGTGTAGATGTGATTTTCAGATGCTATTCTTGCCTTTCCATTCTAATTTATTATTTTTGCTACATCATTACCTGCTTATTTATCGTGATAGATTTGTTAATTCGATAGTACATGGTGATGCATATGCACATAAATAATATTTCTGACTCTAATTCCAAAATTTCTGTAATGTAACATAGTTTCAATATGAAACATCCACTTTACTATTTCTAAAATCAGAGTATCCTCTTTTCTCTCTCTCTCCATGTGTGTGCATGTGCACATTTAGTTAAATAGTGATAACTCCTTGTTTTTGCCTAATTTTTATTCTCGGTAATAGAAAATGGGTAGGGTAGGTAGGCTTGAAGTTCTGGGTCCTGCCAAATAGGGTTCCATCAGAAAAGTCTAACACATAATGAACTAGAACAAGGTAGATATAATGTTGACTCATTTAAAAAAGCAATACAGTTTATATTTTAATTAAATAAAAAAACATGTTTGTTACAATTTTAAGATCTTTCAAAAATATTTTTTAGTTGTAGATGCACACAACATATTTTATTTATTTATTTATTTATTTATTTAATGTGGCGCTGAGGATGGAACCCAGGGCCTCACATATGTTAGGCAAACTATTTACCACTGAGCCATAACCCTAGCCCCAATTTTAAAGTATCTTAAGGATATATTCCTTGGAAATGCACTTGCCTCTTTGCCTTCTATTATGTGTAGGATGCTGCCTTATATTTATATTTTCAGAAGACTATATATGATTGCCAATCTAGAAAATAAATCTGATGTAAACCATGCACATATGCATAGTAAGCATGTATGTTATTTGTATATAATCTTGATAATTGCTGTTCAATGTATCCTCTTTCCCCATTGGAATAAGGCAATAGGACTTCCATCTCAGTTAATTCTCAAACTCATCAACCCAATAAATGATCCAAGTGGAATAAAATGAAAATGTTTCCTAAAGATGCAAACTATTGGTCACTAATCTTTAAAATTTTCTAGACAATGGAAAAAAATCACCTTGGCAGTTGAGTCTTTATTGGAAGAAAGAGCTTTGTCACACACCATCCTACTGTGCAAAACAGCATGCTCTGTGTATTTTGACAGGTGTTTTTTTTTATATCAAGGCTCTCAAATTAGAGTTGTACATGCTACATGATGATATTGAGAACAAACACTTGTTCTTGTGGGAGTGCATTTGATCACGCTGATGTACTTTACCATCTATTTAGAAATTTGAAAACTCTCAGTGGTTGAGCTGCCATAAAAATTACTTTTAGACAAAATACTTTGAGTGAATCATAGGTATGGTCTCTTCATCAACTGCTACCTATTTTCAGTATTGGAGTATGAGACAGTGTTATTCTGTAATGGTTTCTAAACACAAAATGCCTTTTAAACCATCAATCTATTCATTGGAGTCAGTAGTTGGGGACAGATTTGTTGACAGAATATAAGATCATGTGTAAGTAAAGCATATATTATTTTTAGTTTAACTGGAGCTCAAGATAACCTATTCTAGAAGATATTCCCATTTATAGCTAGCCCTAGAATGCCAATAAAAAGATGAAACTTTCAGGTTGGTGTTGTGGCTCAGTGGCAGAGCACTTGCCTTGCACATGTGAGGCTCTGGGTTTGATCCTTAGCACCACATAAAAATAAATAAACAAAATAAAGATATTGTGTTCACATATAACAAAAAATATTTTTAAAAAAGAATGAAACTTTCTACCTTTCTCCTCCATGTTGCCCAGATTTGAGGGGAGGATGTTTCATTTTAGGCAGCTAACTAATATGCCCAAGACCACTAAACAAATACAATTGCCCCTTTTACATCCACACTCATAATTTTCTTCATGATCTGTCTCAAAAATTACCTTTAAACACACTTTTACTTTTGAAATCTGCAGCATTTTTATCATGGTCATATTGCTCAGTAACTCACAGAAAATAGTAATTACCTACCTGTTATGCTTTTTTTTCCACATATGTGGTTATTACAATAGAATTAGATGAAGTAGGCATACCCTAAGACCAATGCTTATTAGGGACTGTGGTTCCCCAGGTCATATATGGGTCTGGGTAAAACTCATATGAATCAAGATTCTAAAGGACAGAATCAATGTAATCTGCATTTTAACCACCATCCCAGGTGATTCTTTTGAATATTATTTTATGAACTTCTACTCTTAATCATTGCATATTTCACCTAAATGCATGAATCCAACAGATACTAATTGTTTAATAGTAAGAAAACTGGCATTTATGAAGGATTTACAAAGTATATAAGGTATATCATTTAAATTGCACACGAGTATTTTTTGAAGATGTTATCTACAGTGTGTCCTCAATATTATTTTGTAGCTTGTACAGCTCTAATTTGATAGTCTAGATATTAAAAAAAATCACCTGTTTTAGAGAATCCAAGATGGCAGGCCAGAGGGAGGCAGCATTCTGTGTTGCTCCATGACCTTGGACTCAAGTTGTGAGAATACTGTTTCTCTGTGAGCAAAATTCCTGCTCCCATGTGGGAATCATGGCCACCGTGCCCCTCCAGGGCTCCAGACCTCAGCAATCAGAGTAGGTATCCCAACTACTCGCCCACGCAGGACTATCAGGTACCCGAACAGGCACCATCAACACCCGTGCAGAACTTTCAGCCACCTGCCCAAGCAGAAATCGCCACAGCCAGTCTCATGCAGGACATCCAGCAGCTTCCCACAAGCAGGAACTCTGGCCGCCACTCTCTTGTGGATCCCCATCTACCAATGTGGGGCTACCCTGGTCGCCACCATCTTGGGACACTGCAGCAGCAGAGATAGTGCCCTACACCTGGTAACCTTCCTGCACCTGGGAAATTCACACAGGCTCTGAAGTCAGCCAACAGTCAAACACTCTGCACAAGCTGAGCTCCTCTCTGAACTCATCCTCCAACACCATCACTCAGCTCCCCACATCTGACCCGACAGCCCACCACTGAAAGCAGGCGTCTCCATCTTGGGCCACCTTCATCACCATCATCAGTGGGGGCAACTCCCAGTTTGGGAATACTGGATTGCCAGGTACCCAGTTTCTAACTCCACCCTCTCCCTAGAAGCCCCTACCCTGGCATAGTGACACCCTGGTTAACTTCACCACCTTGACGGCGGAGATAGCAACTAACTACAGACAATCCCACATATTGGATGAGAAGGAAAGTAGGAAAGACATGGTATTCCAACCAAAACAATCCTGTTCAAGATTTTTTTCTCCTCTTTCTTTCTATTCTCCCACCCTCACATTCCCAACATATGTGGAACCAAGTATTTTGCATGAAATAGGATTTTGAAGACTGAGACATCTGAATAGTATATTACAGATGTGTTGTGTATATATATATATATTTTTTTCTTTTATCCCACCAATTTTACTTTTTTAAACATTTTTTTTATTTTTCTCAATATGTATGTGTGTTTCTTTTATGTACTTCACTGCCTTCCCACTTACTTACTTGTGCACCCAAAATTACTCCCTCTCCTTTCTCCTGCCACTAATCTTCCTCTTTAGATCTCTCTTTCACACTTCATAAGATTTAACAACTCTATATCCTCACCTCCTACTTCCTCAGCATATCATCTTATTCCTCAACCCTGGTTCTTTGTCCACCATCAGAAATTGTAAATCCTTTTACAAACCCACTGAGTATAGTGTAGATAATAATTGAATTCACCATTTCTGTACATTGTGACCAAACTATAAACATCTTAATAGCAAACATTTGTTTTTAGGGTATATACTGTTTATACTGGGATCTGATAACACTGTCCTTCACCTCAAAGGAGAGGTATTGTATCCCTACAGGGGCATTTTAAGCCCATAAGGTAAAAATGGTAACCACTCTAATCCACAGTGCTAGAAGGGAACACACACAAGCAATATGAAAAGACAAGGGAAAAAAGTTCCCCATACATATCAAAATACCACATTATTAGAATCCATGGCCAGCACAGCAGAAGAAATTACAGAGAAGGAGTTCAGGATGTACATGATTAAAATGTTCTGTGAATTAAAGGATAATATAAGAGAACAAATACAGGTAGCAAAAGATCATTTTGACAAAGAGCTACATAAATAAATACAGGAAACAAAAGATTACTTTGATAGGGAGATAGAGGTTCTTAAAACAAACAAACAAACAGACATCATTGACATGAAAGAAACAATAAACCAAATTAAAAGCTCAATTGAAAGCATCACCAACAGATTAGACCACTGGGAGGACAGGACCTCAGACAATGAAGACAAAATATATAATCTTGAAAAGAATGTAGGCAACACAGTGAAAATGATAAGAAACTATGAGCAGAAAATTCAATAAATATGGGATAACATAAAAATACCAAATTTAAGAGTTATTGGGATAGAGGAGGGAATAGAGTTCCAAACCATAGGAATGAGCAATCTACTCAATGAAATATCAGAAAATTTTCCAAACATAAAGAATGAATTGGAAAACCAAATTCAAAATCTTACAGGATGCCAAATGTACAAAATCACAACAGATCCACACCAAGGCACATTTTAATGAAAATGCCTAATATATAGAATAAGGAGAGAATGTTAAAAGCCACAAGAGAGAAGAATCAGATTACATACATATGGGGGAAACCAATTGGATTATGTGCAGATTTTTCAACCCAGATCCTGAAAGCTAGAAGATCCTAGAACAAGCTCTGAGATAAAATGGATGCCAACCAAGAATCTTATATCCATCAAACCTAAGCTTTATATTTGATGATGAAATAAAAACCTTCCATGATAAACAAAAGTTAAAAGAATTTACAACTCAAAAGCCTGCACTAAAGAACATTCTCGACAAAATATTCCATGAAAAGGAATTGAAAAACAACAATGAAAATGAAAAAAATGGAGGGATTACACTAAGGAAGAAACTAATCAAAGGAGAAACAAAGTCAAGTTAAATCCAAAAATATTGGCTGGGAATACAAATCATGTCTCAATAACAACCCTCAATGTTGATGACCTAAACTCACAATCAAAAGACATAGACTAGCAGATTCGATTAAAAAAAAAAAAAAAGACCCAACAATATGCTGCCTCCAAGAGACTCATAGAAAAAGACATCCACAGACTGAAGACGAAAGGTTGGGAAAAATCATACCACTCTCATGAGCTATGGAAGCAAGCAGGGCTCTCCATCCTCATATCACATAAAGTAGACTTCAAGCCAAAGTTAATCAAAAAGGATAAAGAAGGACATTTTATACTGCTTAAGGGAACCATTCATCAACAAGACATAACAGTAATAAATTTATATACCCCGAACAAAGGAGCATCTATGTTCATCAAACAAACTCTGCTCAAGTTCAAGAGTCAAATAGACAATAACACAAAATTTCTGGGTGACTTTAATACCCCTCTTTTACTACTGGATAGATCATCAAAACAAAAGCTGAAAAAAGAAACTATAGAACTCAATAACACAATCGATAACTTAGACAACTGACATACATAGAATATTTCATCATTCAATAAGCAAATACACTTTCTTCTCAGCAGCATATGTATCCTTCTCTAAAATAGACCATATATTATGCCACAAAGCAACTCTTAGCAAACATAAAGATACTACCCTGCATTCTATCAGATCATAATGGAATGAAATTAGAAATCAATGATAAAATCAAAAATAAAAGCTACTCTAATACCTGGAAATGAAATAATATGCTACTTAATGAACAATGGGTTGCAAAAGACATCAAGGAGCAAATTTTAAAAATTCTTACATGTGGGCTGGGGATGTGGCTCAAGCGGTAGCACGTTCGCCTGGCATTCGGGCGGCCTGGGTTCAATCCTCAGCACCACATACAAAGATGCTGTGTCCGCTGAAAATTAACTAAATAAATAAATATTTAAAAATTCTCTCCCCCCCCTCTTTTTTTAAAAAAAAATCTTACATGTGAATAAGAACAGATACAACATATTGAAATCTCTGGGACACTATAAAGGCAGTACTAAGAGGAAAGTTCATTGCATAAAGTTCATTCCTTAAAAGAAGAAAAAGTCAACAAATAAGTGACCTCACTTTACATCTCAAAGCCCTAGAAAAAGAAGAACAAATCAACACCCAGAGCAGTAGAAAACAGGAAATAATTAAAATTTGAGCTAAAATCAGTGAAATTGAAACAAAAGAAAAAATTGAAAATATTAACAAACAAAAAGTTTGTTTTTTGAAAAAAAATGAATAAAATTGACAAACCCTTAGCCATGCTAATGAAGAAAAGGAGAGAGAGAACTCGAATTACTAACATATGTGATGAAAAAGGAAATATCACAACAGACACTACAGATATACAGAAGATAAATAGAAATTATTTTGAAAAACTGAGCTCTAATAAAACAGAAAATATTAAAGGAATTGACAAATTCCTAGAGTCATATGATTTGCTCAAATGGAATCTGGATGATATACACAATTTGAACAGATCAATTTCAAGTGAAGAAATAAAAGACATCATCAGAAGCCTACTAACCAGGAAAAGCCAGGGACCAGATGGATACACAGCAGAGTTCTACAAGACCTTTAAAGAAGAACTGATACCAATACTCTTCAATTTATTTCAGGAAATAGAAAAAGAGGGAGCACTTCCAAACTCATTCTATGAGGCCAATATCATCCTGATTCCAAAACCAGGCAAAGAGACATCAAAGAAAGAAAACTTCAGAACAATATCTCTAATGAACATAGATGCAAAAATTCTCAATAAAATTCTGGCAAATTGAATACAAAATCATATCAAAAAGATAGTGCACCACGATCAAGTGGGGTTCATCCCAGGATGCAAGGTTGGTTCAACACATGGAAATCAATAAATGAAATTCATCATATCAGTAGACTTAAAGATAAGAACCACATGATCATCTCAATAGATGCAGAAAAAGCATTTGACAAAAATACAGCACCCTTTCATGTTCAAAACACTAGGAAAACTATGGACAACAGGAACATATCTCAACATTGTAAAAGCTATCTATGCTAAGCCCTAGGTCAACATCATTCTAAATAAAGAAAAATTGAAAGCATTCCCTCTAAAAACTGGAACAAGATAGGGATGCCCTCTTTCACCACTTCTATTTAACATAGTTCTTGAAACACTGGCCAGATCAATTAGACAGACAAAAGAAATGAAAGGGATATGGATAGGAAAAGAAAAACTCAAATCAGCACTATTTGCTGATGATATAATTCTATACCTAGAAGACCCAAAAATTTCCACCAGAAAACTGAATTCAGCAAGTAGCAGGATAAAACAAAGGCATTTTTGTATATCAGTGACAAATCCTCTGAAAGGGAAATGAGGAAAACTACCCCATTTACAATACCCTCAAAAAAAAAATACTTGGGAATCAACCTAACAAAAGAGGTGAAAGAAATCTATAATAAAAACTACAGAATGCTAAAGAAAGAAATTAAAGAAAGCCTTAGAAGATGGAAAGATCTTCCCTGTTCTTGGATAGGCAGAATTAATATTGTCAAAATTACCATATTGCCAAAAGCACTATACAGATTTAATGCAATTCCAATCAAAATCCCAATGACATTTATCACAGAAATAGAAAAAGTAGTCATGAAATTCATCTGGAAAAATAAGAGACCCAGAATAGCTAAAGCAATCCTTAGCAAGAAGAGTGAAGCAGGTGGCATCACTACTATACTGGACCTTAAACTATACTACTGTGCAATAGTAACAAAACAGTATGGTATTGGCACCAAAATAGGCTGGTAGACAAATGGTACAGAAGAGAGGATACAGAGACTAACCCACACAATTACAGTTATCTTATATTAGACAAATGCATCAAAAACATACATTGGAGAAAAGATAGCCTCTTGAACAAATGGTGCTGGAAAAACTAGAAATCCATATGCAACAAAATGAAATTAAATCCCTAACTCTTACCATGCACAAAACTCACTCAAAGTGGATCAAGGACCTAAGAATCAAACAGAGACATTGTGTCTAATAGAAGAAAAAGTAGGCCCAAATCTCCAACATATCAGAGTAGGGACTTCCTTAACAAGATTCCTATAGTGCAAGAATTAAAATCAAGAATTAATAAATGGGATAGATTCAAATTAAAAAGCTGTTTCTCAGCAAAAGAATCCATCAGTGAGGTGAATACAGAGCCTATATCTTGGGAGCAAATTTTTACCCCTCACACATCAAATAGAGCACTAATCTCTAAGGTATACAAGGAACTCAAAAAGCTAAACTCCAAAAAAACAAATAACCCAATCAATAAATGGGGCAAGGAACTGAACAGACACTTCTCAAAAGGTGATATACAATCAATCAACAAATATATGAAAAAATGTTCAACATCTCTAGCAAGTAGAGAAATGCAAATCAAAACTACTCTAAGATTTCATCTCACTCCAGTCAGAATGACAGCTATTAAGAATACAAACAACAGTAAGTATTGGCAAGGAAGTGTGGGAAAAGGCACACTCATACATTGCTGGTGGGACTGCAAAACGGTGCAACCAATATGGAAAGCAGTATGGAGATTCATTGGAAAACTGGGAATGGAACCACCATTTGACCCAGCTATTCCACTCCTCGGTCTATACCCAAAGTACTTAAAAACAGCATACTGCAGGGACACAGCTCCAATTAACATCAATATTTATTGCAGCACAATTCATAATAGCTAAACTGTGGAACCAACCTAGATGCTCTTCTAGGTAATGAATAGATAAAGAAAATGTGGCATATATACACAATGGAATATTATTCAGCAATAAAAGAGAATAAAATCATGGTATTTGCAGGTAAATGGATGGAGTTGGAAGATATAATAATGCTAAGTGAAGTTAGCCAATCCCCAAAAAAACAAATTCCAAATGTTTTCTCTGATATAAGGAGGCTGATTCATAGTGGGATTAGGAGGTGGAGCATGATTAGATTAGAAAAACTTTAGATAGGGTAAAGGGGAGGAAAGGAGAGGAAGGGAGCAAAGGGGTTAAAAAAATATGGTGTAATGAGATGGACATCACTACCCTGAGTACATGTATGAAGAAGACAGGAATGGTGTGAATATACTTTATATCAAGCAGAGATATGAAAAATTGTGCTGTATATGTGTAGTATGAATTATAATGCATTCTGCTGTCATACATAACAAATTAGAATAAAATATTCAAAAAGAAGGAAAAAATTTTAATGACACCTCCCCCCCAAAAAACTGTTTTATTTGACAATAAAAACAGCAACAACAAATATTTGTGTTTGACACCATAAACAAAGTCAAAATATAACTGACAAACTAAGAGAATGCATTTCGATATATATCACAGGATGAAGACTAACATCCTTAATGTACAAAGAACTATTAAAACCTGGGGAACAAAGATGCAAAAGCTAACAGTAAGTGGGAAAAAAACCCATGAAATATAGTTCACAGATACAAAGGTGTAAAATAGTCCTTAAGCATATTTCTTAAAGACTCAAAATCATTAATAATCAGAATAATAAAATTTAAAACATTGAGATGACACTTCTTGTCTATTAGAGAAGAAACTATTAAAATTTATGACAGCAAATTCTTTTAGCTAGTTTATAGTGAAGCAGTGTACAGCAACACATTATTGCTGTACATGCTAACTGGTACCATCATTGTGAAACAATTTTGCGATTTCTAGCAAAACTGTGTATGGACTTATTTTTTAAAAAATATATATATTTTTAAGTTGTAGATGGACACAATACCTTTATTTTATTTATTTATTTTTATATAGTGCTGAGGATTGTTCCCAGTACCTCATGCATGCAAGGCAAGAGCTCTATCACTGAGCCACAACCCAACCCCTGGACTTGCTTTTGATAAGGAAATTCCACTCCCAGAAATGTATATCTCCAACAATATAAACATGCATGTACAACGTTACTTATTGTTGCACTGTTTGCATTTTAAAATATTACAGATATAAATGTCTATGTAAAGAAGAGTCCTTGAATACATTGTGGGTTACTATGTAGCAGTAATAAAATGGACCAGGAAGATGTTTGTGAATTGTTAAGAATTGGCTTCCAGAATATCATTAAGTGTAAAAATAAAGCAAAAAATAATAATAATAATCTATGGTAAGTTATTTTTTAAAATGATGGATATATGTCAAAATACATTTATCTGCTCATTTATGTAAAAAAAAATAATCCTGGAAGGATAAAATAGAGAGTAATGAGATAGTTTATCTATAAAGTATGGAAATGAGTAGCAGGTTTGAGAGTATTAAAAAAGGAACTGTGTACCCTTTACATACAGTTCTACTTGCGGAACTATTGTCATTGCTGTAATCTGGACCTTGAGTGTCCCTCAGAGGTCCAGATGATGAAATCTTAGTGTCTAGGATGGCATACTGGGAGCTGGTGGGGCTTTAAGAAGTGGGGCTTAGTGGGAAGTCATTAGGTCCTTGCAGGGGATGTGACCTGAAAGAGACAGTGGGACCCAAGTACTTTCCTCTTATTCTTTTTGACTTCCTGACCACAAGGTGACTGGCTTTGTTGTACCACATGCTTGCTTTCTGCCCAATGTGAGTCCTCACCACAGGCCCAAAAGCATCAGGGCCAAATCAATCATGGACTGAATCCTCTAAAACTGTGAATGAAAATAAACCTTTTCTTTTTATAAGTTGGTTATCTCAGATGTGTGTTATAGTCATAGAACACTAACAGCCATGTTTCATATCCATTTTATTTTATTTCAAAATTTTATTGTATTTCAAATTTTTAGAAATTAATCTATGAAGTAAACTCAACCCTAATGGAATACAAATAATAACAAATGTACCTAACTGAATACAAATTAACAATCTAATCATGCTGAAGAGGGTTGGGGAAAGACAAGAACAAACCCGAATACTGCTGTGAAACAATATTTTCACAATAACTCTAAGTATGAGGATAAAAAGAACTGTACATGAATGGTGCATGGTGTACATGAATTTGTTTTTCACAGGGCTATGTGTTAGAAATTCCAAAACTATATTTGTACTCTACAGCTGAGAAAACAAGTAAATATATTATGGGTAATGAGATGCAGATGTCTCTTTCTGGATAAAGAAATTACAAATAAAGAGAGGAGGAAGGCTAGAAGGAATCCTGTGGGATTGGACTGGAATTGGACATGGCAGTTATGAACTCATGGATACACACACACACGCACACACACGCACACACACACAGACACACACACAGAGATGGATGGATATAGAAATAAGATTTGTGTGTGTGTGTGTGTGAGAGAGAGAGAGAGAGAGAGAGAGAGAGAGAGAGAGAGAGATTATCTGTTCCTATATTTCCTAGCTCCATTCAGTTAAAAGGCCTAGAAGCAATGAAAATTCAGTTAACAATGAACACCTAGGTACCTGGATCTTGTTAAAATTCAATCTCCATCTTGATTTAAAGAAAAAAAAAAACCACATAGCAAGCTGAGGATAAAATTAAATGTCCTAAATTGGAAAAAGAGTATTTTTGACTACCACATTACATTGTGCTCAGTGGTAAAAATATCAAAAGTTTGCCTTTCAAGACAGGATGGTTATTCATGTTAGCCATGAATGGTTAATGGCCATTAATGCTGCGATTTCTCATTGCACTGGATGACCCAGCTCATGCTGGAAGGCAAAAGAAAAAGAGAAAAAAAATTTAAAAATAAAAGTTTTTTAAAATGATAAAATTATCATTATTTATGGATGTATGTTTTATATAATAAAAACTTCAAATGAATCTACAGTAAGAATTAAAAATAACAGGGAAAGCAGGGCACAGTGGTGCATACCTGTAATTCCCAGCAGCTTGAGAGGCTGAGGCAGGAGGGTCGCAAGTTCAAAGCCAGCTTCTGCAACTTAGTGAAGCCATAAGAACTTAGTGAGACCCTGTGTCAAAATAAAAAATAAAAAGGGCTGGGGATGTGGCTCACCTCCAGCCACCTTGTTAAGCTCCCCTGCATTCAATCCCTGGTACCAAAAAATAACAAAACTGGGAAACTTTTTAGGATAAAAATCAATATACAAAAATGAATTTTATTTCTAATTGAATAATATAAAAGACTATAATTTAATTAAAGAGAGCATTTACGATATTATAAAACATTACCTATATTGAAAAAAATCTGCCAAAAGATATAGTGGATGTCTACAGATAAAAATTATAAAACTTTATGAGAAACAGCAAATAAATAATTGACCTAAATAAGTAATTAATACTGTCTGAAGAAGTAAATTCTTTACAAAGAAGTAAATTCTGCCCATACTATTCTATAAATCCAATGCAATCCTCATCAAAATCCTAGTAGGATTTGTGTATAACATGAAAATATATTTCTAAAATTTAAATGAAACAGTAAAGGGTGGGAAAGAACTACACCACTCCTGAAGAAGTTGAGAAAACTTGGATACTGAGCATCAATATTCCTATAAATCTACAGCTGACAATGTTTGTTTCTTGAACTACATAATCACTGCCCAACTATTTACAAATATACATGAAGCTATTAATTTATGCTTATTCATTTTTTTGGAATAGGTAATTTTTGTTGTTATGTTTCACAATGAATGGGGTATTTGAAAAAGAAAATTTTTTTAAAAGTTCCTTCTTTCTGTCTTTCCAACCAAGATTCATTCATGAGTATTAAGCATTTGGCCTGCAAATGGCTCAAAGCCATGCAATATGTTATTTGCTCAGTGGTATTTTGGCTAAATGCTCCTTGACCTGACTGAAATTTTAGCTGGGGAAATTTCAAGTATACTGACATTTTATGTAAGAATGGGCTATGGGTAACCCAAGACTTTTACTAAAATTTTTCTTTTTATATGTATATTAGGTCTGTCCCTTGAATTCAATTACATAACTACTCTTTATGTGAAGCCCTATTCAAATACATCAGGAACAGTAAATACTGTTATTTTGTTGTTGTTGTTGTTGTTGTCAAACAAAAGAATTCCTAAGTAATAATGCAAGGGAAACACCCTAGATAAGTTTATTAAAGAGCTAGGTAGCATGTTTCTTTTGCTAGAACACTTTCTGTAGTACTTTTTCAATGTCAATAAACATTGAAAACATTTAGCCTGGGTACTATTGAAAAGAAAAAAAAAATCTTTAAATCTAGTCCTTCCAGAAAATGTATCATACATGTTTTTCAAAGTATTTTTGGGAGCCTGTCTCTCTTTTATTTTATCCTTTTAAATCACTATTTTGTTCTTTCCTTCTAGCTCCTCCTCCAGATTTTTCGTCTACTTTTTTCCTTCTGATTCTATCAATCTGTGTCTTCAGGACCAAATAGAGTGGTTAAAGAGAAAAGGATTCAGAAAACAAATAAAAGATATAGGCAAAATGAAAGCCAAGTGATAACAGAAGGCAAAAGAAAGTCAAAGGAAACCTGTAGTCATGAAGAGTTAGGTTTTGTACAGGAAAATGAAGGAAGAAGAAGCACAAAGAAGGATGGAGGGGAGTGAAAGTTATCCACGGGGTAAGTTAAAATCATGTGACCTATGCATGGTCATCCAAGTGAGACTGACAAAGGCATTTAGATAGTCCTGTAATACAAATGAATATCCATCAGAATGGATTGAATCTAAGGAACAGCTATTTTCTCTAAAAGGGGGATTTAAGTGTGTGTGTGTGTATGTGTATGTGTGTGTGTGTATATATATATATATAATTTTAAAAATATATAAACACTATTAAAATATGTATATATACATATAAAATATATATAAATATAAAGAATATATATACACTTTCAGTACAGCAGGAACTAATATAACCTTCCCTTCCTGGATAAGATCCAGAAATCAAGTTTAGAATTTCAGAGCACAGTTAGGAAAACAGAAGGGACCTGTGGTTTCCCAACAACTGGTTTCCCCAAGGAGCAGTGTGCTCTGAAGGTAACTTTGGGAATTTTAAATGGTCCAGGATGATGACCTTTTTTAAATCAAAAAGCAACCAGTGCATAGGATTTGATTTCACTGAAAAGGACACTTGATATTTTCTGAAACTTTTCTAAACCTCCTCTAATATTTCACTGTGCACCATCAGCGTATGAGAAATAAAGCTGAATTTCAAATCACAAATGATCTAGAGAAGAATATTGTTTATTAAGAGTAATTTTATCTCCATGAATGAAATTGTACAATTTCATGATCAAAGTCAAGTGATAACAGAAGGCAAAAGAAAGATAAAGAAAACCTGTAGACATGAAAAGTTACAATTCCATTGTGATCAAGCTCCTATGTAACATCCTCCTTGGAACATCATGCCACCTGCCCTAGAAATGGAATATTCATAAACACCATGGATATGGTTTATCATGCAAATAAATATGTTATCAGAATATTTGACTAGGAGATAAGGAGAATTTCATGCAACCTTTTCAAACTTGTATTTGTAAATTGATTGATATCTAAGAATGAGAATTAAAACGACAATGATGAATATTTGTTGTTTTCTATGTGCCACAAATTTAAGTATCTTAACTTATATTTAATAAAGTCCTCATAATAACACAGTATACTACCAATATTCCCATCTTATATTTTATAATATGGATTCTTATCTGCAAAAAAAGATATTATTTAGACAAATAATCATCCATGCTTATATTCATTTGAGATTGTTGTTGAGTGATTTGTGCAAGATCTCTGTGATATTTAATGACCAGCTACTCATGCCAAGCGCTGGGCTAAAGTGTTGCAAGCACAATGATAGACAAAACAGAGAGCACTCCCGACCTCATGAGACTTACATTTTAGGGGCTAGAAGTAATTGCCTAATGAGGCAGTAATGTAAAATCTTTTGAGTGCACTGTACAATAAGTACATGAAGTCTGTTATAAGCAAATAAAAGCCATACTAATCTGGCTGAGACGAGTAGGGGCTGGACAACAAAATTGGGTAGAGTGTTTTGTTTTGTCTTTTTTTGTTTTGTTTTGTTTTAAGCAGAAGAGGAATCCAGATGCCCTGATTCCCAGGCCAGGAGTCATTTCAAGACCTCATGCTGTGCTGCTCCATTGTACCTCCCTTAGGTAAAGGCCTCATCAGCCATTATTAGTGTTGTCTATCTTTGATGCTGTTTGATCAGTAAATAGTGTGTGTTTGTTATGCTTCAGAAAGGGGAATGCTTATCTACTTCAAGCTAGGATTTAATCACTCAATGTATGCACATACATGTCTTGACTTTGGTGTACACATGTAACACAAAACTTGACTTTACAAGTAAAAGCATGTATATATTATGCCCATGAAAAGGATTAAGGCATCACCTATGTCAAGAGATAGTCACTGGCTGATGGTTGAGAGGGTAAAATGACTCCCAAATTAGGATAAGATGCATATTCTTAGTTTAATTTAGTCTGAACCCCAAAATATATGAATTGGATGGTAAAACTAGTTGAAAGACCCAGTCCTGTTCTACCTTACTAGGCCATTCTGGAGAGTCATCTCAGAATCATTCTATCTAACTAGTTCTAAATAGGATGGCTACATTTAAAAAGATGGACAATAACCATGTTGGTGAAGATGTAGAGGAATTAGCCTCATACCTTTCGGATGGAAATGAAAAATGGCTCAGTCACTTTGGATACAGTTCTGGGAAATTCCCCAAAACATTAAAAATAGAATTGCTTTATGATCCATCAATTTCATTGCTATATCCAAGATATTTTAAATGTATGCCCATACAGAAACTTGTATATGGATATTTATAGTAACATTATTTGTAATAGCCAAAAAGTGGAAACAGTTCAAATGTCCATTAACTAATGAACAGATAAACAAAATGAAAGATATCCATACAATGGAATGATGTAATGATACATGCTCAATATGAAGGAAACAGGAAAATATTACACTGAGAAAAGAAGCTAGACACAAAGGTCACAAACTGTATGACTCCATTCGTGTGAAGTTTCCACAATGGACAAAACCATAAAGATAGGAACAGAAAGCAGATCACTGTTGCCTGAGGCTGGGGAAAAGGAGAAAGAGAGGTTGCTAATGGGCAAGAGGTATTTGTAGGGGGAATGACAAAATGCTTTAAATTAGGTAGTGGTGATAGTTGCAAAGTTATGTGACCATATGTAATAAAAAAAAATAAAACTATTATCTAAAAATTATGCACAGACATATAGTTTATACAGAAACCATTAATATGGTTAATTTTTATACACTTCTGACAACTCAAAGTATAAAATGGAGAAACATGTGAGCCTAAAAATACTTTTACCACAAATACACAAGTACTTTATGCTAGTATAACTTTTTCCATCTCATTGTCTCTATTCTCCATTTCAATTTAGATGCACAGATCTATTGAATGCTATTTTCAATTCTAATGCATTGCTTTGGAGTGTTCTTTCTTTTCTAACCATATTCCCTTGCAATTCTTCTGTCTCTATTTTCCCCATGTCCTCAAGCAACTCTTCCCATTGTTTTGTGACTCCCATAAAATCCTTTTTCTGGGTTATGTCATTAAAATACCTGCTAAAGTGTAGCTAACATGAAATGAAACTCCAAAGCTGGAAGTATGTCCTCCCCTGGATCAGAGCCTCTTCTAGTTCTGTGACATCAGAGTTGCTTGTCAGTGTTTTTATCATCTAGCTGTCCACCTGAGTGTTTTCTACTCCTTTTGACTGGATGTGTCTGGAATTGTTAACCAAACAAAAGCAACCTGGTTGCTAAGCCTGCAAAGATCAAGCTGTTCACTGACTACTTCCTGTTTGCGCTGCATGGTGTGGGCAGAGGGGAGGGCAAGGCCTCACTCTGCTTACGTCTATTTGGACAGAAGATGAGCGAGGAGGCTGTTTGTATCTCACTTACCCAGACACACTCACTCAGAACTGCTTTCTGGATCCATCTGTGGTAAAATCTGAAAATGTGCTATGCACAATTACACAAGCAAACACAATGTCCCAAGACAAATATGCCCGATTAGTAAGCAGGCCAGAATTGAAGTAAAAGCAGGTGTTTCCTATATTGGAGCTGATTGCCTACATGTGTGGCTACACTGAAATTATTTCTTAATTACTCTGAAGGGCTAGCTCCAGCATAGAGGGAGAGAGAAAACTCCATGGGAGTTCTGAGGGCTCCCTGGTCCTCCCTTGGCAGAATTAAAGCTTAAGGAGCTGAATCCTGTAATTAACTAATTTTTTAAAGGAGCTATCATGGCCTATTTTTGCTAAGCAAGAAAATTATATAGTCTAACATACACTGTTGATTTTCTTCTCTTCATATTATTTCTGAAGGATCACAGCGTTTATTAATCAAGTGCCCCACTAGATAGGGACCTGGATTGACTTCATGCCACATGGTCTTAATGTTCCTGACTTTATGATCAATATTACATTATGTGATCATAAGAGAACTGAATTACATAAAAAGAGATGTAATCTCCTTAGCAGAAATAGGCATGCTTCCATGTTTGCATTCCCAAGACAGGACCACCCTAACTAGCCCAGGGAAGCAGCCATGTATTTCTGGTAAGTAGAAAAGACTGATGGTTTAATTTTGTTCTCAATCTCAGGTTTTTCCATGGACAAAGCAAAAGGGACAGTGCTCAGTTAAGGAGACTATATATAGTATAGGAAGACTCACCTTATTCTTGGCATCACATTAGGCATCAAAATGTGAAAAAAATTACAAATTGTTGCTAGCTTCAAATCATATTCAAGGACATTTTACGATGAACTTAGTACTTAGAATGCTTAAATAACTGTGAGGAATAATTTTTTAAGTATACCAAATGCCAAAAACTGGCATAAAATTAATGTTGCAACTGTTTCTTCTTAGCAGTGTGAGATCTGAGGTATGACCTGGATGAGGATGGTGTTGGAAAATAGGAAAACCTAGAAACTTGGTAGATTATTGAAATAATGCTAAAGAAAAGGTAATTCTGAAAATTCTCATGATATCCCTAAAGAGTTTAAATCAAAAAATTAAAAAGGTTAAGCAATGAGGTCCATCTCCCCCACATAGAGAAGACTGGCTCCTGGTTTGGATAACCAGTTAGAATGAACTTTAAAACCCTGTGCTCTTAACTGTACAATATTACCCCTTTTCTGATATTATGTCCATTCTTATTTCTTTGAGCTATAAAAGTGCTACTTTTATTAAATTCTGATGATGACAAAGAACAAGATTTGTTTATTTGGCAAAAGACTAAACATTGGCAACTATAAGTTCATCCTTCTCCCTCACCCTCAAATTTTACTGATCCCCCAAATCCTAATGTCTAATAATCATTTCTCTATATCTAAGTTTCCATAAGAGACAGATAATATTCTAAACTTTGTAGGTCATATGGGTATCATTTGCAACTACCCAAATATGCCAGCGTAGTACAAAAGCAGCCATAGATAACACAAAAACAAATGAATGTGGTCACATTACAATAAAATTTTATTTATGGACACTGAAATATAAATTTTATTAGATTTTTCCTGGGTTACAAAATATTATTATTCTTCCAATGTTTTCCAACTATTTAAGATGTAATAACCATTATTAGATCTAAGATTACACAAAAATTGGTGACTGGGCAGATCTGGCCCTTAGGCCATGGTTTGCTGACCCTTGTTCTAGATGACAACAAACTGGGAAAATCATTAGCCTATGAAAACAGGGAGTGACAAACTTATCTTGACAATTTCCTTTTATGAAAACATACATCATCCTTTGTCAATTTTTCAAAGCAAAAAATCAGGAACACAAAAAGGATAATTTTTGCATTAAGTTTTAAAACCTAACTACAAGTTGTACAAAAGAGTTATAAACCCAGCACAGAAAAACTATAGCCGCCTGCCAATGTGACTCTGGTCAAGTGTGAGTTCCAACGGAGTAGCTTTACAGGGAGTGGTAGCTTCCAAGGAGAGGAGAGTGACAATCCATATTGGTTCAGGGAGACAAAGGCCATCTGCTCCCTTAAAAACAAAACAACAACAAAAAAACTTGATCAGAAATAAAGGGAAAAGAGAGTCAAAAATTCGAGAATATTCACTTGTATTAAGTTGTGTAGATATGAATACTACTATTGAGTTCAATAGCATTGAAGCAATAGACATAGAAGACAGGCATTGAGGCTAAAAGTTTGTATCTTACTGTGGATGTCAGAGGTTGAAAGTTAATTGTTGGGAGTGTGCCTGCTATGGACATGTTTTGTTTGGAATCATCAAAATCCAGTTTGTCTTAAAAAATCAAAAGATCTGATAATACAAGTCCAGCATTCCTGTACTAGTGAGTATCCAAGAATGCAAGTACCCAAGTTTTCCATAGTTCCAAACTCTTGTTATTGAATTATTTATTTCTGTCTCATTTCATTCATTCTGTTATTGTCATACAGGTATAGCTCAGATACATTTCAGATCCTCAAAGCCATTGTACTCTCCTTTGCCTCCAAGCCTTAACACATTCACACACACTTTCTCACACACATGTGTACACACATGCATGCAAACACACCAGTCCACTACAGCCTGGCATGTCCTACTTACCCTTCAAGGATAACATTAAATGTGCCTACACAGAGACACTGCTTAGTATTCCAATCCAGTCCTCTTGGAGCTTATGTTCCAATGATAGGTATAGACAATAAGTGAATAAACACATAACTAAATAGTTTGTAAGAGAGTGCCAAGTGTGATCAAGAAAAGTGAAGCAGAATAAGGAATGAACAACACAGGGAGAGGTGCTGCTACATTCTGTAAAGTGCATAGGGCAGACTGTGGTGACAGAATGACATCTGAGTAGACACCTAAAGGCAGCAAGAAAGTGAGCTGCCAGGACATCTGGGAGAAGACTATGCTAGGCAGAAAAGAGCAAGGACAAAGGCTTTGAGGTAGGTGTGTTTGTGTTTGAGGAGGCCAGGGTAGCTGAAACCATGTCGGTGAGGCAGAACACAGTAAGAGAGGGAATGAGGCCAGATCTAGGACATTGAAGGTCAATGAAAGAACTTTACCAAGGACACTGTTGAAGAGTTTTGAGTAGAGACATGACATGATCCAACTTGTTTTTAAAGGGGATCATGCTGGCCATTATGTTGAAGGTGGACTGTGGCAGGTGGCCAAAGGACAGAAAGAAGGAGGTAAATTAGAATGCTATTTTTTCTTCTTTAAATAAAACCTATATTTACTTGGGCTTTAGCAATAGCAGTGGGTATAAAGAAAAAAAGGAGTGGAGAGCTTTGAGAGATCTGAGAATCTGTTTGACTCAAGGATTGATCTGGTATGAGGAATGATGGAGAAGGAGAAATCATGGCAAGCACTAATAAGCTCTGGGTGGTAGCTTCTAACTGCTGTCCATCTCTCTATGTTTGCCATGACATAGAAGTTCAAGGAGGGCAAGAATATGTATGTATTATTTTCAATTTTATCCCCGGTGCTGGGTGTGGGCTATACATAATGAATGAAATAAGCAAGGTATATTAAAGAGAGATTTGGGGACAAAGATGGATTTGGAACTTGGAACTCAAAGCAATGGTATTTGCTTTTCTTGGAAAAGTTGAATATTAAGCCATTTGAATTACAAATGGTGGGAAGGGATGCTGGGAGTTATTAAATACTTTTAACAGGTTTTGCCTCTGGAAAAACTGTAAAGGAAATAAAGATTTTCATGAAAGCATGGATCACACAATGGAAACTCAGATAGGAATGTTTAACTCAGTAAATATTGACTCCTAATTTTAAAAAAAAAATTGAGTTAGTTTCCAGCATTACAGTCAGCATTCATATAGAAATTAAGATCATAGAATTCATATTAGATACCAGAATTAATATAGAAATTTAGATGTCTATCTTCTGTTGGAAAAAAAAAGTCAATCTGTGGCCATACTGGCTTCTTATTTCTTCATGGCAAACATTGGTTGATGCTAAGTCCCATCCACCATCTTTAAGAAGCCTGTGTTGCCCCTTCTCCAGTCAACAGATTTCCCACTCTTTCCTGGGAAAAGTGTCATCTTTTCCTGTCATCCTCCAAACACTAAGAATGAGAGTGGTTCCCTCTGTCACCTTATGCTCTGCTCTCTTTCTCATATGTTTTCTTTTTTGGATACATTGGGATTTTTTTTTTTTTGTCATCATTTCTATCTCCCAGGTGAGCTCCTTCTTCATTCTTCCCTCATGAGCTCACTTTTCAGGAGCCCAGAGGCATCATCCTGCCTTCTTTGCACTAGCTTGTGTTGAAGGCCTACTGTGCCATACACTGGAGATAGAATGGTCTTTGAGTAGACCCAGGGTTTGCCATCAGGAACTATAAAGTATAAAAGAAAAGACAGGAAAAAGGAACAAACCAACACAAATAATTTTAAGCTATGGTAAAACCATGGAGAAAAAAAATACATAACAAGAGAAATTAATCTGTAAGGAAGATTGAATTTCAATAACTGTTCAAAGGAGGCCTCTGTGATGGCGGGGGTGGGGGTGGGGTGGGTGATAGTGAAGCTGTGTGAAAAGCCAGAGGAGAGAGGGATGTGGGCAGAGGGAACAGCACAACAGAGGTCCTGAAAGGACAGAGGGTTGGCATTGTGAAAGCCCTAATGGAAGGAGGCCCACCTGCCTGGGAGACCCTGAGCCAGGCGAGAGAGCATGAGATGGTCTTAGAAGTGAGCATGAGTCAAACTCTGCGGGACACTGAGGGCTGCAGCAAGAGTTCCCCACATGTAATAGGGCCAGGATAGCCATCAAAACTCACCACCAAGAAAGGATCAAGAATGCCTCCATGGTAGAAGCCTAACTCACTGGTGGGAGTTAGTAGGTTGCTTTTGTTGATGGAGGTTTGATTTTTGTTTTAATGAGAATCAAAACTTTGAAAGATGAACATCCTCTGCCAAAATGAAACGTGTCAGCAGGATGCATGGAGATCTGAATATAAAGACCTTCATAGTTTCTGAATGAAATATTTGGGCAGAATAGTCTCTTCCTGGCAAAATAATTTGAAACAGGAATGAATTCAAACTGAAAAATTGATGTGCTTTAAAATAGGGTTAGGTTGTATGTATTATTTACACAAGCATCTCATTTGTTCAGATAATTTGTCTAGAAACCTTGACTATGTGGGACATGCCTGGGAAGGAAGTACAGAACTTAGTTCTCAGTAGCTAAAGTAGATATCATAAAGCCTATGTATTATGCTTATGCTGCAGGGATAATGTCATAGAAGAGTTTTCCCATTGCCTCTCCAGGGCACTTCATTTTCCAGAAGTTTTACATGAAGTTGCCAAAATCAGGTACCTTGATGGTGAACCATAATGACAACTGACAATATTGCAAAAAGGGTAGATAAAGATAAATATAAAATACTACCAAGAGTTTGGACCATTTGCTGGGAGTGGTGGTACTCCCCTATAATCCCAGCAGTTTAGGCTGCTGAGGCAGGAGGATCCTGAGTTCAAAGCCAACCTCAGCAACTGAGCAAGGCCCTAAGCAACTTAATGAGACCCTGTCTTTTATTATCCCCCATGACAAGAAATGGCTGGGGATGTGGCTCAGTGGTTGCGCACCCCTGGGTTCAATACCTGGTACGTCATATATATATATATATATATATATATATATATATATATATATATATATATATATATATATNATATATATATGACAGTTAGTTCACCTGAGGCCATTTAGCATGGGTAAACAACTTCATGAAACTCTCCTAGCACTCCAGATATCAGAAGTTGTATAATTGAGATTTATTTGTTAATTTTCATAGTGACAAATTGATGCATCAAGATAGTGTCAAGTCATATTGTAAGGTCTGTTTTAGAACTTGGGGAAAGGCAAAAGACATTATGAAAGGATATCTCTCAAGAATGATTATATAAATCAGTTTCAGGAGCTTAAGTGTCAGCCTTCATTAATTCAATTAGCAAATTTTCAGGGACCATTTGTCCCATGTTCCAATAGCAGAGAGACAAATTCCACCCTGTAGGAACTGTTGTAGGAGTGTCCCCACATACAAGGTGTATAAAGCTAGATAATGGGACAAAATAATAAAGCTTTGGATTTGGGATTTTTGCTTCATAAGGAGCATACATTCTCAGTCAACACTGGGCAAGAAAGTTCTTCTTATGATTCCATATTTGCATTATAAAGAGAAAGGTTGTGCAAGATGCATAGCCCTCCTTATTTTTTGCAACTAAATAGCAAATGTATTACCTGCTTATTCTTGTTTAATCTTCCCTAATGAAACTCTTAATTACTGGAACCATGATGTCAAGGTTTATTATCTTTATCTTGTTAGAACCAACTTGGTTTTATTTCCAAAGATTATTTATAGTTTGCCTGGAAAGAAAAATCACTTACTGACCACTGTTTTTTTTATGATAGCATCTAATTACTAAGAATGAGACTTACATGAATAATTTTTGGTTCACAAAAAAATCTGTTCTACAGAAAAGAATATTTCACTTCCATTCATTCTTCACAGAAGAAATAAGAGACAGCCTTTCCCTGTAACTGAGCTGGGGCCAAGCCTGCTCCAGGAGAGAATACAGGATAGGCTGCCTATAACCTGCCTGTTCTTTTTGGTAGTATTTCAAGTCATTCATCTTCCAGGTTTGACTTTCTTGCCATATTTTTGTATTGCTATTCAATATGCATTATTGATATATTTCTATACTATTAATTTAAAAATATTTTAACTGACTCACTTTTACCTTAAATTAACTTAGAAAAATTTATATCACTATCAGAAATGAAAAATTAGTACCAATTGTCACTAATAGAGGATACCAATAAAATAAATGCTTTGTTGATTGCTTGCCAAAGGCTCTGAGCCAAATGCTTCCCTTTATTTTATTGGCAAAAGAGGTTAGCAGCAGTTTTAAAAGCACACAAGCGCCAAACTGAGCCATTCTCCTTGATAGTTATTGTTATCGGAGAGAGAAAAGGCACTGCATTTCTCTTTGAGACTTAAGATTACTTAATATGGGTTCAGTGGACCACCTAAAATCATTTCAATTGCCACTGGTGAAACACTTGGGAAATACAGTAATTTAAAAAAGAAACAATCTCTGTTCAATGTAATTTATTGGGGAAGGAGACTAAATTTTGCAGTGTTTTGCAGGTTCCATTAGGCTCAGCATAGGGCTAGGTGCAGGATAGACAACTCAGTGATGGCCAACTTGATGTCTATCATCATGACTGCACCCCTGCCTCTGGCAGCCAGCCACAGAATTGCTTCTTTTGATTATAAGGATTAGGGCATAGTGAGATGACTGAACTCCTGGAAAATAAAAATCATACTGCTGGGACTATTAACAGTCCCTAACCTAAAAGTAGCAATGTCACTTTTTTCCTCCCAATACTGGAAATTGAACCTGTGGATATGCTAGGCAAGTGATCTACTACTGTGCTAAAGCCAGGCTACTGTGTATATGCTAGGCAAGTGATCTACTACTGTGCTAAAACCCCAGCTACTTTGTTTTTTATTTTTTTTTTTTATTTTGACAGGATCTCACTAAGTTGCCCAGGCTGGCCTCAGTCTTGAAATCCTCCTGCCAGAGCCTCCTAAGCAGCTGGAATTATAGGTGAGTGTCAAAATGCTTGGTTGCAATGTACAATTTTTTTTCTTTTAAAAAGGGATTAACTTTGAATCTAGGTTCAAATCCAGCTAAAAAACTCCCCAGTTTCAGACCTTGAAAAGGTTATTTAATCTCTTTGGCTTTGGTTTCCTTGTCTGTAATATCATTCTGATAATTCTTTTCTTATGGGAATGTTATCAAAATGAATGGAGTAATATAAATGATACAGCTGCCACATAATAGAGTCTCAGTAATTAAAGCCATCTCATATTACAATTTAGGAATAAATACACACACACACATACACACACACACACACACACAGGGAGAGAGAGGGAGGGAGGGATGGAGGGAAGGAGGAGAGAGAGAGAGAGAGAGAGAGAGAGAGAGAGAGAGAGCATATTAGAGAATTCAACAAAGCCAAAAACCATTTCTATGGATACATATTAGAAATCTTGAGGGAATTGTTCAAAATCCCAAAATCCTGTTCACTGGGACTAATTAAGGCCAGATTAAATTGTGTCTATGTTTTATTTTTTTCTTTTATTTATTTATTTTTTATCTTGAGTCATCTAAAGAATTCATGCATTCTCTTTTTGGCAGTGTGGCTGAAGTACTAGGCAGAAGGAGTAGACACCTGACCTTTTTCATCTTTGACTCAGGAATGTTCTACATATTTGAGGATTATTTTTACATTTAAGGTTCTTACTTGATGTCAAAGCATTTCTTTTGATCAGATCAATATATCAAAAATATTGATTGAGTCTAATTACCTGATAAAAGTCAATGGAGCATGTTCCATGCACACTGGAAACTTATCACATGCAGGCTTAGCTGCACATTACCCACTGAGAGCAGCCCAATCTGTCATTCATCTGTAGGAAAACCACTTTGGATCTTCTTAACAGTGCTTTTCTGTGATGCCCAGTGTGCCTCCTGTGGTGACCTTGATATATTATTTTGATATAACTGGAAATTGCCATTTTCCTTTTTATATTGTTCCACTCTTAATTTCATAAAGAAATTTTGTTCCCTTAAGATGCACAATTTCCTAGATGTATTGTAGTAAATATAACTACTCATTGGTGAAATACGCATATAGGCAAAATAAAAATAAACTGGAAAATAAATTCATAGAATATAAAAATCTGCTTAAATACTTCCTTAATTAAAATTAATAACTCTTCCTAAGTCAATGCCAAGAGGATTCAAAATTGAATTCATATACACATAGTCACATAAATTAACAGAAAAAAATATTCAGTTAAAATTATTTTCAACTTGGGGATTGAACCCAGGGCCTCATGCATGCTAGACAAGAGCTCTACCACAGAATTTCACCCCAGTCCTCCACTGGCATTATTGGATAGCTATTTATGCTCTGTTTTGAAACTCAGAAATTTAACATCTTTTCATCATTCCTTTTAGGCCAATTTTTCTATAAGAAATTTTTCTTAACTGAAGTAAACAAAAATTTTTCCCCTTTGAAAGAAGTCATGCTTGTTCCTTTGATGAACTCATTCCTTATCTACTTAGAATTTCTATGACAAGACTTTTTTTTAAGTCACCAATTTCTTCACTTACTCACTTCATCATTCATTCATTCCAAAGACACATATTGAGAACTGGATAGTATCTGGAAGAAATGGGTATGTGGTGCGAACATGAGAAAGTAAAAGAAAGCAAGGAAGTATGTGACCATGAAGCAAATGTTTAATCTCAGAGATGAGAGGCTTAAAGAAAAGGACAGATCAAAACCTAAAAAGAAAATAAAAGATCCCAATGCACTGAAGGAAACAGAAATTCCCCAACACCCTTCCTGTTTATTCTTTTAATATAACACACAACTGGGCCCACTTTATCATAACCTGGTTGATACTAACTTTATCAAATTTTTCCATTAAAGCCAAACTGGACTTAGTGCAGTCAATGATGGACCGCTTGTATGCCAAGTGTATCCCTTGTATAACTGACTGTGTAAGGGTTGAAATTGAGAAATCGGGCAAAAATATCAAGTAGCTGTAAGGATTGCAAAGGATCCAGGGTTTGAATGATTACCATGCATGCATAAATGAACCTATGCAGATAACTGCTGAGTACAAAGAGTACAAACTCAACACATGTGTTACATTGTGGCCAGTTGACCATGACCTTAAAGGAAGAATCTGGAGGAGCCCTGGAGTTCCTATCATGCACATTTCTAACCATAGATACAAAATTGAGTGCCAGATGATTATGGAGCCCCTTGGTTCTGATTCTTTTTATTTTACTTTTTTTTTTTTTTTAGAGAGAGAGAGAGAGAGAATTTTAGTTTTCAGCCGACACAACATCTTTTGTTTTGTATGCGGTGCTGAGGATCGAACTCGAGCCGCACGCATGCCGGGCGAGCACGCTAGCGCTTGAGCCACATCACATCCCCAGTCCCTTGGTTCTGATTCTTATAAGACAAAATCCTCTACCTTCCTTCAACCAACTTTCTCAGTTGCCAGTTCAGTAAACAAGCTATAGAGTATAGAATAATTCATATAGCAGGAATTATTTTCTCTGTTATTAGCTGAATATGGTTAAATATACTCACTTCTTGATGCTTTTTGAAAATGATATTTTGTCTCATTTAAAAATTGTTGCATTTTTAAAATAAATCAGATGTTCTAGTAAAAAAAAATCTAAATAGTGTTACCACTAGGTTAGATTCTTAGAGACAATATGGGGGTGGTAGGTGGTGCCCAAAAGAGGTTTCTGCCTTTCAGGGGACTACAATCTGTGGTTAGATAGAGTACAAATAAGCAATTGAACATGTTCTATAGGAGTAAGTGATAGATATTCTTGAATCTCGCAAGGAAAAACAAACTGGAAGAATTAGAAGACAGATCAGATTGTGGTTGGATAGGCAGGATGTCATCATATGAAGATGATGTAGAAGGAGGGCATTCCAGGAGGGGAGAGTTTTCTTCATATGAACTCATTCAATTTAGTCTGAATCATTATTTATTAAGTTTAGATACCTGAGGTGCTGGGATTGTAGCTCAGTGGTAGAGTGCTTGCCTAGGACATGTGAGGCATTGGGTTCAATCCTCAGCACCACATAAAAATAAAATAAAGGTATTGTGTCCATCTACAACTAAAAATATATTTTTTAAAAGTTTAGAGAACTTAGAGAGAAAACGATGGTATGAAATAATCCCTATGCAAACAAAAGACCAGATCAAGAGGTCCAGCAATCAAAACACAGAAATCTCAAACAGGGAAAACAGAAATGTTAATAGTGAACTAATAATTCCTTTGGTGAGGAATTATGGTGGATGGCAGTTTTGCATGTATCAGAGGGTGAGATCATATATGAAATAGGAAGCCAGAGAGCCAATCTTACTCTTGTAAAAATTGCTTCCTTTCTCAAAGACAACCAGGGTTCTAGGAGAAATGCCTTGATCTCTTCCAAAAGCAGCACACCCAGCAAGAGATAACTATATCCCATTAGGCTCCACCTCAGGTAATATTGTCACTCTGGGACCAAGTTTCCCACCTCTGAACCAAAAACCACATGCAAACCATGGCAGCAAGGAAATGAAGGTCCAGTTTGTCATGCACATTTCTTGAAAGCCATGCTCTGGGTAAACAGAGGCCTGGGCTGAGGCACATCACTGAAATTTCAGAACATTGGAGATAATGTTTTATAAAAATTGTAAAATCCTCCAAAAAAAATAAAATAAAAGAAGACAGCTTTGAGTACATTAGCAAAATCTTAGTTAGAGGTAAGATATTGGAGCAATGTATACAAATGACCAGGGAAAATCACATTTAAAATATGGTATTACACATTCATACAAATCCTTGATTAGATATGAGGGCTGAATTTAAGGCATTTTTAGACATGCACCTTTTTTCAGGAATCTACTAAAAAAGGATCCATAAAAACAAAGGAAAATACCAAGATGGGCAGAAGATTTGTGACCAAGCATATTAGTTCTAACTCAGGAGAATGGTGAAGAGAATCCCTGACAATGATGAACGGTTCTCTCCGCAAGGTGCACGGAACATCAAGAGAATCTTGTCCAGACAATCCAGGTTAGAAGGCTCTAGAAAATGACCCCAGAAAGATGGCATAGATGGACTATGTGATACATTTAAATATAACAAGAAGATATTTGAGAATTTTAGAGATAAATTGGTGATAATTTTATAGAAAACAAAACAAAGAACACAAAATATTCAGCATAACAAAGTATATACCATGAGAAAAGCAATCAGAGTAGACAATATGCCTTAGGGGTGAATCAACTTTATATGACCTAATCATGAAATTACTGAATGTATGACTGGAATGAATTTTGATGTATATATGAAGGGACAGAAGCTATTGTAAATGGAAGGGGTACAGTGGTGGTTAAGATGCCTTCAGGTGGCTAGATGCCTTCAGGCCACACAATGGCTAAAACTTTAAAACATCAAGATAAAAGAAAATCCCAGCAGTTCCAGAGGCTGAGGTAGGAGGATTGAAAATTCAAAGCCAGCCTCAGCAACTTAGTGAGGCCTGAAGCAACTTGACAAGACCCCGTCTCAAAATGAAAAAATATTTAAAAAGTAGGAATGTGGCTTAGTGATTAAGTGCCCCTGGGTTAATCCCTATTACCAAAAAAAGAAAGAAAGAAAGAGAGAGAGAGAGAGAGAGAGAGAGAGAGAGAGAGAGAGAGAGAGAGAGAAAGAGAAAGAGAAAGAAAGAAAGACCCAATATTACTTAGAGGGAAATTTTTGAAAGTCAAGAAAGTTGAAAAGTTGTCTTGAAGGAACTGAAATCAGATACACTGGGGAGACAGAGAACTATTGTTTGCTCTAACCATGTGTATAACTTGATCCAGCTAAAGCACCAAATATTTTAAAAGATACCATTTTTCTTCACAATTTATCCAGGGAGTCTAAGTTTAGGAAAGGTTTGTATGGTATATGATCCAATTAAGTGGCAAACAGAAACGCCTTTAAAGATATCTGGTTGACTGCAATTTTTTGATCAGTGATATTATATTTGTGACTCTGTATTTAAGACCAGACTTTCCTTATGTGAATTTGATCAACATAGGCAAGCTCTATATATTTAAATTTTTTGCATTGATCTTACTGAAAGGGAGTAAACCCACAAGAGCTGCAAGATTTTAAGCACCGACATAAACACATACAAACATTCAGTTTGTTCTAACTGGAAAATGCTACATGCAGCAGAAGTATCTACAGTTCAAAGACGTCATGTAGAAATAAAATTGTCCATAGAAGTTGAGTGAAACTGTTTCCACAGCAGCCAACACAATGTTTGGTGTTGATGAAAGCATAGAAAATATTTGTTGAACAAATGAATTAATAAAATATAGCAAGTTGGTTTTTTGAACAGCTTACAGGATGATTCCCACATGCCAAAGCAAAACATTTGGTCACTTGCTTTCACTTCTCCTTTAAATCCACAAAGTAGCAAATAATTGGATAGTGTCAAATCCCTAAGGGACATAGGGATATATGCACAAAACTCCCATTCCATCAGGAGTCACACTTAGAACTTTACAATTTATAGCTCCACACACAAGTTAATACACTTTCTGTAATATGCTCAGTCTAGAAATGAAGACAGCAATAGCTTTTTTTGTAAGGGCACTTCAATCCCATGCTCCAGATAGATGCCCTGAACTGCTTCTGGTCCCTCATTTCTGCTCAGTCAGAATGACCCTGGCTTTATATGTTCTTTCCTTTACAACTGGGAATTCCATCCAAAAAGAAATCTCTACCACAGAAAATATCTAAAAACCACCAATGTGGTAAGAAGCTGTTATAGCAGAGTGTTTTTTAGTTCTTTTTATATTTTCAGGAGTGATGAGAAAGTTTGTAGGGTCTTGGAACACAATGGACAGCATTTAAACCAATTTAGTTAGAGTCTCAAAGACAAGGTGCCTCAGAGTGTACACACACACACACACACACACACACGCACACACATACACACCCTCCAGAGTACGCATCAAAGGGCAATATGTATCTTTTGTTTTCCTATAAACAAATGTACTATTATAAAAGAAGAAAACCGTATCAGGTCTTTCCAAGTAAACTCAGTCAAATTATTGCTGTTATTTTATTATCAAATGCAGGCAATGTTAAGATTCTTCAGTTCTCTATTCTTTAATCAAATGACATTTAATTCCAAAGAGAGCTTGTGCAGGAGCGTATGGAATGAGTGTGTGTGTGTGTGTACGTGTATATATGTGTGCTGGATTTACTTGGACCTGTTCAGTATGCATTGTTTTCTGATGGCATCAGTTGCTTTAAATTGTTTTGCCTATCTTTTGTAAATTAGCCCTTATGCGCAGTATTTCTGCTGCTACCTGAGGTCCTAACTTGGATTCAGGTTTCTTGAAGTTCTCTGGTGATCCCTCTACTACTTCCAAGTGCCCTCAGATCTGCACACTTTCAGCTGTAATGGTATTACTGAAAAGCGTGAGAGAAGCCCTAAGGAGTCTCTCATGCTTTCTCATGCCTGGGCTTATTTTATTTTATTCCTCCCTTGCCATTGTGCTGTGAAGCATATATGCACCAATGCTACTGCACTGTCTCAGATGGGAGCCAGGTACCACCTGCCTCTCTCCAAGTCTGTTATTTAGCTCACATTGACCACAATGATCTTTTGAATTAATGGGACATCTCTTCTAACTGGCCAATGCTTGCAACTTTCTAATTGTTAAATACTTGGACTCCTGCCTGTTCTCCCAAATCTCCAAATGACAGGAAGCTCAGTCCCCATCCTTCCCTCCATACCTTGGTCTTTGAGGAAAAGCTAAAATTGCACACTCATGTTTCTCAGCTGCTTTTTCTTCAAAGTGACCCTTCTTCCCCAAGCCTCAGCAACCTTTATCTAGTCTCTAGGATACAGCAGTCTAGCTCTGTATCTATTCTCTTTCCATCCTATTGTTTGTGACACAAACTTTATGTGTTACTTCCTTTGGGGCTTGTCCGCTTGTAGCTCAAAAGAAACTGGATCTTGAATATCAATACCCTTGACTTTATAGATTACGTGTGTGCAGTGAGGTTTAAATTGTATTTTTAGCGATTCAAAAGCTGAGCACTGACTGCTTATTTTCTTTTTGTGTTCTGGTATAAAACACTGCATCCTCTCTGAAGCAAAGCCTGCAGCTAACTGAATAGGAAAGGAGCTTGGGGAACCCTGGTTCACATCTCCAAATCTTATCCCTCCACACAAATTCTAATGAGGAGCCTATCTAAACACTTCTTCCTGCAAACACAGAAGAAAGTCCAGAAATTACAGAGACTCAGTTGGCCATGGTAGCTTTCAATATCATATAAATGGTAGACCATTTTTTAGTGTAACAATGATTATGGGAAAAAATTAAGTCAAGTTATATTTATAATTGAAAATGGGTTTCTTATGTAAACCAGTAAGGGATTTGTCAGGGGGATGGGTGGGTACTAGACATTGAATCCAGGGACACTCTTACTACTGAGCCACATCTTTAGCCCTTTTTATTTTTAATTTTGAGACAGGGTCTTACTAAGTTGCTGAGACTGGCCTCAAATTTGCAATTCTCCTGCCTCAGCTTTTTGAGAGGCTAGGATTACAAGTATGTGCCACCACACCCAGCCAATGAGGTATTTTTTTAATTGATAAAAAAATGACAGAAGAATGCATTACAATTCTTATTACATGTATACAGCACAATTTTTCATATCTCTGATTGTATATAAAGTAGGTTGACACCAATTCATATCTTCATACATGTACTTTGGATGATGATGTCTATCACATTCCACCATCCTTGCTAATCCCCTGCTCTCTTACTTTCCCTCCCACCCCTCTGCCCTAAAGTAAATCACTGGAATTCACTGATGTTCCTTTGGATAATTGAAATTTAATTTACAATACCAAATAGCAGACTTCATCTTGCTTGCCTCCCCTACTACACACCCTGACTGCCTCCTCTAAAATTTACACATAGCAACAGGATCTGGAACTCATCTTTGCTCATAACCTGACTTCAAAAAATGCAGACAAGAGAATGTCAGAGATTTGAAAAAAATGCATGAAGCTTAGGAAATTTACAAGGTTAGACCAGACTTGGAAATTAAGGATTCTAGAGTAAGAGATGGCATGTTTCTGAAATAAAGAGAAGAGTGGGACTTTAAAAGGAGAGCCAATTTAACAGAGGGATAGACTGTAAGAAGAAGAGAAGAGAGGTAAGGTCAGAAAAAAACAGGAACCACTTAAAATGACAGCTGCTAGAGATCTAGAGAATATTCCAAAGGGATCAAGTTTCTGGGCAATACCTTGGCTCTCTTCTCTAGGCCAAGAAAATAGGAGATCTAGACAAAGCCTTTATTTTCCAATCCTCCACTAAATTTATTCTGCATGTTTTGAATGTACCACCAGAAATATACATACGCTTATTCTGGGGATTAGGGGCCAAGGTGGTTCTTTAAAAAGGAAGGGAAGGGGCTTCTTCCTCCTTTCTCTGATCTCCAATTTTGCAAGGACGAGAGTAGAAGAGTTATGCCCGGATTGTCTTCACCATCATTGCTTTCTACTTCATGCCCTGCTGCCCCTTCACGGCCTCCTCCTTCTATCTGCTGAGTGGACTTCTGGACGCTTTTGATGGACATGCTCAATCAAGGAACCCGGTTTGGAGCCATGTTGGACATGCTGATGGACTGATGCTCTACCATGTGTCTGTTGGTCAACCTGGCCCTGCTGTACCCTTGAGCTACCCTTCTCTTCCAGATCAGCATGAGCTTGGATGTGGCCAGTCACTGGCTGCACCTCCACAGTTTTGTGGTCCGGGGTAGTGAGAGTCACAAGATGATTGACCTCTCTGGGAATCCAGTGCTTTGGATTTACTATACCTCCAGGCCTGCTCTGTTCACCCTGTGTGCTAGAAATGAGCTCTTCTGCTGCCTCCTCTACCTGTTCAATTTCTCCGAGGGACCGTTAGTTGGCTCTGTGGGGCTTTTCCGAATGGGTCTCTGGGTCACTGCCCCCATCGCTTTGCTCAAGTCCCTCATCAGTGTCATCCACCTGATCACAGCTGCCCGCAACATGGCTGCCCTGGATGCGGCAGACTGTGCCAAGAAGAAGTGACCCTGACAACTTCTGGAACCTCCCACCTGATTGGTCATCTTATTGTGCCACATGGCTTCCCTTTCCCTCCTAGGAGGCCCATTCTCATATCTTCCTAATGTGTTCTCCAACGTGCTGGGATGGGGGTCAGCCTCTCTTTGGTATTGTCACAACCTCTGTAACCCTGAAGATTAGGCCCACCCTTGTGATCCCCAAAGACCTGGTCTACAAATCAAAAAGGATGCTCAGGAGGCCCTGTGGTACCAGGCAGCCTATTTGAGGATTATGCATAGCCACACATGTGGTTGGCTCAGCCCTGGCTTCTGGCCTGGCCTGAGGTTTTAGGGACACTTGAGAGAGATGATACAGGGGCCATGTTTCCCAAAAGGCAGGTGAGTCAGATCTCTGCCCCCTGCCACAGGAAGCCTGGGGCACAGTGCCCAGGAGGAAAGGGGCCGTCTAGATCCTTCCTATGGCAGTCTCCTCCATCCGGTCTACCCTGACCTTGAAAGCCTTGATAATAAAGGCAACAGCTTCTCTCTTCTGGACTTGGTTTCCTTTTAGACATTTTTGGATCAGGCCCTGGATTAAGGGAAGATTGGGAAAAAGGAAGGTCTGGATGTTTTCCCCTGGTTTGAGGCTGGCTCCTTTCTGTCATTCCAGAATGACAGAGAAAAGTCCTTCCGACCACCCACGCTCATGCCACATCTTCTCAACCCACCTTCTTTATGTCCCTGATGGTCATATTCTTGATATTTCTACCCCCCACTAGAGTGTAAACTCCCTGAGTGCACAGACTTCCTGTTCCTTTCTCTGTGGTTAGATAGATATTTACCTTAATCTGACATTCAGTAGTTACTTAATAAATATTCCAGAAAAGATTAGTTGGTTTCTCAGAATGTGGCTCTTAGACCACTTATAGGTTATTCTCAGAATGCAACCTCTTGGACCTTTAGAATCAATCAGTCTCCAGAGATGAACCCAGAAGTCTGCAATTTTAATAAACTCCACTTAATTCTTCCTCCCCCCGCCAAAAAAAAAAAAAAAAAAAAGGAAGGGAAGGATTTCCTTTCTCTATGGACTTTGATAAATGTTTTCATCATGGAAATTAACCTATAAATGACAGACCATAGGAATGGTAGCATGGATAACAGTGTCCTGTGCTCCAACATACATCTCTAGGGCAGCCAGGGACATATTCCTTGGAATTTCAAAGGATAAATTTCATATGGATTATGGAAATATATTCTTTTTATTTTATATAAGTTGAATTATATACTACAAATTTCACATATTAATTGTATAAAATAGACTGTGACAGACCTGTTTATGGGGATCCACTCAATGTACATAAATGGAAAACTTCTATAATCTAGGCACAAAATAAAATAAGGTACACAACTGTGTCAAATAAATCTCTGGATCAGAACTTAGGCAAAGACCTGGATATCAGAATTGTTGAGTTGTGTGATTTGTTGCCTTACATGATAGGATAAGTTGTTTCTGGGCAATGAAAACAGTAAAGAAATCAATCTCCTACTTTTTGCTCTAGGTCTATCAGATTTCTCATCTCTACAAGCTGCTGACCAGCATCTCATCCCCTGGGAAGAAGGGGAACCTCAGAGGCTGTGCTTGGTCAAATGCATCCTTGTCAAAGGTGTTCTAGTAGCCTTTTGATGTTTGATATGGCTTGTGGATAGAACTCATTGTTGCTTGTGAGTTCCATTTCTGTCATTAACTTTCTTTTTAAAATCATCATCATTATCTTCATCTCCTCTAACTTCTGCTCATTTCTCTCCTCCTCCTCCTCCTCCTCCTTCTCCTCCTCCTCCTTCTCCTTCTCCTTCTTAGTGGTAGTCTTTTTAAATTTGGGTCAAAGACATTGTGACCTCGGGTAAATTGCTTAATCTCTTGAAACCCCAGTTTCTCTTGAAACCTCATGTATAAAACTGATAACAATAGTAGTTCCCTTAAAGATTTTTTTTTTTTTTGTGAGATTCAAGTGATATAGGATCCTTAGTAGAAGAGTAAGGACAGGGAAATTGCTTAGTTTTCTGCTATTATTAATGACAATAAACTATCACTTTCCACATAATATATCAATATATTTCCATAACAATAAATATTCACTGGTATGATTTTTAAGGTTGCATAGCTTTCCATTGTATAGCTACCCTATGGTTTATTAGTAATTAAATACTGTGATTTTTTTTGATTGACCACAACACTTCCAGCTAAAATTTGTTGGTTAAATATAAGTGTCTACTTTCATTCTCTCCTAAAACCCTCCAAAAACTACAATGAATGAATTCATGGAATAGGAATGATAGGAGTGGAAACAAAAATAAGAAAATTATGGAAGCAGAAAAGCAGATAATTTAGAAGACCCGATAAAACTGACTGTCAAATGAGTGGCAGGAAAAGCCAAGAAGTAAACCTTTCTACACCTTGGAACTTCCTTAGGCTTAGGAATTGGCAACTATAAAATAGGTCTGGTCATTGGGATGAAAACAGATGCTAAAATAAAAAAGATTGCTTGAAAGTCTGTTTGAGAAGTTTCTGACATCACACTCTCCACTGCCAGAAACTGTCCTTCTGCCACCCTTGAGACGGAAGGTTTCTTCCTCAGAGAGTAAAACTGGGGCTCACCAGGGACATCAGGCACCTTTAAAGCTGGAGGTTTCTCACTGAAACATGAAACGTCCCTTGAGATACAATGTATGCTGAGTTCCCAAGGGTTCTGGTCCACTCCCTCAGGAATCTGACAGACCCAGAAGGAATGCCTTTGGGAAACACTCTGCTACCGGAATTCTCTCCTCTCATCCACTCAGCAGACCAATCTGCAGCAAAGCACTCGACTGTCAGTCCCCACTTAAATGATCACAGTCTTTCTCTCTTTACTCTTAATGTGGCTCAGCAACCAAGTATCACCAGAGATCTGAGGAATGCCCTTACTATGAGAGAGGGAGCTGAAACCAAACAGGGGAAAACAAATTACTGAACTACCCAGAGAGAGGAAATTTTAAAAAACAAACAAACAAAAGAAACTGGTATTAATATTCTAAACCTTGAGAGAACAGGGGCAAAGAAAAAGAAACAGTCATAAAGCAAAAATAATCTCTTGAAAATTAATACTATTAAGTGAAAAAACTCAGTAGAAGGGTTGAAATATACATTGAGAAAAATTCACAGAAAGTATGACAACAAAAAAAGAAGAAACGTAAACAAGAGAAGAAAAGATAGTTTATAGACAATGATTTGGTGGGAATATTTAAAGAGGATATTTTAAATCATAGAAACCAGCAGAATTTGGAGCTTGAGATAACATCAGAGAAGAATTCAAATTTTTGAGTCAAATTTTTGATTTACAGTGCCAGACCCTTAAGACAGACACCAGTACGAAATTACTAGTGATCTAATTTTTTTTAAAAAAGTTTTATGCCTAGCACCAACAACATGAAAAAATGTTACGTGAGGTTTATTGGCAAGTCATAATATCAGTACATTACTTTTTGATCAAAATAGAAAAAGCATAAGCTAGAAACATGAACTGGTACAAAGAACATCCTCTTTATGTAAGTGTCTCCATTTAGCCTTCATAAGCTCACACAGGACAAGGTTGGGTGAACTCTCAGCTCAAATGGCTACTTCTACAATAACAACCGTGATTCAGCAAAGGAAATTGTTTAACCACCAGGTTTAATTTTCTTTTATCTTTATTTCTAGTACTGCTAAAATTCATTTGGAAAGTCCTTAAGGTTCCATGTATTATAAGGTGCTGAAATTCATTTTGACAAGGTCATATTTATCCTAAAATGAAATAGAGAATTGAGATATTTAAGAAATCTTAGCATTTCATTTCCCTTAAAATATGCAGGTAATTGAGACAAATGTGTTTTTGAAGTTATCCTGCTTTATTTTACTTCTAGGCTGAATCTATGTCTATACCCCAGGATAACATAAAGAGCAGGAAATGATTAAGTACATTTGATTCATGTATCTCAGCAGATAACCAATGATACCCAATAGAATCAACTAGCATCTTCCATTCCACACCAATTAAATCACAACCTGGGAGTTTAGGACCCCGGCAACAGTATTAAAAAGCTATTAAATGATTATAGTATGCAGCAGAAAATTATAATCACTGATAAAGATAATCAAATATACTTTGAAAAATTGGTAATTGAAAAATACCTGCTTTTTGGAGGCTGTCTAGATATAGGGTTCAAATTGGTGACCATACTTGGTTAATTATTTCATATCTGGCACTAGGCTTTTGTGTGTTTGTGTGTGTGTGTGTGTGTATTTTCCCAGCATTTAGGTGCAGTAAGTCAGGAGTTGGAGCAGGAAGTGAAAGTTGATAAAATTCTTGGAGTGCCTGACTAGCTTAGGAAAAAACCCGTCAATAAAAAAGTAATATTTCTATTGTGGAGAACAATAATTCTACATCTAGTTTTGTATCTTCATAGGAAGAACTTTAAAACCTACTGTAAGGGTACTGAATGTGGATCAACATTGATAAGCTCCAGAAACAATCATGGCTCTTTGAGGCCTTGTGAGATGGTGAGAGCCCTCCAGTGATGTGAGGAAATGGTTACTTGAACCTAAAGATTAGCTTCCTAATTGGATCCAGAGAAGATATACATGTGTTAGTCTTTGAGTAATTACTCTGTTTTTTCTCCCTAAGTTCAGTGGTATTATTATCTCCGAAGAGAAAATAATAGAGTTAGCCTAACAGTGGAAAATAACCTCAGGCAATCTATTTGAGATGGAGAAGGAGGAGGAGGAGGAGAAGGAGGAGGAGGAGGAAGAGAAGGAGGAGGAGGAGGAGGAGGAGGAGGAAAGAAATGAGCAGAAGTTAGAGAAGATGAAGAGAATAATGATGATTAAAAAAAAGAAACTTAATGGAAGAAGAGGAGAAGAAGGAGTAGACCATGAAGTGGAATTGGAAGAGGAAGAGAAGCAGTAAGGGTAGAAGCAAATGTTAGTTGAGGGCCTCTCAGAGTGTTTCTCATAGCCTTGAAGGGTATTTGTTGAAGTTCGTAGATTCTTTGGTCACGCACCATCTCAGAATGTAAAGGGGTTAGTTCTTAGGAATATGTATTTTGAGTAAGCACCCCAGGTACATGTTATGTGTAACAAACTATTTGAAAATTATTGCCATACAATATTTGGGGCAAGAATGCCAAGTTTACAAAAACAACAAAAGATAGTAATATTTTAAAGTAAGATAAACCTAGGGAATGGTGCTCCTAGAATTAATTTGAAGACATGGACAGTTCTCTTTGATGCAAAGCCATGAAAATAACAAGAAAAGATAGTCTAATAATCATACAGCTAACCTTTATTGAGCCCTGACTATGCATTGAGCCCTATTTGAAGGGATTTATATGATTTAGACACATTCAGTTCTCGTAAATAACAGGCAATGTTATTTCCTCTGTTCACAGAAGAGAAAACTGAAGCTTCAAGAGCTGTCCCAGGTAACTATGCTAGTAAGAGATAGAGGGGACTCAATGCTCAACTGCTCAAAATATTAAACTTCAAACTAATCCAGTAAATGGAGGGTGGGAGCACTGCAGACCTGAGCTCTGGTTTTAGCTCTGTCAGATTAACTAAGAAAACATGGGTGTCCTTGCCTCCTTAGCTTACTTACCTATACTCCCTTGATCATGGTTCATGTAGGCTGGATCCAAACTTACCCACATGAAGTTAGGAAAGAAACTAAATCATTGTGTTACTATCCAGCCACACAGATAGAATCACAGGCTGGGCTGGTTACAATAGCAAGAGAGAAAGGTGAAAAGATAAACACAGTTTAAAAGATCCCCCTTTGACTATTTTCACTGCTGATGTTGAATGTTGAACCCATATTTAACAACATCAAGTCAAAATAGTACTTTATTGTAAGGTGTCACTTTTGGAGAACATGTTAAGAAATAGCAACCCTCTAGGTTTTATCAGTACCCTTAACTCATCACTGATTATTCTCCATCTTGAAATAAAATGCCAAGAACTGAAAGAGGAAAGGTTTGGTACCAAGTCAGACGTGTGAAGCCAGCTGCACGAGCCATGAGTCAATCACTTCATACTCAAAAATTCAGTGAACAGGAGTTAATAAATCTGTCCTCCCTCTCTATTCAGGCTTATGGGAAAATCAGTTAAGATTATACTACAGGACTATGAGAGAAAGAAAAGTCGAAGGGGAGGGGCTGGAGATGTAGCTCAGTGGTAGAGTGCTTGCCCAGCACATGTGAGTACACACACACACACACACACACACACACACACACATAAGATGAAGGGGAGCACACAGAAAATTAGTAGGTAGGAAAAGAGGAGAGAAATATGAGTGTTGTGAGTCATGGCTCAACAGCTTTCGGTTTTGAAATCATTTCCCCAGTCAACCTGCCTCCACAAACACACAACCTCCTCCAGACTCCAGGACTTGAAAACACTTGGCATAAAAAACTGTGATGTAAGGAGAGAGCTTCCCCCCCACCCCACAACTCAGTAAAAATAACTCTCATTGACTTGTACTAGAAAGTACAAGTTATATATAATAACTCCATCAGGTAAGTCACCTTTATGCTCCATTTTATAAATGAAGAAACTAAAGTAAAGAATTGTTGAAAACATGTCCAAATGTCTGGCTAATAAGTGGCAGAGCTGGGATTCATACCCATGTGGTCTGCAATGAGTCTGCTCTTATCTCTGTGCTGAATGTTTCTTGAAATAGTATTCACCTAGTATATTAACTGGTGTCAGTTTTCTATTAGTTTGTAACTAGCTTTGCTGATAAAATTAAAGCTGCAGCCTTTACTTTGTTCATTGACAGAAAACTAGGAAAGGAGAAGCTGGATCATTAGCTATTGTGCCCACTTTCTCATTCCTATTTCTTTCCTGAATTTCTCACTGTTGAACTCACTCGCACATTTCTCCATATGTAGGTACCTGATTAATTGAGACTGGAGAGTCAGAAGAATTTGAGTAGCTTTAATGTGCTGCCTTACCCTGCTTCCATCTCTCCCACCTCCACCCTCAAGTTCATTTCTTTCCCAAACACATAAGATTGGAATAAGTTTTTGCAGTTTGATATAACAACTCATAATTGACAATACACATTATTTGCTTGAGATAGGGTACCTACTGGCCTATCCTTCACTTTCTGCCTCTGAGTAGAGAGCCATGGAAACACAAGGTCAGATTTGAACATTGTAGAGTCTATAGGAGGCCCTAGGGAAGGGTTGAAGACACAATCACAGCATTCCCAGGAGACAGGCAGACACTATAATTTAATGGGTAAGTCTGGCATAAGAGAAAATTCTGTCTGGGCTGGGGATATGGCTCAAGCGGTAGTGCACTCGCCTGGCATACGCTGGGCGCTGGGTTCTATCCTCAACACCACATAAAAAATAAAATAAAGATATTGTGTCCAGCTTAAAAAAAACTAAAAAATAAATATAAAAAAAGAAAAAATTCTGTCCATACACTTAATTCTCTCTACTATTTTTCCCTCTACTTTTGATAGGGTTAAGCATTCTTGTTCTTCACTATGGGTGAGGAAATTAGAGATGGAGTAAACACATTTGCAGAATTTGACACTTTGTCTTAGTATACGAGAATAGTGGGGACCACTGTTCTCAGACCTGCACTTTCCAGTTTTAAAGAGGAGCCATTTTTTTATGAGACATCTCCTGAATTTAAATATTAGAAACTAATTTATAATTTTTTGAAATACATTTTTAGTTGCAGATGGTCACAATATATTTATTTATTTATTTTTCTGTGGTGCTGAGGATGAAACCCAGTGCCTCACATATGCAAGGCAGGCACTCTACCACTGAGCTACAGGCCCAGCCTTATTTTAGAATTTTTAAGGTAATGTGCTATGTACTAATTCTGCCGTAACACTTATGTTTTTCCCTTTCCACGATGAAGGTCAAAGGGTTCAAGGAGAGAAGAAAAGATACAGGCAGCTGAGAATGGAGTTGTCAGTCTTAGGATGTGAATTGGTTTCAGATTTTTTCCCCACCCCAGCACCAGCTGAAGGCTTGGTCACCTCAAGGTTTCTTACTAGCGGGTATTAATCCACTGAGAGATACATAGTGAACTGAACATAACTTCAACTTTGCTTCTCGCCTCCTTCTAGTGATTCTGGATTAATCTGTTTATTGTTTAATCAATGATAATCTTGAAAGACTGCATTGAGATACATATAAACAAACAGGGAAAAATAGACCTTCAATGATTATCTCTATTAATGGTTAAAAGAGTGTTACCATCCTGATCCCAGATATGACAAGCAAGAAATACAATCAGTAAAACTGAAAAGCAATCTCCTGATTTCACGTATGTGCTAAGTTCAATATAAGAGTAAATTTATTCTGAGACATCTGAAATAGCATCAGAAATCACTGCAGAATGTTAGAAGAATACAGATCAGTGCTTAAAGACTATAAGTGGTTAAAAATTCTCAGTTCCAATAATAAAAGGGAGGTGAGTTCCCATCAGTAGATGATCATAAAATTCAGAACAACTAAAAATTTGGTTTGTGTACTCAAAAAAAATGTTGATCAATGACACCTAGCATGACATAGGACAAATTATGATAATGCAAGCCAAAGCTAGTTCTTTATATATAAAATGGCCATTATCTATCTGAACACTTCATTTCATGTGACAAGATGTTCCTGCTATCTGGTAAAGCAAATTAGTAACAGTGCTGATTATTAGATCAATTTTAACTTGTAGCAGATTTTTTGGTGGGTCTGCCTTCTTTTCTTTCTAAATCTTATTACTACTGTGAATGAAGACACTAATGTTTACTGACACTTACATATACAACTTGAAGCTAGGAGCAAATCATTGGATGATAACATCAAAATTCCAAATATCTTCAGAACCTGAAATTCAGTGGGAAAAAAATATGACTTTCACACTCTGAGCTCTCTCTCTCCCCATACACATATAGAAAAAGTAAAAACTATACAAATCAGGTTGGAAGTGACTTAATATCAAGCACATGTGAATAATAACAGATATTAGAAGACTATTTGTTAAGTAAGAAAAAATAAAACCAATTCTATTTTAGGCAATTATGACAGAAAGTTTCCTAAAGGAGACAAAATTCCTGCTCAAATTTGCATAACTGTAGCCAACTATACATTTCACACTTCAGTCTCAGTACCATATATTAAAAATTATGTTTAAAAGATCCTATTCAGACATGAGTAACCACAATGCAAAAGTTTTTAAAATATGAGGGGTATTTAACTAGAGTAGAAAAAATTTAACAGGACATAATAATCTGTCTTCAAAATATGAAGAGCTAGAGCTATCATGTAGAAAAGAGACTTGTCAGAGTGTTTCTATAGGGAGAATTAGCATGCTTGACTGGAAGTAGGTAATGAGGGAAGATTTATGTCATTGCAAGGGTGGACTTTGTAACCATTGTGCCAATCTAAACCAAAGAAGTTGCTTTGGGAGACCATGATTACCTGACAACTTGCTAGGAATACTTCTGAGGAGTGTCATGCATATAAGGGGTGTTAACTTGTTAACTAGATCTCAAACTTCATGTGGAATGATTCACCAAAGATTCATTAAGTTCTGAATCAGTAGTTCTGGGTGGGAGTTGATGGCCTGTATTTCTAATAAGCTCCCTAGTGGTGCCCATAGTGCTGGCATGTGGACCACATGTTGTAAAGAAAGGAACTAGATAACATTGAAGTCATTTTTTCAATACTAAGCATTTATAATCCTCATAGAAAAGTACACCTCAGGAGAAAAGAAAGTAGTTATATATGAGACATTCCTTGGGAAACTGAGAGTGTTTGAGAGTGCAAACCAAATTTGTGCAAACCAAAAGCATAAGCATTTCCTAGAAAAACAAGCAGGAATATTCTAAGATTCCCTTGGTAAATGCATATTTTTAAAGAATCTCCTCTAAATAAGGAAGATTTATTACTAAATACTTGTATACAATTATGTTTAATTATCCATTTTCATTAAAATATTTTTTCAGTACTAGGAATTGAACCAAGGGCTGCTTTAGCAGGGACCTACATCCCCAGCCCTTTTAATTTTTAATTTTGAGACAGGGTCCCTACTAAGTTGCTGAGGCTAGCCTCAAATTTGCAATCCTCCTGCCTTAGCCTCCTGGGTAGCTGGGATTATAGGGATGAGTTACCACACTTGACTAAAAACCATTTTCAACAATTGGAATTAATAGCATCCATTGCTTCAAGTTTAATAATTCTAAATTAAATTCAATATTTTAAGTGTTCATCTATTTTATTCAGCAAAATCTTCATTTACTTCAGAAACTTTTGAAGTACAGGCTTCATTTTGTTATTCTCTTACCTCTCTTTCTATGATCAGTGCTTCCAAACAGTTAATTATGTCTCTCAAGATATTTGGTCTTCTTATTCCTAGTGAAACCCAGGCTAGCAGCTTGATGCTAAGCTCCTAGAACTCAGTTAAGCAACTAGCTATGACATTGATATCTACTTCAGCAACCTGCTACAAGTAAGTCCCTTTTCATGATGTGAAAAGGGTCTATGAATCTGCTGGAGGAATTTACATTTTAAGTGTGTGTAATTAGTATAACATGCCCAGCAAAATTTGGTCATGGGAGAAGAAATAATGAAGAAGCAAGTCAGGTGTTCCTGTCAAGTGTATCTTTACATGTGTCCCTAATATTAGTCTTCCCATATACTAAATACTTTTATCCTAAAGCTGGTCCTTGGTAACTTCTCTTAAAGTCATGAGTATTTTCCAATTTGGAATTTCAATTTTATTTTGTGATACTTAACATATAAAATTTGAATAGATTCTATATCTATATGCATCACCAGGTGAAATTATAATGGTGATTTTGACAAGGAAATTAAAGGAAGCACTATTATATTATTTAAAATCAAATAATCAAAATTGCAAGTTGTTGAATGGTCATAGGGTGTTTTAATAACATTTTTTTATTGTGCAAAGAAGTTTCAGTGACAGTGCTATCAAAAATTTGAAAAGATAACTGAATGTGGTGGTACATGCCTATAATCCCAGCTAGTTGGGAGGCCAAGACAGGAGGATTGAAAATTCAAGTCCAGCCAGAGAAACTTGGCACAAAATAAAATAAAATAAAAATTTTAAAAGGGGTTAGAGGTAGTTAAGTGGTAGAATACCCTTGGGTTCAAACCCCAGTACTTAAAACATTTTTTTAAAAAAAGAACATTCATCTTTAAAATGATTTGATTAGAAATGACATTAAATACTTTTCATGCATTAAACCTGATATACAAAGTTATATTGATGGAAGTATATTCATATTTCTCAAAGTCATCTATATTCAATTTTAATATATTGCCCAAAATGGTGTATTTTACTTTCTTGTAATTATGTAATATAAAAAAAAAAGTCTTCATCAAGTCCCCAAATTTCCTCCAGTTTATTTAAGTATGTCATACAAATATCATTATATTCTGTGTTGGGAAACACCATTATAAGTAATTTTTCCTCTATAAATATACTCTGTTACAAAATAGCTTCTAGTTTAATTTTAGACTAATTGATTACACATTCAACTTCATGTACAATTGCTATTACCCTCAGCAAACAATTGTCTACATGACAATTAGAAAATGTTAAACTAAAGTTACTTCTTCACCCTTTCCTTTTTCCTTATTTGAAACAGGGTCTCACTATGCTATCCAGGCTGGCCTCTAACTCCTGAGCTCAAATGATCCTTCTGTCTCAGACTCCCAAGTAGCTGAAACTATAGGAACACATTGACACCTGACTTCTTGCCCCTTCTTCAGTGTCTCTTGAAAGTCTTAAAATATTATTATTCAAGGCTCAAAATGTTATTTTCCTTGACCTGGATGTTTACATATATATTCTGCAACAAACCATTAAGTACATTGTATAGTGTACATGAAAGGGTATATTTTATTCCACCTTAACAAAGGTTTAAACCATTTGTTTTCTAAGACTAACAAAATCTGGCAATCTATAGGAATGTATTCTTACTTCCTGCTTATACTAGCCTTGTTCTTGTTACTCCCCAAGAAAACCTAATAAATTATTAACTGTCACTGGGCAGTTGGGAGAAGTCCTGAAAAGCATGACATTTAATAATTCAGAATAGAAACATAGGCCTTTTTAGTTTCTGATACCCTGTTTCCTATATAAATTAATCAGATCAAAGGAATGCTACTAATCTCAACTTAAGAGTTATCAGTGGCTTTTCCAATCCATGTAAAACATGATATATGTGGGCCTGAATCAAAAAAAAAAACCGGATAAAACTAGCCATTGATATGGAAACTTTAATGTGGATTCTAAATATATTTATACCCATACCTTGGCAGAAATTCATTTCTTCTGCATCCCAGAAGTTGTCTGAAATAACATCCTTTGGATAAAATTCAGACAATTTCAGTATAAATATGGATATGTATTTATGGAAAGGGAGAATTTCATTTACCTTATTAAATATGTCAATTACATGTTTATTCCAAGCCTGTATGGTATTCCATTTAAGATAAATGAGACACTGGCCTAATTGCTAACACTGTTCCAAGCTGATTTACTTGAATGATAATAAGAAAGAGACAAGCATGTTCCTGCTCTGACCATATCTACCATTACCAAACCACGTGCCACAGGTTTCCCTTGCCTTTGTTAGCATCTATCTGTAGTTAGAATGAAACACTCTAGAGAGCTAGTGAAAGATTGTGCTCTATTTGTGTACAATGAATCGAAGAGCATTCCACTATCATGTATAACTGATTAGAATAAATTAAAAAAAAATTAAAGAATAAAAAAAGAAGACAGCTCACCCAGCCATCAACATGCACACGTGAATTTACAGAGCAGACAACAGAGCTATTACTCGTGGCCCTCACATCTCACATGAGAGTTACATTGTAAATCACTTAGCTTCATCACATGTCTTATTAGCTTAGGCCTTTGTTTTGATAAAGCATGTTTTATGTTTAATGAAATTATCAGTCTAGTCTACATTTCTGCAAGCCCAGAGGAAATCAAGAGTTAGCACTTCTGAGCCTTATCCTCCACCAAGTCTTGTCTCATTTGCTTGTAAAAAGCATCTTTTGCTTTCTTTCTCCATATATATTTGTTTTCTTTCCAATCTGCTTCCTTTTCTTTCCACAGGCTAGATTGCGCCCCGCGGCGGTTGGGAGTATTTTTAAAGGATTTTTCTTTTTAAGCTCGGTCTCGGTACACTTATTCACTTTTGTCTCACTGCAATTTTACTTTGGGGGGCTGAGTCCAACCCGTTTCACAAACTAAGATGCAAAAGTCTCGATCACGAGCAAAACCACACTCCCTCCTGTGGCCAATTCCCTATTTGCTATTCTAACGAAGAGAAAGGCACCGGTCAAAAGGAAACAACTTGGAACTGGACAGCTGCAGAAGAGATTTCTTTGGTGCTCAGAAGCCAGAGCAGCTCCGGCAACTGTGCACCTTGTGTCGCTGTCCAGAACGCGGTGCTGAATATTAGACACTGGTTTCTCTCTCTCTAGGGTCAATCCCTCTGGATCCAAATAGGTTCCGCCAGAGTAGACTGAATTCATTTTTCTCGGGTCGGGGGTGGGGAGTTCCTTTAAATGTTCGCTTGTTTTATTTTCACGGAGAAGCATTCTCCCACAAAGATACATTGTGCATTTTATGGGAAAGTAATCGCACAGCTTTAATTCAATACCAAAGTGAAGAGCTCGAGTGAGAGAAAAATGGAAAGTTCAGGGTTAATGAAACCTGATCTTTCCTTTCTTGAGTCAATAAAACGTAATTTGGAACCCTAGACCCCAACCCCTTATTGATAAATGAAAACATGTTTTTTCAAAAATCATGTGACTAAACCCCCCCCCGCCCCCCATTAAACACTGTAATGGTGCTGATGGTGCTGGGCTATGCATAAAATTCTATCTGGGATAGAATTTTAGATGTTTTTTCCCATTCCCAGTGTGAAACAGTAGAGAAGGAAGTAAATTTGTGAACTAAGGTGGTTTGAGTGATTAACACTTATTTTTTTTTAAAAAAATATTGTTTTAACATTGTCTTGTAGACATGGTCATTTTGTTAGGTAATGAATCTGGGCAGTAGCAACTTACTCTCCTCCCACCCACCCCCGCTCCACCTCACGACTCTGTCCAGTTTGAAAGATCTAAGAGCCTTTTTTTCAAAGGACCAAAAGGACCATTATAAGAATCCCATGCCGCCCCATTTCTCCAGGATACAAGACACCAAAGTAAATATAAAGAAAATGGATATAGGGAAGGAAAAGAGTGCTGAGCTTCCAGCCTTTGGCTCTTAGTAGTTACATTCAAATGGGGGCACTTCTGTTTGAGAAGTGAAAATATTTCTCACAGCTCCAGAATATACGGAGAGGCAGGGAGCAGAATTAACTGATCCCGGCAAAAGGTTCCTTCCTTTCTTAATCCCTTGCTGCTTATTTTAGCCGTTTCTCCACCCCGCCGGGAATACCATCCAGATCTTAGTCCAGGTAGATCTGACGTCAAGAGATGGCTTTCGTCGATTTGACGTGTAAACACTCATTTCCATTCTGTCTGGGAAGGGCTGGGGCTCCACTCAGCCAGAAGACCAAAGCGCTTCAGTGAGCGCTTGCCGCCGCCCAGCCTCTCCTCGCGCGCCTCCTAGCTCTTCACAGAGCTACTAGGAGCTAGGAGTGATTCAGAAACTGAGGGTAGGAAGATCGAGTCTGTCTGGCTTTTCCCTGTCTTGCATCTTTTCCCTCTCTCCTTCCCACTCTGTGCGAGAAGTGTGTGAGCCATGGAGCGAAGAGCCTGGACTCTGCAGTGCACTGTTTTCGCCCTCTTGTGCGCTTGGTGTGCTTTAAATAGTGCAAAAGCGAAGAGGCAATTTGTCAATGAATGGGCGGCGGAGATCCCCGGGGGCCCAGAGGCAGCCTTGGCCATCGCAGAGGAGCTGGGCTATGACCTTTTGGGTCAGGTAAGAGTTTGCACTTTCAAGAAACTTTCTGGTGTCTGTGGGGACTGGTGAGACTAGAGCGCGGTTTCCCAAGTGGGAGCCCCTGGTTGCACTCTCCCGCGCCTGGTGTGGTTAAGAGCAAGGAGCTTCTCTTGCTCTCTCCCTCGGCACGCTAGTGGAGGGAAAAGGCTTGCATTATTTACTGTTTGCGCAGCCAGGCAGAGGAAGCAGCAGCAGCTGGGTTGAGATCATTCTTACTGTTGTCCTCTCTAGAATTGAAATCCTTTCCCGCGCGGTTTGGAAGAAAAACCCGTCCACGCGTCTTCAGGGAACTTGAGATGCACACAGGCTCTCACCAACCGAGCGCCTCTGGGAGATGCGCTCGGTCGCCCGGGACTTGGGCAATTTGCGTCAGGAGCCGGCGGTTTCCTTCTTTTCAATATGGCAGCATCAGATACAACTCCTAATGCAAGGGACCTAGCAAGCTTGGGGATGTCCGTCGGCAAGGTTTGGGGGCACGCCCAGAGCCCTAGGAGAGCACCAGCTTCTGGAACTAGCTATTCCGAGGTTGGGGGGCTGCGGAGTGGACAGGGAAACTGGCAGGAGATCAGGTGGGTGCAAATCTCTTAGCATTTTCAGGGAGCCCTGGCTTTTCACCGGGAACTTGGGGAGTCCCAGCTTCATAACTTTGCTCTGCAGGTGGCCCTGCAGGATCGACCTACAGAATTGACTGTGGGCAAAGGATCTATCTCCTTCTTATTCTTGAGCCAAATGCGTAATGTTTTCCAGTTTATGAGGGAAAATGACTCGCTATCCAAGAGGCGACTGGTTAATAGATTGCTTGGGGAGAGGGGTGGAAAAACGCGAAGGCATTAAGAAGGAGCCTGGTGAGCCCCAGGATTCCAAGTGTCCCCCAGGGATGTGACTTCTAATCTAGAGTTTTCCTTTTTCTTGACTCAAAATCAATCCCTTGTCCCTTGTCTTGGAATTGGTTCGCATCAAAGCGGGGGAGGAAGGAGTTGTAAAATATTTTGGCGCGTCCCCCCTCCCTTCCCGAGGTGGTAATCGAGACTCAGCTGAAGTCATGGATGAGTAATCAGCGTGGGCGTTGGCGATTCCATAGATCGACTCAGCTGGGGAATATGCCTTCCCTAGCTAGAGGCTTCATTCTCCAACTTTGTGAGCCCAACTGTCTTTGAAATGCCCGGTAAGCGTTGCAGTGGATAACCAAATTGACTTCTCAGTGTCCCAGTAGCAGACTGAGCCTTTTGCCTTTCCCAGTCTTGCTCTTTGCCATGATCTGTGTTGAAGTTATTAGAAAGGAGGAAAAGAATCCAAGGAATACAGAATCTAGAAGAAATTGGTTCAGAAACAAATGATTGCAAACTAATGCAATTTGTGTGGCAATGGAAGTTGTGCTTGGAGTCTCAATACAGTATTTGTTAACTGAAGCAAAGAAGGTGGGAGGGAAAATGGGAGATGTGAAAGAAGACTGCCCAAAGGAGGAAACATTTGCACAGGTTTAGGAAGAAGAGTAAGAAAATGCTAGGAGAAGATAATGAGACGGAGAAGGCAGTCAGAAAACTGCTTGTGGGAAACAGGGAGACACAAGGCAGCCTAGAAGTAGTCTGTTAACTACCTGCAATTTTGTGAAATTCCGTGAACAAACAGAAAATGACAGATGGAACTACACTGGTGAGCACCATGGGCACCATGGAAATCTTGTATGTCCTGTGGAAAAAATAAAAACTGAAATTTTAATTTTGTATTCCTTGGGCAGCTACTGGCAGGCTCAATAGCCCTGACAATTGTGTAGGAGATTGAAAGAGAAAGCAAAAAATAAATCTCTTCTTTTCTCACCTGTTAGTACCATACACACATCCAAACCTGGGAATATGGGAATTACTTTTCAAAATAAATAAGCATAAATCCAAAAAGTAAAATGCAATAAATCAGTGTTCTTGGTAGGATCTTTGTGATAAGGATGGTATAGTCACAAAAATAATTTTAAAACAGTGAAGTGGGGGGGCATCTATATTAACATATGATTTGCAATACTGTCTTTCCTCTAGCCATTTCTAGGTAAAATTGCATTACTAAAACAAGAGTTTTTAAATTATAATTCTTTGTAAAAAGAAACTGATAGTGCTTTTCTGGATCTGTTTATTTTATTTTGTTTAGCATTCCTATGATTATACCAATTTAATATTACTCTCCTAAAATATTATTGCCTCAAGATAAAACTAAGATGAAGGTAGAGACAAAAGCAGTTGAAGCAGAAACAGAGCCAAGAATCTGTGTTAAATCCTTATGGCTTCTGATCTTTCCCCCGAAACTCTGTCCATAACTTAACAGTTATGCTGCCTAAGGTGCAGTCTTAGAGCTGGGCGTAGCATGTCTATTAAAAAATTCCCTAGGTGATGAAAGCTACCTATTCCAATTTAAATAACATACTGCCTCTAAAATAAAGTGTTGTCAATTGTTTGGCTCTTGATTTAAAAAATGCAAGGTATCTAGAGAATTGGGAGGGCTTCAATTTTATTACTATTTTGTGTAAAGAGCTTAAAGAATAATGATCATATTTCTAAATGGACCAAAGATGTTGTTAATCACCCAGAGAAACATACATACCCTAAGCTTGGATCTGTCCTAAATATGGCATGCTCTTCTTGAGAGTCTTGAACTAGTAGAAAATCAAAAGATCACCAAATAATAGCTTATAACAATTATATCACTATGGACTTAATGACTGCATTTTATACCAACAATATCTTTGAATGTGACACCACAGTATAGAAAAGTCAGCTGACAGGATACATTTGACTCTGTGGGTATATTTAAAGAAACGTATACCTATAAAATATTTATATACACAACTCCCTTCCACACTCTCTCAACAAGTTAGTTCTTCTAAAACATGTGAAAAACAAGCATCATCAGTCCCCAAGTACACTTTGAACACAAGCAATAATGTCCTGAGATTCATTTCAAAGCCTTTATCAGTGCCTTCCTTGTAAAGAAAAAAGCTAAATTCAAGGAATAAGAAATGGACTTAATAAAGTTTCATGTCTCTAAGTTAGTTAGTTTTTGAACTAATCCATAAGTACTTACTTGTGAAAATAGATTTTTATTTTAATTTTTTATAGATTGGATCACTTGAAAATCACTACTTATTCAAGCATAAAAACCATCCCCGAAGGTCTCGAAGAAGTGCCCTTCATATCACTAAGAGATTATCTGATGATGATCGGGTAAGTGTTGTGCATTTGTCCACAAACCAATACCCTGAATTGTCAGCTTTCTTTATGATTTCCAATGAGAACAAAAAGCAGTTTGCAAATGTGATTCTTTTTACTCTATCATAATTGTTTACCTGTAATGTTTCTAGGTTTTTTTCCCAAGTGCTTATAACTACACATATAATAGCAAGATGCGATTGCATTAGTTGCGCTGACTAAAGTCAATAATGTGTATATTCATTTATGTTATATTATTTACATTATGTTAATTATGTTGATTTTATATATAAATTTTTTATTTTTAAATATTGAAAATCAGTTGTCAGTATTGAAAATTTTTGAGAATACAATCAACAAATTTCAATATGCACCTGTTATGTAGCAAGTTCTTTAATACCATGTGAGTATGCCAAAGACATGCAAGACCTCTACTTTCAGTAGCATTTCAGTATGACTGAAAAACATCCATGTTTCCACTACTATAACCATACTAGTGTTTGTGAGAGAGCTCTAAATCCATGTGTTTATGAGGTAGATGACTCCATAAATATTGTACTATTTGATTCAAACCATTTCATCTCTTTTCTTCTTGGTTTGTATACCTATTCATGGTAACAGCAAGAAATATCTAAAATGAATTTAGATAAAAATGGTAGGGACAATTTGAATGCCTGCATAATTTATCTATTAATTTTTTAATCTATTTTCAGTTCAGCAAGTGTATTATTAGGAAATGTTGACTACATTAGTAGTGTTGAAATTTGCATACGAATTGTGGCCTCTTCTCAAGACTGTGTCATACTGAGAAAAGTTTATTTTGGTTAGCCTATATCTGTATACATCATTTCAGTTGTCTAGGACACCATGGGGAATAAGTGAGGAATATAAGAGATATAAAATGTTTTCTCAGCTTCCTAAGAGGAAAAAAAAAAATATGAGTCTCAGTGGTAGAACAGTTAAGGGTACATGGGATTCATGAAAACTGTGAAGGAACTTGATGGTTTATTTTGCTTGAAACTTATAGAATTTTTAAAAAATAAGACAAATTATAAGGGTAGTATATTATTGGGCCTTGGTCACCAGTGTTCAAATGTAAAACAAACAAAAAAACAACCTCACAGTAACAAACATCGCTGTATCAGGACCATGGATAGCAAGCTTACAGCTCCAGTAACACTTCTTGCTAGCTCTTTATGTCAAAATGCACACTGAACTTCATTTTAAAATTTTTCTTGTTCACTGAAGTCTCCCTTTAGCCACACAAAGGCTGAGGGCTTATTGTTCTGGGGCTCTGGAAAGCAGATGGTTCTGGCACTCTAACTAGGCTTGGAGATTTCCTTCATTAACGCACAGGAGTTAAACTGACCTCCCCTCTCATTTTCATAGGAGAAATTGGTCAGAATCAAGTACACTGTTATTCTAACTCAGATTATCTCATGATAATATACAGATGTCCCCATTCTGCTCTTCTTAACAGTTAATTATGAGGGACAATTCCAAGGCATGATACAAAAATCTAAGAACTTACTCCCCAGTAAAACTTCATAAATTTTTTATATAGTCCCATAAAAAATTAGTCCTAGAATAATTTAATTTTAGGATAAATCCTGAAACCACAGAATCTTGTATTAGAAGGTTGGACTACATGATTTTTAATGCTATTTCCAGATGAAAAGTATTATTTACAATTAAGTACATGATACCTATTATATACATAATAAGAAGACACTGCCAATTTTCTCTGTTACATTTGGTCTGCTCTTCTAGATTAATATGCAATTCTGAGTTAATGACATTAATCATAACACTGTTTCCTACAATTGGATGTTTATCTGATCAGATGGCAGAGCGCCTCTTTTTATATTCCATTTTTAAAATTGCCTTTGATTTTCATTTTATTGCTCTTTTTAAATGAGTGATAATACTCTTTCAAATCAGCCCTATGAAATGCAGCAATAGTCTATAAGTCTGCTAATGAAATATCCAACTGTGAGTGACCCTCTCCCACAAAGATTAGTACTTGTTCCCTAGCAGCCAGCTCCCAAAGACTGACTTAGATGACAGGCAGTGTATTCCAAGCATGGAGGTATTTTAAGCCAAAACAATTAAGCTTGAAAATACAAGAACTTTAAAAATAAATTATAGTGACTAATTTCTAGCTCTCCAGTCCCTCCCAGTGTTTATAATAGGTTTTCAGTATATTCCTAATTGAAAATTCAGTACAGATTTAGTGGATGGTTTTATCCTTTAGCTGCAAATTATTTTTCAGTTCTTATTTTTGGATCTGACTCATGAGGACTCTCGCATTGACAATACCCAACCACATACTGGACTGTCATGTATACAACAGAAAAGCTATGTTCGGAGTAGGAAATAGTCATGTTGCCCAGCAAAATAAGAGTATAACACTGTCTCATAAGGCAGTCTCTCATTCTCTCAGGGCCTCAAGTATAATAGGATTAGGCCATAAATGTGGGCCAGGTAATTTTCGAATTGTCAGATCTCTTTGCATAATACATGAGACTGAATTAATGGCAAGTGTGTCTGGTCAGTAATGCTCATTCATCACCTCAGATCTGTTTCTCATATTAAATACTCTTAGGCAGGAGGCTGAAACAGAGAGGAACCAGAATTTCAAATTTGCAAAGACACTGTACCATTCTTGCCTTATGTAACATTTGTAATTTGTACCTTTTGCATGTAAAGAAAGAGAAATGAAGCTGTAAGAACACCATAACAGAAGTCTCAGTAGTCTCTTGTTGACTCATTCCATGAAAATGGACAAATTTTCAGCTAAAGAGTCCTGGAACTTCAATATAAAAATAGATATTATGGCCCATTTTCTGATGAAAGCAAGCTGAACTTTTACTTCCACTTTAACCACAGTGTAAATAATTTGAAGGAATCAACACTTCACTGATTGCTCTCCTCCCCCTAAAGATACTCTTTACTGTAACAGAGGAAATGTTCATCTCCCCTGTGAGCAATCCCTCCTTCTCACTGAGCTGTTAGTTTGATCTGTGGTCAAACAAAAACATTGCAGAGCTGCCTGAGTTCTGATGGGAAGGGTCCTAGAGATAGAGGGAAGATGATTACACAGAGGTGGCTACTTGACATTTTGATTTTATTGCTATAAAAATCCTTATAGGTGATATGGGCTGAACAACAGTATGAAAAAGAAAGAATTAAACGTTCAGCTTTAAGAGATTCAGCACTAAATCTCTTCAATGACCCGATGTGGAATCAGCAGTGGTATTTGGTAAGTAACTAAAGAAGGACTGTGTGGGATCTGGGCTTTTCATATCAGCTGCACAATGGAAAATATCACCATCTCTATCTCCTTCTCCCCCACTCCCGAGACAGAGAGAGAAAGAGAGAGAGAGAGAGAGAGACAGAGAGAGAGAGAGATGTGACAGAACTATGTTATCTAAAGATTAGGGCTGACACTACCCTCTTAAGCTGGAATTTCTATTTTTCTGGGTGAGGGTTTCTGAAACAGCTCTTTATCTGTTATGAAAAAGAGAACTTGTCATCTTTTTGTCTTTTTAAGTTTACCTACAAAAATCATATTTTGCCAGGATAAGGGTCCTAAAAGCAGTATTCACAGTAAAAATCTCTTTTAGTTAAATTATTCTTAAGAAACCTCTAAATCACTCATAGAATACATTGAACATGATAGGTATATACAGCCATGAATGGCAATTCTTACTTGCTACAGGTGAGGATATCTGAATAAGGCTAAAGGAAGGAACGCAAGGAAAGTCTGTTTGCAAATGTCTAGACTTGCACACCGTTCTACCTTTAAAATACTTACTGAATCTTTATAGGTGTGTGTGCAGTGAGTGGAGAAATTGTAATTGATGCTGCTTGCCTGTAGGGTGTTCTCTTTTCTGTTTTAATGTTAAACCTCTATAGAAGTAATACATGTTAATAGAAGTATTTGCTGCTGAAAATATCATAAAAGACAATTTTCCACAACAACTGTAACCTAAGGGTTAGACACTTTTGTTGCATAATGAATGGGATAGGGGATCAGTTCCTCTTGCCATTCTCTTCACCTAAGCAACAGTTGCTCATTGCATCAAAAGACACCTATCAGTCAATGCTTGTGCATTTATAATGTGCCCAATACTAGTATGTTTGACATAAATTAACTCATTTAGTTTTCACAAACACCTTACGTAGTAAATCTAGTAATTATGCCCATTTAATAGGAGAAGAAACAGAGATGTTGTCAAGTTGAATAATTTTCTGAAATCAAATGATGGTGGGCCATGATTCATGACCCCAGAGGTCACACTCTTAACACCAAACTCTCATTGCTCCTGCAATTGACACACAGAACTTCTTCCTAACTTTGGATAGCCGTTTATGTGTGTTTCCAATCTCCTGTGATTCAGCTTCACACTAGCTTGTTGAATTCTTGATTTCACCTTTTTATGAGGCTCATTCACAAGGGGAAAATCCATTCATTGACACTTTTGATTGTTGTACTTATGAATTTCTTACTGACTCCTGGTACCTGGCACTCTTCTACTGTGACTCTCACATACTTGGAAGTACACTTATTTCTGTGCTCCCTTGTTACTCAGTTTTTCTCCAATATAGTCGTACATACTATAACAGCAAAATTATTTGAAAAGAAAACCCTAAATCTCCTTTCACAGATATTTATTCTGTAAAACACTCATGCATGGAAATTGGCAATTAAGTTACAATTACTGATGAGACCACATTCTCCTGAACATTCCACATTTTTATTTTTCTTCCAGAGGAAAAGTTCTAAAACATCCATGAATGACTTTGCATCTGACAATATAATGAGAATTCAGTATGGCAACGGAGGCTCAGGACTTTGGGGAGATGGAAACACAGGTCATCAAATAAATCTTCAGTAGATGAAAAGCTTGAGCATGTTATTACAAAAGAAAGAAACTTAGAGGCAAACTTCTTTGAATTCATATAGTTCAAAGAGAAGTCACATAGGATGATTCATGCTTTCAACTGATTTTCCATTGGGATAGTTGGGAGAAGAGGAGAACTCTGATGATTTGATTGGCCCTACCCTCCACTTTGTTTTTCATTTCACCTAATTGCCTTCTTCTGAATAGTAGAGTGACCCAAGGTAAAAGAAAGATAGGTCTCCAGATTGGAGTTTAAGTATCCATTTTATAGCAAGCAAATCATGATTTTACCAATGCTTTCATATTTTGCTTTTGTTAGCAAGATACCAGGATGACTGCAGCTCTGCCCAAGCTGGATCTTCATGTGATACCTGTTTGGCAAAAAGGCATTACAGGCAAAGGAGTTGTTATCACTGTACTGGATGATGGCTTGGAGTGGAATCACACAGACATTTATGCCAATTATGTAAGTCTGCCATCCCATGACTCTGACTTAGGAAGCTGTCTATAAGCAGCTTCTCCATCCCTTCAAAGGAGATGGTGCTCTGATATTAGCCCTTGGCATGGTGGCTGATGAAAGGCTTTTCTCCTTCCTTCACCCTCATTTTAGCCCAACTTGTTTTGAATTTGTTTTTTATCAGTAGACACTGGAAAACAGTGGGGTCAAGGCTTATACAAGACCACATGTGTTAGGGAAGGGAGGTGGGAGTACCTACCCCAATTAATTGAAAGTCATTTATTGGATTAAAAAATTGTGGGGTGGAGATACACACACACACACACAATGGAGTTCTTCTCAGAAATTTAAAAAATGGAATTATAGCTTTTGCTGGTAAGTGGATGGAAATAGAGAGTATCATGCTAAGTGAAATAGGCCAAACCAAGAAACTCAAAGGTTGAATATTTTCTATTATAAGCAGAAATTAGAGTAAAATAAAGGAAAGGGGTAGAAAGGAATAAGATTATCTAAAGAATCAATTAAATACAAATCAATGGATGACCAAAGGAATTCTAGTGGAGTGGAGGGAAAATGGAAAGAGAAGGAAGGTTGAAAGGGAAAGGGGGGAGGGGAAAGGGGGAATCATGTACCAAAATTGACTTCCAAGCATGTATGAGTTTGTTGGGATGAATTCAACTATAATGTATAACCATAAATCTATAATAATAATGATAATATTTATTGCCATGGGAAGATACACACACACACACACACACACACACACACACATATATACATATATATAATATTATGTGAAAGAGCAAGTTTAAAATGGAATATATATAGTGTGATCCTACTTTTGTAAAATAATTATAAAGTTTGCTGAATAAGTGAGTGGAAAAAAGTCACTCAGAGTATGAGCCAGCCTTCTTTGGGGAAAATAAAGCAACCAAATCAAGCCTAATGTCTGCGATCATTTTCACAGTTTTCTTCTCATATCCTTTATGGGTTAATATCCCTGACACTATGAATGTTATTCTTTCCATGCAAATTCAAACAGAATACTACGCAGTGTGAAAATGCCAAGTAAGAAAGGAAAGCTTTACTAGAAATTAGAAAATAAGTAATTTAAAACTATATGCTAAATTGTTTAGGAAGTTTATAACTTGAGCCCAATAATATATCTTAGGTCTTTATGTCAGGGTGGTGGACATTTCATCTATAAGATTGTCTTTTGTCTTTCTCTCATCCTTTATACCTATCTGGCATTCCCCAGTCACTGCTCAAGCCAAAGAGCAAAGGAAAAGGGAAGAAAAAAAAGAGATGAAAATAGATTATCACAAGGTAGTAATTGGGAAATATTGAAAGACATGGAAAATACTGAGAAGTAGCAGTAGTGGTGAAAGAATTCCTACATGGAAGACTTTAAGTGTGTCGATTTGGTTGGAAAGGGGGGTTGGACCTGGAAACTGGTTTCAATTTCAAGCACATTCTCTTTTATTAAATTGCATTTCCTTTTAAGGAGAGGCTGAAAGAGACCATATGGACCTGAGCCTCAACTCACTGCCCCTATTTTCATCTAGTCATAAGATACAAGAGTCAAAGTGTCACTAGCTAGTTCTATGGCTTTAGTTAAGTCATTCAACTTCTCTGGGACTCACTATTCTCATTTGAAAAAATGAGATGACTAAACCCAGTAAACTGATTTTTTTCCCCCAGCTCTGTCAGCTTCTGTGAGCTAAGGGCTTTGTAATGCTCACTGAGAGTTGGATGCTGGCTCTCTTTGCTGAGCTCATCATTGCTGTCCAGTTTGTGTGTATAATAAATGTTCTGTGACTAGGCTAGAAACTATCTGCCCAAATGGGAAGAGGCAATGGAGAAGACTCAGGAAGTGCTTTTTTTAAAAAATGATGCTACAGTGTTATTTTTATTGTCTCTTTAGGATCCAGAGGCTAGCTATGATTTTAATGATAATGATCATGATCCATTTCCCCGATATGATCCCACAAATGAAAACAAGTGAGTAAATGTGCATTTTGGGGGGAATAAAATACCTTAAAATGTTTTTTATCTTGTTTGAGAGAATTATACTATAAATTTGGTCCACACTTCAGCTCTCAGGAAATGTTAATATACATCATCCATATCGAAATACGTTGTTGCTTTTAAAACCAAAGCTTCTGTTTTTATATTCCTTTTAGATTCTAGAACAATAATTAAACTTCATATTTACAATATTCTCCTTCTTATATTCTGAAATTCTTTCATCATGTGTGACTGAATACTTACAGCTTCAGAAAGAATGCTTGAGACATAAAGGGTACAAACTTTGTGTTCTCCCTGTCTCCTATCAATTCCTCTGTGAATCTTTGTGCTATTAGCAATATACTGAATGCTAGTCACGAAAAGAAATATATATGAATAAATACATGCGAATAAATCCCCACAATTTTGTATGGTGGTTAAAACCACCCTCATCAGTTCCCCAGTAGAGCCTGGCCAGATAACAGACAAGAGAACTGCAGCTGAGGTCTGGCCCCAAATCCAACACAGTTTCCAGGGCTTTGAAGCAGTTAGTAACCTGCTCCAAATTTCTACTGGTCATAAAGGCAAGGGAAAAGAAAAGAAACAACATTGGACTCCTAGATTATTATCTGCTCATTGCAGCCACAGAGATGAGGGAGGCCATAAGTCAGTCCTATCAAAGCAAGAGGCCAAAGAAAGAGCCAGAAGCTAGGGACTTTTAACCCTCTTTCCTAATACCAGAGAAATTTCATCCTCCAGGCATGTGGTCTCAAAGTGTCCATCCCTTTGTGGGAATTCATCTTTATCCATACTGATATCTCTCACAAACCCATGGAGACATTCAAACTTTCCTTTTCATTTTCCCCACCAACAAGAGTTCATATCAAAATAAACCAAATCCAAGGTCAAAATTAGGGGTTTGTTCTGTAAATGGTGATGGAAAGAATAAAGCAACTAAAAAGCTCTTGGTAGTTGTTACACAAAGTACTTCCCTTTTTCTTTGATAACTGTCTACTGATTCTTTTTTTTTAATAATTTTTTGGTTGTAGATGGACACAATACCTTTATTTTGTTTATTTATTTTTCTGTGGTTCTGAGGCTTGAACCCAGTGCCTCACTTGTGCTAGGCAAGCTCTCTACCATTGAGCTACAACCCCAGCCCTGGATTCTTTACCAATATGGGTTAGTCAAGTCAATCTCTTGTCTGTCTCTCTCTCTCCCTTTCTTTCAACATGTGGACAGAGCATTAATATTTACCTAAAGTTCTTTCTCGCTTTGGATGGTCTTCACTCCAGAAGGCCACCATACCCCAGAAGGGAGGCTGGGCACATGGACTTGACTTCAATGTCTGGGTGCATATTTCATATTTCTTTCTGGAGGGGTAAAAGGTACAACTTCTTTAAGTACCATACATTTCTTCAAGGATATGAGTAAAGAGTTTACCATTAATATCTTTAGAGATTAGAACATTCCAGTAACAATATAATAGGAATCACTGGTAGGGCACTCTTGAAGGACAGTGAAAGTGTCTCTGGAATGACAGCAGGGCCCCTGGATAAACTTTTAGCCACATTCCTAGGTCAGGATAGTGCAGAGCCAGCAGGAACACTTGCTCTTTTGGAACACAGCCTTCTAATGTCAGCCTAGCTGATAGTTACGACTTGCTAATTATCAGTGTAGAGCATGACCTTGAGGAAATCATTTACCTCACTCTGCCTCTACCTTTTTTGTGTCTCCTAAAATTGGAGTTAAGGCACCTACACCCCAAATTTCTGAAAGGAACTTCCTAAGTAAATGAGAAAGAAGTACATAGAATTCATGGACACCTGCCTTAGAATGGGGTAAAAAACAATAGCTTTTATTTCATTGGAATATTTATAATAATAATAATAATAATAGCTTTTATTCTACCCTGTCATTAAGACCAACAGGAAAATCTGCTTGGAGAAACATGGGTGCAGCCAAGAAGACTTAGCTAGAGGTGTCAGCCTCTTTTTTAGTTAATGTATCATCTTCTCAGGTAGATCCTGGGTGTGGTCCCAGGATCCAATTGGGTGATAACTTGTGTAGTGGCTGCATAGTAAGTAAGTGAATACTTGGTGAGATAATATTTTCTGGAGTATTCCTTGTCAAAATAAGAGGGACTAAGACCTTGTGTTAGTCATGTTGGCATTACTGTAACAAATATCTGAGATAAATGAATTTAAAAGAGGAAAAATTTATTTGGGCTCATAGTTTTGGAGCTTTTATTCCGTGGTCAGTCGACTGTTGCTTTTGGGCCTGTAAATTCAGTTTATCAAAGTAGATAGTAAGTGATACCACAAGCTGCTCAATTCATGGTTACAGAAAGCAGAGAGAGAAAGAGTACATCCCATAGTCCCTTTGAAGGCATGCCCAAAGTCACCCAGAACCTCCATTCTTCCACCATCTCCCAGTAGCACCAAACTGGGGTCAGAGACTTTAACACATGGGCCTTGGGAGATTGTTCAGATCCAAACTATAGCAGACCATCTTCTTCCCTAACCACAAAAGGAGGATTCTCCAAGAACAACATTTATAATAGCTACATTTTCCCCAACTCAGGGAGCTCCAAAATCTCTATATAAGCATTTCCTGCTGTGGACCTTCCACATGGCATGGAGTTAGCATGGCATAGCCCAATGGTTAAGAACAGACTTTGGATCTTGATTTCAATCAAATCTTAGATCTTCCACTTAACCATCAAACTATCTTTCATAGATTATTTAAATTCTTTCTGCTTAGGTTTTAATCCTCTTTTGAAAAGGGATAGCTATTGGGTTATTATGGGGATCACATCAGCTTGGACACTGCCTGGTACATAGAAAAATAATCAAATGACTATTGAGATAATGATAATGATGATGAAGAAGGTGATGATAATGATAATGACAAAGATGACGAAGATGATGTCAACTATGGCATCTCACATAGCAACTGAGATAAACCTTATTTCAGTGAGAAATCAGAATGACTGGAGTAGTATCTGATAGGAGAAGAAGGAGAGACAAGTCAATTTTCTGAGCAAATTCAGAATCTTCTATTCAAAAATGACACAATGAGCAACTATCAGTGTCCTGTTGACTATCAACCAAAAAGATAGCATCCCTATCATTTATCAGAAGATATAATAAAAAATAGAGTCACTCTTTTAGCATGTTATCAGGCATAAATCCCTAAGATTTAGAAAATGAATGGTCCCATTTTGTTAGCCTTTATAGCAATAGGAGATCTATTATCTCCCAATTCCAATGGCATTATCTCTCCCAACACTTCTATTGCTGCTGTTCTTTATTACTATGTAAATCAGACTAACAGAGCCATATTTAAATGCTCCTCTGTAAATCAAAAGAGGAATCACTAAGTAATAAAATTATAAAAGTACAGGTAACTCTTTCTATTAAGCTGGCATGAATCTGCATTCAGTATTTCAGTATTTCAACACCAATTATAGATTATTTTCCTAGTTAAATAGCATGTGTGACAGGGATATTTTAACCAGAATAATAGTAGTCTTTAAGTATCTTGTAGAATATTTTTTAAAGATCAATTTGTTTAAACGCCAGTTACTACCATTGTTCTAAGTTAATGGAGGGTTCGTTTATCTCAGCTCCTGACTTAGGAAAGAAAAAGAACTGTGGGTCTATGAAGAATGACACAGACATACTTTGATAAGGTCTTCCCTATTTCTCAGTATGTGGAGGTGGGAAGTGAGGATGAGAAGAGAAAAAATAATCAAGCTATATTTGTACCATGATCCTACTGCTACTTTTTATTAGAAAATCCACTCCTATGTGTACTAGTACATAAAGAGATAAATAATAGGGAGTGTCACATTACATTTTTTTTTTTTTTTTTT
>NW_026000026.1:54861383-54887346 GCF_001458135.2 Marmota marmota marmota | reverse complement strand
TTTTTTTTTTTTTTTTTTGGACAGAGGCACAATGCTGGAGATGTTTGTCAACAGACTGAGTCTATTGGCTCAATCTGGAAACTTGCAATTTTGCTATCCTGAGCCCTGTCTCCCCTCCTGTATAGATGGAGATACAAGCAGTGGTGACTCAGAAAGCACGTTTCTCAGAGGATGACAACTGAATTTCTCCCTTTAAAAAAGACAAAGAGCTAATCTCTCAGCAAAGTATTAGGTGTCTTCTATGTGTTCCGATGTGTACACATTTTTCAGAGAATGGTCAGGACATTTTCAGTGGCAAGGGAAAGAATCCTAACTAATAGATTAAATAAAAACAGGGGCTGACAAATTTTTCACCTAAGGGATGCTGTAGCTTGCAGTGTTGCAAGATCCAGGAGCTCAAATAAGGTGTCCTTAGGACAGTAACCCACGATTTATTTCCATTCCCTGGTTCTGCTTACCACCACTTACTTACTTTACTTCTCAATATAATATTGCCTGGCAGCAAGAGCTGCATGGCTCTCCTAGAACTAAAACTCAAGATTTCCAAGAAAGAATGCATTTCACATTCCTAGCATCAGCGTCAATCTTTGAAAGCTGTCTGAGAGAAGGGTCCTTAGTACAGAAAGAATCACAAGGAGTTAGGAGGGCTGTTTCCTCAAAAGGGAAAAATGCTAGCATTCAAAAAAGAAGCAGATGTCTTCCTCCAGGAGGAACACCTTGAATTATAGAAAACTGTATTGCTCTGACTTGAATTCCTATACACTATTAAGATGAAGAAGCAGGAATATTTTTTAGTGGAAAGAGACCAGAAAATCGTCTTTCAAACTTCATGAAAAAAAAAAAAGATAAATTAAGCAGAATTATTTTGGATGGCCCAGTCAACCTAGGATATTAGTATTCCATGCCAGGTGGAATTAATAGATGGCTAGTGTAGCATTGTCTACCACTGGTGATGTCTGGCATTGTGGCTCAGAGGTAGTGCTTCCTTTTCTTCCCTCTATATCAGCATATCTGATCAGTGACCCCACAAGTCACCAGGGGTTTTCACACTACTCCCAGGTGTTTCCACAATGGAAGAAATTCATAAAATGAGTTCACATGAACATATTCTTACTTATTGGCCTTCCTGATTTGAGCTGGTGATGGGACAAGACAATTATTATCACCAGAATTTCAGAATGGATGCTGTATTTCAGGTGGACTTAGGCATGTTTTAGAGATGGATTTCCCCCACCAAGTATTCTGAAATCATCAATTGTCATCTTTGTTGATTGAAAAACAAGTCTTTTTTAGGCTTCTGGCTATCGTCAGAGTTGTGAGAGTTCCCTGTTTTTCAATTAGTCTGTCATGTCCTGAGAAAATGTCAGAGTCTTCTTAGTACCAGAAAATCCCTAGGAGTCTTATTGTGATATATGGTTAGAGGTGAGAAGGGGAGGGCTATGGGGGATTCTTCTGTCATATTTTACTAGGGCTAGTCCAGGATAACCTAATCCAAAGTAATCACTAGGAGGGAATTTGAGGTGCCATTTCACTACCAAAAAGTAAGAGGAAGAAGTCATGTCTGAGGCATTGCTCCTGAATGAAAGAATTCTCATTGCAGTATCAATAGTTGCACTTTTTGGGTCCCTAAAATATGCCAGCCACTGTTTTAAGTACACTACATAAATATCTCCTACAATTTTCACAATAACCCTTTGAAGATAAGTGATTGACCCAAGTCACACCATTGGTTAGTGCCAAAACCAGAATTTGAACTCACAATACTTTGACCCTAGTGCCTGTACCTTTTATCTGCACATAATTTTTTATAATACTGGTTTAAAAAGTCAATAAGAAGTCTGACAAAAAGCTAATATATTCATGTACTGTGGATTCACATGCAAAATAAACATTTTTCCTTAATTAAGGTTTATAATTCTTACTTTTTAATCCTCAGACATGGGACCAGATGCGCAGGAGAAATTGCCATGCAAGCAAATAATTACAAGTGCGGGGTTGGAGTTGCATACAATTCCAAAGTCGGAGGTAAAGTTCCTGTAGTTGGGCACTTTAAGTTGAAGCTTGCATTACCGGCTGAAAATGGGTAAAGGAGACATTTCAACTACCAGAGGAAGAAATGCATTCTGTGTAAAATTTGCTAAAGGACTAAGGGTGACTTGTAAGCCAATCAATGGATCTAGATTCCGAGAAAATGGATAGCTGAATATAGCCTATACATCTTCACAGGGAAAATAATATAATTGTTCAATAACATTTGAATGAAATCTAATTTGTTCTATGTTCTGATTTAGGAGGGATATTATTGAACACTTTCTAATGGAACAGAATGAGGAAGTAAATTTAAACAGACTTTCCCTGCCTCTCAATTCTGTATATATTTTTTTCATTTTGTACCAAAGAATAGCTGCAGAAGAAAAAAAAAAAGTGAAGCACATACACATTATTTTAGCCAAAGGTTACCTTTGGTGACAAATATATATAATCTCTATTTGTTTTAGTCAATTTTCTTATGGGGAAAGCCCACTAAGTTAATTGGGGGACATTTTAATTAAAGAAACTATATACATGAGTTAGAGGAAACCAACAATGGAATAACAAATACTGATCCTATTACCTTTAGGCCCAAGGGAACAAGGAGAAGGAGAGTCAGTGGAAAGCAGGGAGAGAAATTTTTGGTCAGAGAGAACCACTGAACAGGAGCTTTGCCCCTGTACACACCAGGAGCTACATCCAGGCAGGGAGGATCTGGGGAAATAAGACCTCACTCTCTTCTTAGCCCACCTTTCCACTGGTTTCAGAAAGCCCTTTTGATATGGTGGATGTTCTAATAGAGCAGGGTAGGGAGGGAATCTGCAGGGACAGAGAAGATAATAATTGCCCTCTCCCTTTAAGCTCGTCCTGCCTCAGGGTTTCAGGATGATTAGGTTATGGATTCCTTTTTGAAAACCCAAATAAATATTCAGGATGTATATTTATTTGGTTTCTAAAAAGAAATCCATATCCAAATTCAAGATATAGCTAGAGTTTAATAAGTTTTTATTATAATTGACATGCTCTACAAGTTACCTTGTTTGTAGTGATAGTTTTTGAAAACCAAACTAATCTCAAGCTTTATTGTACAACTGTAAAAGTCAGAGATAAGAAGACTATAAATGGGGGAGGGATATGGTTGATATATAGGTATCATATACATGTATATATATATATATCACTAATACATGAGACTCATATTTTAAGCATCATTCTTGATTCTTTTGATTATGTCCTCTCAGAGTGCTGTGCTAATTCAAAGAAAATGAAAGCAGACACAAAAATTATGTAATCAACTAGAAAAAGAATTTGCTTTTCAAGTTCTAATGAACTAAACAGCTATAGTTTATTAAAGAATCACCTGATACTTCATTTTTTCAGTGAAAGAATCATAAGAAAATTTCTTAAGGTGACAAAAGCTAGTTGTGGCAGTGTAGAACTGAAAAATAATACTTCTGATTCAGACCCTTTTGCTTGTTTTCATTAGTACAGTCTTTGATGGTCTAGCCCCAATTTGAATAATAAATTTCATTTTCTAGGTACCACCATCTGTCAATCACTTACCCTACCTACCTATTATAAGTAGTGTATTCTGTAACAGGATAGATTTGGGTCCAGATTTTTAGAGTTTAAATCCTGGTCCCCACTTTTAAATAGTGTGGTCTTGGATAAGTCAATGTATCTCTTTGTTCTCAGTCCCTTCACCTATAAAATATAGAGAATTATAGCACCCATTGATAATGGTAGTTGTAAGCATAGAAGAGTACATATGTCTAATGCCTATGTAATGGTGACTGCATATAAATATCCTCAATGCATATTAGCTCTTATTATCATTAATATTTTACAGTTGAAGAAACTGAAGTACAACAATTAGAAAACAGAGCTGGGTTATTTTTTCTTTTTCTTCCAAATGCATGTTTAAGTAACTATCTGCTGTTGTTGTTTTAACAAATATGACTTTCACTGATCATGTCAGTTATATGTTGTTTTACTTTGGTTCCATAATGAATAATAGTATGAAAATCTAAGGCTGTGAGCTCCATTGCATTATTAGCCTGAAATTGCTTTTCCCTTCCTGGCTCTTGAATTCATGAGTCTGATGATGGCCGACAGCCTGTTGGAAAGCACAAAGAGCTACCATGTCTGCCTTCTCCTGATGAAAAATGATTCCCCCTCAGGAGTGAAATCCATGGCAATGATTTCATCCTTGAAATGATTTAGAAGAAAAGGAAGCATGTTCCTTTGCAAACACATAAAAGAATGGCCTCTGGGTTATTTTTAATCAGTGCTTAGAAACAAGAGTTCTTTCCCTATTTGTTAGTTTCCTATTGTGGACAGATCTTTTCAATCTGCAGCTTCCTGTACAGGGCCTTTGTATGGCACAGACTGGGCCATAGCCACTCATGTACACTCATGAGCAGGTGTGTTGAGGGAGGGCTGTTGATGGTTTTTCCTGAAACCTATTAGGTGATTTTGTTGGGGTGGTGGAGGGTAGGAAGACATTTGTAATTGCCAGCAAACATATCCATTCCTCTTATCCAAGAATGCTACTCCCTTTCAACCTCAGGGGTATTACTGGGAACAGAGCCTTGGGTGGGACAAAAAACACAGCTGTTTCAAAGTGCACAGCATTATCTCTAAAGGGCAGACAAAAAAAGTTTACAGAAGCACTGACATTTCCCTTCCTTTTGTGTTGTCAGTAGCTGGGTCACAGGTGTTGGGAACCTCAGGGCTTATCTTTTTTTGATTCTTTTGAGAGTCCTTTAAAGATATGAATTTTAAAGCCATCGTGTTTTTCAGTATGTATATATCTTTGTGTTTATTTTCTTCTCTGCTCAGGCATAAGAATGCTGGATGGCATTGTGACTGATGCTATTGAGGCCAGTTCAATTGGATTCAACCCTGGACATGTGGATATTTACAGTGCAAGCTGGGGCCCTAATGATGATGGGAAAACCGTGGAGGGTCCTGGCAGATTAGCCCAGAAGGCTTTTGAATATGGTGTCAAGCAGGTGAGATGTTTAACCCAGATGCATGAGATTAAACCCACCTATTAGGATATGAGAAGGGAAGAATACTCAGGTTATATGGAAAGAAAGACTGACAAATTTCGTGACACAGCCCTTCACAATTTTAAATGCAGTTCGAGAACCAAATCATTTCTCAGGGATGGAAGTTCAGAGTTAAGAGAGTTTCCCTGCTTTGGTCTGACATTGAAGAAAAATTCATTACTTTAGGATATTTACTTTGAAATCCTTCTAGACAATTTTCCTTTCTCATTTTTCTGCTACTTTGGGTCTTTCACTAGGTAAGCTAATACCCAGATTCTGAAAATGCATTCTTGAATACAGCAACCTGCTTCCTCTGGCTCAGCACACACCCCTGCAGTACTTGTGCATCATTTGTCACTTGGGTTTACTGCCTTCTTTCACAGATTCTAAGCCTTGAACTCTACAGGATGAGAGTAGAAACTTCGGAGAGCACAAATTGAAAAATCATAGAAAGAGTGGCCTTGACGAGTTACATTCAATTGAAGAATTCCTTTTAAAGCAGCTGCAAAGCAGATCTGAATAATGCCTGATTTTGTCATTCTATCAGTCAGCCAGAAGATTCAGGCAGAAAGAAAGAGGAAGTTCAAAGATTCGAGTGCAGTGACATAAGCCAAGAGAAGAGTGAAAAATTACTAAGGAATGCTGAAGTCCAGATTATGAATCTGCAGAATTAAAATAGAAAAAAAAAAAGTGTTTGCTCAGCCCCACTCCAGAAGTGGCCCACAAGACCAGAGGCTTGAAGGGCCAGAGTCTAGTGATTTATAATACAGTCTCATGAGATTTCCAGTGTGCCTGCTGGGGACCTAGGGTTAAATACAAATCCCCCAAATTTGTCTCTGAGAACTTCACAAATGCATTTGTTGGGGATTTTAATGGGGTTTAATAGTGACCTCAGTAGATAATAATAGATGTTGTCCATTTTGGCTTTTCCTTTAGGGGAGACAAGGGAAGGGCTCCATCTTCGTCTGGGCTTCTGGGAATGGGGGGCGTCAGGGAGATAACTGTGACTGTGATGGCTACACGGACAGCATCTACACCATCTCCATCAGCAGTGCTTCCCAGCAAGGCCTATCGCCCTGGTACGCTGAGAAGTGCTCCTCCACACTGGCCACCTCCTACAGCAGCGGGGATTACACTGACCAGCGAATCGTATGTTGCTTTTATCTAACTTTCTCTGCCTGGGGAGGAGAGCACACCTTGCACTCACAATGATCCTCCTAACTGACCTTTGGTGGAATTGATTTGCTTAAGTTTGATGTCTCTGTCGGGAAGACTCATGCTTACTCACTTGCAAGGCTGGCATATATTGGGAAGTTTTCTCTCCAGAGATAATGACACTTCTGCCAAGATGATCTTCCCTCTCTGTCATTTTAAAACTCAGCCCTGAGAAGTCACCAAACCTGTCATTACACACAGCTGAGACTCTAAATGTCTTTTCTGCTTGTCTGATGCTTCCCTGGAAACAGCCTGAAAAGAGATTTCAGGGTTGTAGGGGCTTTATCACCCTTGTACTTGCTGATCCTTTAATAGCAGGGATATAGACTGACTTGCCCTTTAGCAAATGATAAAAATAGAGAGTCTACATTGGCGATGTCTCCGAAGAACAGACGGCCTGCAGGAAAAATAACCGTGTCAGTTTCCCCTGAGGTGAACTCCTCAGCCTCTGGGTCCAAAGCTCAGGCTGTATGCTCAGAGAGCTCCTCCAGCCCACGCTTGCTTGTGCCTTCACCTCCATGAGTCACACTGCCAAGAGCGATTATTGGATCTCCCTTCAAGGGCACAAAGATGAAGGGCCATTTCTGGGTTTGGGGAACAAAGAGAGGCACTTTTAATTTAAAAATTTAAAGTCTCAGATTTAACTCTGGACACATAAAGAACCCACTAGCTAAAGTATATAGGTCCTAATCTCAGTAAAATAGCAGGGCATGATCCAATTAGATTGTGGGTGACTGCCATAATAATTACTTCGAAATGCGTGCACAAGTCTCATTAATGGCATCTTAGCAGAACTGTCAACACTAACGTCTTCTTCATACAGGATCACTATTTTGTAACTCTGCTGTTTCTGCAACAGTTTAGGCAATAATGCTGTGTGGTCTCCACTTGAAAGCACTGCCCTCCCTCTCATGTCATCTTCAGTTACTTGAATAATAGGCAGTGACATTCAACCCAATGGTTCTTTATGGCAGGCGCAGTTCATAGCCTTTGAGACAGGCGTATCAGACATCTGCCCCACTTGTGTTCAGAGTCCCCTGGCTCTTGCCATTTCCTTGGGCATACACAGCTGTCTTTAGAAAATGGCCTGTTATACCTTTTAGAATCACCATTTGATAGACTGCTCTTCATCTGGGCCACCCTGTACGAAAGAAGGGGGAAGATTTTCCACTTTCATAAAGATTCCCCCCACCCCAAACCAGCCCTGGGAGAGACAGCTGGTGGATTCTATTTGAGACAGTTGCAGTAGAGGAGACTTTTCTTACGCAAACCTCTTCCTCAGCACAGTCATCTCTGGGGGCTTATTTGCGTCAACAGGTAAAAAGGGCAACTTTGCTTCCGTTGCTCTCTGAGGAGCAGAGCCACCATAACTTGAGAAATTCAGAGACTCCAAGCAGGAAGCCAAAGGAGGTGATAATAGAACAAATTATTTTTTTACACCTCCCTCCCACACATTGAAATCTCTAGCTAAGAACTGTAGTGCTGTAGCCTGGGTGGGGGTGCCTTGTTAGTAATTCTTTGGCTCAACTACTTGTTAAGCTAGCAGTGCAAGGGTTCTTAAAGCAGACTGAATGAAAGTCTTTCTGCTTTCTTCCCTTTATCTCTGTAACCTTCATTACCCTAAAGAAAGCCTACATAATTCCTGATATGCAATAATATTGCATTTCCTAGGCAGGATCTCACTCAAACCTCAGAATAGGAGTCAGGAAATGTAAATATCATTTTACAGATGGGGAGCCAAGTGACATGCCCAAGGAATACATCTAATACATAGCAGTTCTAGAATGTGAACCCAGAACTAATCCAACACTTTTTCATTTTTAAAACACACCATTTTCAACAAAGTGCAAATGGAGACACTAACCCAAAGATGTCAAATCTAGTCCCAGAGCATGAAAACTACACACTAAGCAGATCCTGTGCAAGTAGCTCAAGATCAGGATGGCTTAACATCCTTGTGCTGAAGAGGCAGCTAAATGTTAGTCCAAAGGGCAAAAGGAGTTTTATATGAGGCAGAATTTCTAAATATTACAGACCAAACACAATGGACCTGATGATTAATGGGCCAGCATGATTCACAGTGATGTCAAAACAGTTCCTTTTTTATAGACAGCGCTTCATTTGGGAATCTCAGAAGAGAAAATATTCATAGTGGGAGTACTTCATCCCCCGAAAAGGCATCTTGCTGCCAGAATTGTAGACAAGTTGCATATAGAGGAGAGGGAACTAAAATATCAGCAGATGGCAAACATCCGCTCATGGTTTAGAGGAGGAAGTAGGGAATCGAATCAGCTGAGTTTCCTGGTCATAGCAGATGCAGACCTTGGTGTGGTTACCTTGTCTCACACTTGTCATATGTCCTACCTCTCTCTCCTCCCTATTACCATCCAGACAAGTGCTGACCTGCATAACGACTGTACTGAGACCCACACGGGCACCTCTGCCTCTGCACCTCTGGCTGCTGGCATCTTCGCTCTGGCCTTGGAAGCAAAGTAAGAACCAGAAATCTTCTAATCACCTTTACTGAGGCTGCTTCTCCTTGTTAGTAGTACTAGTTATTTCCTGAATACATGGTTACAGTAGAAATTTTGGAAAACTACAAAACAGTAGTAAAGATAAGCTTTCTTCCTGACACTTTGAGATAACTTTTGTCAGCTATCAGTGTAGATTAAATACACATATCTTACAAAATTAAGATTCTGTTATGCACATTATTTTGTAGTTGTTTTTATAATACATCCTACAACGTATTAAACATCCATCCATGCTTTCTCACGTCCAAACCAATCTTCCTTGACCTTTATAAATTCATGTTGTCTCTCCAAGTCCTGTTCCCTCTAACAAAGAGGTCTTCTTCTCCATCAGGCAGAATTTGATTCAAATAATTTCCTGTGGGTGTTAGGAATAACAATATTAGAAAACATTTTTTTCAGAATAAGCTAGTCTTGGAGTTAATGTTACTATTTCAAGGGACATGAGAATTAAAGATAGAATTTTCATCTTTTCATAGTATAAATAGCAAATTATTAAAGTCATCTAATCAAGCTTAAACACTCTTGTCCATAAAAATTTGTTGCCATCTCTGATAAATTTCTCAGGGTAAATGCTCAGATTGTGAATTTCTGGACCAAAAAGCAGGAGTGTTTTAATGCTTTTTAATACTTATCAATAAATTGCTACCTTGAAAAACTATATAATTTTCTATTCACACCAGGAGTATATATTTGGAAGTACCAATTTCCAAAACCCTTGCCAAACTACTTTTATTGTCTTTTAAAATGTTTGCTAATTGGATAGGTGAAAATAGAATCTCATTTTTCTATGCTTTTGTTTAATTACTAAAGAAACTCAATACTTTGTCATGTAGTTATTTGTCGTGGCCATTTGACTGCTTCTTTATGGCCTTCATTTTGTTTAATGAAGAAAATCTATCAGTATTTTATCAATTTGACATTTACTTTTTAATTTATTTATAGGTCATTTTTAGTCTAATGAAGTTAGAATGTAAATAGACATGTTTGCCAGTCTGTTACTTTAAAGCTACTTTCTTTGCTTTAAAGCTCAGAAAAATCTGCACAGCCAAAAACTGGATTCATTTGTCTTTTATTTTGGTTCCTTTGTCATACTTAAATTCTAAATCTTCTGGAATTTCCTTTGGTGTAGGATGTCTGTTTTCCCCCAAAATAGTTACTTCAACAATCTAATACTTAATAATGAATAAGAAAACTAATCATCTTATATGACAAATCACAGATTTTTTATTTTTCCTTATTCCTACTTCCTGCTGTTGTGTGGTGACAGCAAGTCTTGTAAACTAGTATTGTCCTTCCCAATAAGAAGGTTGTTCTAGAAGAAGGTACACTTTATCTCTAGAGAGAGGACAATGCAGTCTCCTCATGCCATGTTCAGTGAACTATGTTCACAGGAGCAGTGGAACAGAACATCTTTGCCTTTGCCACAACTGAAAAGCCCAGAAGTTGCCGAACCTTTGTCCAGGAGAGGCCAGCATAGCTCTAGGAGCCTTGGGGCTCCCGGTGGTAATGTGGTATAGTTCCTGGGTATCTCAGCAATGTCATAGCCACAGTGGCTAAGCAAGACAGTCTGCCAAAGATCTTACAAAGAGTCTAGCTGCTTGGAAGGACTGAAATGTTTGATGAGGAAAGAAAGAAATCCAGGTACTTGATCAAAAATAGATTGGGGGGCTAACAGAAAAGCTATATTTAGAATCTGAGTTCACTTGTAATAGGGAGGGATAGACAGAAGACAAAATTCCATGAACACAAGCTATAACTGGAACCAGAAGATCCAAACCAATGTTGAAGAAAAAAATAGTCCAAGCAAGGAAATATACTACTAGTTGTCTGGCTTTAAGCAAGGTAATTCACATGTAGGGCTTCATCTGTCCAGTTGTAAAATGAATGAAAGGGTCAAACACACCAATTTTTTTCAAACTTCTTCCCTTTATAAAATTCTCAGATTTGAAATCAAAGATAAGGGTATATAGAGATAATCCAACATGACTTGTTGAGGTTGGTGGTAAAGGGTCTAAATATGAAACAGAGTATTTATGATCTCAGAATACAGATCATTAGTCACTGGGAGATGTTAAAACAAAGCCAGCCTTAAAATCATAAGTGTAGAGTCTTTCTTCTCTTCCCTACACTTGTCAGATGCATGTAAATATAACAACGAGGCCTAGCCTACTTTTGTCTAATGATGAATATGTTAGAAATAGTCATCTAGCCGAACACTTGTATAAATTCCAGTCAAAAACAGAAATTTTTGAAGTTTAATTGCAGGTTCCTAAAATGTCAAACCTTCTTTTTCTACATAAGGAGAAAATCATCTAAGAATGACCTAGTCTCATTAATTTCATTTGTCTCTGATGAGACTTTCTAAAGCAGGGTTTGTATTGCACAAGGCTGGGTCCCTGAGGTCCATGAATGTCTTTGCAACTAAATGCAGAATTGCTTATGAGTGTGTTTGAAATTTTCTGGGAGTGGTATGTAGGTTCCACAGCATTCTGTCTATGGTATCCCAAGTGCAAATCATAAGAATTCAGTTCCCTTTATTTTATTCAGAAGTGAGATGGACATGATCTGTCTTAACATTTATAATTTCTCAGTAAGATAGATATGATCTGTCTTAATTTTATGTCTTTCTTTCCAAGTTACATAGAAGTTATTGAGATTTCTGTTCTCAATTGGATTGGATGGTTCAATTGCCTATACCAAGATTATTAGATAATAAAATCTCAATACCAACATTTCTAGATGTGTGATCAAGTTTTATATCTAGACACTCAAGATTCAGAAAATCACTTAAATAGGTACTATCCCTTAAGAATCAACTGGATGATGAAAAACTCTGAACTAAACTTATCAAGAATAATGAGATCAATATTTATCCGTTTTGTACTACATGCCATACACTTATATGTATTAATTCTAATCCTTGCAACATTCCTATAACATAGAAATTATTAATCGGATTTTATCAATGAAGTAATTGAGGCTTAGAGAAGTTGATAAATATAACCAAAATCTCACAAAGAGATTTATACTCAGGTCTATCTGCCCCCAAAACTATGCTATCAGCAATTACACTATGTTGCCTTCACAGCCTTGGGAGAGAGGAATGTTGAGTGGATGCCTTACATTCCATCAAATAAAGGAGGGTTAAGAAGATTGAAGTAAATGAACACATATTTATGAGTTGCTCCTAAGTGTCCTGCCACACTGTGTATTAGCTGCTTTAAATGTGATGAAGGTAGAGAAATAAGGAAAGAAAAAGAGAAAATGTATTTTGGATTGACATATGTATAGGGGGATGTTTCCCTTCCCAAGAACAGTGTTTTTTGAATGCTGGCATAGATACTAGTCACCTGAGGAGTTTATTTAACATCAGGTTTCCAGATCCTATTGCCAGCAACTCAGATTCTGAAGTTTCCCCTACACCCCAGGTTTTGCCATTTTTAGCAAGTACCTAGGCATTTTAATGTTATTGGTACCTTCACCTAACTTTGAGAAACAACTGCTATAAAGAACTATTTTCTACAGCCTTTTCCAGATGTCCATTAGGTACCTTAATATCTTAATAGGCATATCTTAGAGATAAATGTTAAGAAATAAATGCCTTACATCATGCCTGTGGCACCTTCGTTATTAAGTAGTGAATATACCTAAGAAAGCTGGAAGACAATCACCTTGGTCTATGCATGAAACCTCAAAAAGAATCATAATAATTTTTAATAAGGGAGAACAATTCTGAGGTGAACCATGGATCCCTTCATACCTTTGGAGGTACTAAACAAACAGGCAAGCCAATTTTCTGTTTTTATTGAAGTCTAGAAACATAGATTCTCAATAATGCATATGGAACCTTTGGGAGTGGGGGAAAAAATCATAAGAAAAAAAATCTTTGTTGTTGAAAAATGTTAGAAAGGCCAAAGTAAAAAATACTCAACATCTGGACTCACCAGGGTGTGTGATTAGGCCAAACAGGTAGCCTCTACAATTTTCACTTTGGAATTAATTTTGTCTCCAGACCTACATCTATTCTAATGAGAAACAATGCTTCAGTTCACCATTTAATTCTGTAATGCTTATTTTCTGTAAACACCCTTGATTAGCAACACAATGCAGTTCTAAAATTTTTAATTATTGTGGATGCAGTTGAGCATTAATCCACAAAGGAAGGCTGTCAGGAACAAGTTTGCACTATTGTTAACAGCTGTTTTTCATTTATGAGCTGCAAACACACAAATGAAGAATAACTCTGTTAGGAAAATGTGTTTAACTTTCCTAATTGTATGACAGTGAAGCTCTTTAAATATTTTTCAAAGACTATATAGGATAAATTTTTAAAAAACAGTACAACTTGCAATTAAATATTAAATAAATGTTCCACTTTAGAAATATAGAAAGTGTAAGCTTTGTAGTTTGATTATCAGCTCCCTGACATATACTTTTTTCATACTTTTCCTCATTCCTACCCCCTTAAGTACACCTACATACATTGAGGATACAAATGGAAAACTGGTTTGTTGCCCATTGACCACCTTGATAGGAGACTTTTACTTAAGACTCCTTTTGAAAGACTGGAAGAAAACACACGTTTCAATAAAGTGCATTATAGGATACGATTAGGTTCTACCTTGAGAAAATAGCCATTTCTGCTCACTCAGTTAATGGTTCCTGAAGGTGGGATAACCAAAAAAAAAAAAAAACAAGAGCTAAGAAAAGGTATGTATGGAGCTGGGTTGTAACTCAGTGTTGGAGCACTTGCCTTGCACTTGTGAAGCACTGGGTTTGATCCTCAGCACCACATAAAAATAAAGATATTGTGTTCACTTCTGACTAAAAAAAAGTTTTTTTAAAAAAGTGTTTATAATATTAGGCAGATAGAATATCTGAACAGTAAGGAATTCTAGAGACTGTCATATTCTACCCTTTCATATTATAAATGAGTTAACTCAGGCCCAGAGAGATAAAGTAGTTGGATCACCCAGTTCTTCGATAGTAGAATGCAATTTAATGTGTTTTCTACTGCTCCCTATTCTGACCCCATGATTTGAAATGATTTATAATTGTCTTAATTGGTCATATTGTGTAATCTTTCTACCAGCTCCTGTAATTTTCACTATGATACAGAACTGACTAGACAGATTTTTTTAACTATGAAAGTCATGCCCTATTCTTATAATTATTTATTTATTTAGGCAGCAGGTAGACATGTAAATAGGTAAGTAGATATGTAGGTAGGTAGGTAGGTTGGTAGGTACAGGAGTGTTCTACCTCTGAGCTACATTCCCATCCCTTTTTATTTTATATTGAGTCAGGGTCTGGTTAAGTTACCCAGGCTGGTCTCCAGCTTGGGATCCTTCTAACAGCCTCCTGAATATCTGGGAATGAAACTTGGTTATAGACATGGACCACTGTGCACCATTATCCTCAGACATTTTGACTAGTAGGTTTGAGGTGGGACTCTAAAATTTTCATTGTTTACCAGTGTTCCGGTTGCTTATGATACAAGTGGTCTGGGATTCCCTGAGAGTCACTGAGCTGGAGTCCTTCTATGGTCTCCATCAATCATTCTCTGGAGTCAAGTAGGAATGCAGCTCAACTGAGAGTGAGCTGAGCTATCAGATGTTGGAGCAGCCCATTAAAGCAACAATACAAAATGAAAGCATTAAGTCAGTCTTTTATCACCCACTGCTATGGTATAAGCAAGAATTTAGAACCAGAGAAAGCACCAGTTAGCCTGATTCCATTTTCCCTCATGGAGCAGTGTACCAGTCATGAGGATGAGTACGGACATGAGGGTGTCTCTCTATAGAGGGAACCCTGAAGAAAAGGCTTCAGCAGTTTTTGTGGACCTTCAGGTGTGTAGGGAGAGAGGGCTTGTGGAGGGTAGGAGTAGAAAAGCACTGGGTATTGAATCAGAGCAAGGAACAGTGTCTTCAAGGTTTTTTTCCCTTTCTTCACAAGGAAACCTTGGTAAAAGTGCCTGAAGAATACCTCTGCCCAAGGCCTTAGACAAAGACACCTGGGAAGAAGGCACTCACCTACAGGAGTCAGGATTGTACAAAATGCAAAGAGCCTGATAGCCAGGGGGCCTGAAGCCTTGACTGCTAGGCCTCTCAGAGGCTGTAATGCCCCAGTTGGGCAAATAGGTTAGCTTTGGAGGGCACCATTATCTAGTGCCTGCCAGGGAAAGACTGAAACTGCCTATGGTCTGATTTGTAATGAGGAGCTTGACTCCCATTGTTTGTACTCCCAATCCCTGGGTATACAAGGGATTGTATAATCAGTGCATTTTTTCCCCTGGGGAAAGGCAGCAAATTGAGCCAGATTCCCCCAGTGACTGGTCTACAGATTCATAGTAAGTAGGAATAGGAACCTTGAGAAGTATTTGGGTGTTATTTATTACATAATGCTTAATTGGTTAAGGGAAACAATGCAGGTCTCAAAGGCAAGGGAATCAAATGACTAATAACAATAAGTTTTAACATTATATTCAATCTGTTTAACATAGGCACATAATCATTCAACCAACTGATATTTACTCAGCATATGCCCTTCCTAGCATTCTTCTGGGTGCTTGTTACACATCAGGGAACAAGATAGATGAGGATCTTACTCTTTCTCATGGTTAAGTTCTAGCCGGGGAGACAGACATTAATAATACACAAAACAAATATATTTCCCAGTATGTTTTAAAGTGATAAGTGCTATGGAAAAAGAAAAGGTGCAACAGGGTAAGAGCTTGGGAGTGTATGGGGAGGATTAATGTTTTAAATAGGGTGATCAAGAAAAGTTTCATCATATTTTAAAAGATTTCAATCCCTTGCCTCTCTAAGTAATCTTTATATTGTTGCTAAATTAATCTTACTAAGACTTCCAATTTTACCATATTCTTGCTCAAAAAACCTCCATGATTCCCATTCCCTAAAGGATAAAATATAAACTTTCTTTTGTGGGATTCAAGGTCCTCATTGCTAAGGCTCAGTATTTTTCATTGCCTCTTTCCTGCTCCAGCAAACCAGACTGTAATCTGATCTCACAAGTGGGCAGATGTCATTTCAAACTTTTTTTCAAGTTATATGGAAATAATTCAAAATGAGGGACAAAGTTTTATATTTCTTCAATGCAGAAGATTGAATTGAATATGTAAGACATATTTTATGGGCAGAAGTTTTCAGTACTGCATTTTGGATGCCAAATAAAAGAGCACACCAATAGACACTACAATAATATTGATACAATCGCAGAAGGTAGTTCATAATTCCTGAATAAAGATGCATATTTTTAGCACTTGCTTTGGGAAGGTTATCCCTGAAAGATCCTTTGGGTCACTTCCCCTCCAGCCCAAATCTCACCTGGAGAGATATGCAGCACTTGGTTGTCTGGACCTCTGAATATGACCCACTGGCCAATAACCCTGGATGGAAAAAGAATGGAGCAGGCTTGATGGTGAATAGTCGATTTGGATTTGGTTTGCTAAATGCCAAAGCTCTGGTGGATTTAGCTGATCCTGGGACCTGGAGCAGTGTGCCTGAGAAGAAGGAATGTGTTGTAAAAGACAATGACTTTGAGCCCAGGTAAGTGTCTCCAGGAATTTTAAACAAATGTATTTAAATGTTTGGCATAATTTAATAAAAGCCTAAATTTTACTTGTGCCTATCCTTCTAAACCATTGGAGAAGGAATTTGCCAGTGTTCTCCATGGCTTTTCATGGGGGGTTACTGAGATCTATAAATCGGGTTAGCATATTTTCATTTTTTTCCTCTACAACACCCATGACTTTGCATTGTCTAAAATGCACCATTGTTTTATGTACCACTAGGAGAAAACAATGTCAGTTAAACTGTGACCAACCAGTCATTAGCTTTAAGATTAATCCTAGACTCAAAGATACTAGACTACTCTTTAAAAATGTATCTGAGGGTTAATGAAATGAAGTACTTTTAAACCAGTGTTACCTAAAACCTACTTTTCTATAAGAGCCATAGAGCTTTGGGATTCTTCACTTTTCTTCCATATAGGATCTTTTATCCATATAGGATCTGCTTTTACACAGACCACTTTTCACTCAATGTATGTGGCCACAGAAGCAGAAACTGCTATGAATATTTTGTTATTTCTGTCATGGCAACCATAATAATACTGAAAACCCACTCACACAAAATACCCAAGCATCAGAGGCTCGAGAGCTGCCTTAGAAAGGCCTTATGGATAAAATCATAAAAACAGGGCCTTTTTGATATTCTAGTAATGGACCACTTTTAATGGATCCAAAACAAACTTTCTTGAATTTGATTCTATAGTAAGTAACATCATACTGAAGCATTTATGTTCTTTACTGTTTTCTTGTGCATGAAATTCACTTATAGCTAATCTTGAATGGGTTCTCCTCCTAACAGAGAGTGACAACAAGCCTAGCTGAGTATCTAGTGAAGTCTGATGTGTACACCTATGCATAAAATTCATGAAAAGAGACATACACTTTATTTAATACTAATTCCTTAATGTATTTAGAGCCCTGCAAGCTAATGGAGAAGTTATCATTGAAATTCCAACAAAAGCTTGTGAAGGACAAGAAAATGCTATCAAGTCCCTGGAGCACGTGCAATTTGAAGCAACAATTGAATATTCCCGTAGAGGAGACCTTCATGTCACACTAACTTCTGCTGCTGGTAAACAAACCATTTTAACAACCATTTCTAAGCCATTTGTTTAAATTCTTAAGTGTATATCAAATTATTTCAAATCAATTATTGTTCTTGTTTGTTAATAGAATGAAATCTCCTTATAGCTATTTTGAGATCTTAAAAACATACTTATTTTTCTTGGTATTAGATTTCCTTTGCCTTGTTCATCCTGTTCATTCCCAGTGGTTCTTAGATAAGCAAAGAATGTGACCTATGTCAATAATTCCAATTAATATCCTTCCCTCAAGTCATGGGTTTTCAAACTATGTTCACTTTCCAGGGTTCTGACCTCCCATTCATTTTTCTTATGTAACCGTTAGTAGTGAAAGTTATTCTGATAATTAACAAAACTTATAAATATATCTGAAATATTCAAGGAATCGAGTAAGAAAAAACCCCTGGGAATTCTGATCCATAAAAGAAGGTTGAAAAGACTAATACAGTCCTCTTAATGATGTGAATCAGGCCATTTGATATGATGTATAGACACATACCCTGTTCCCAAGCAGGTCCTAATTCAGATGTGAGAGCTGGTTGGACCTTTAGCCACAAAAAAAAATTGCACTAAAGTTGTCTTGATCTCTTTCATATTTTAGTAGTACTCAACTGACTAAATCGGATTTCTATAGGTGATAGATGAGGAGAGATGAGCTCCCTCTGTGGTCCCCTTTCTAGGATATAAACTGGAGTTTTGGATTAGCCTCTGTTAATTTTAGAGTTATGCTTTCTAGATGTCTTGGATTTGACCTGAAATATTAGTAGGAAGCATTTATTTTTTCATTGATGGGTCTATAGTTCATTTAATCCTTTTATTTAGAATGAAATATTATTCATTTATTTGCCAAAGACTTGGACTTGGAAGTTTCATATAAAAAATACTAGTTTTTATATGATAGGAGGTTATTAAAGTAACTCATAATTAATTAATAAGTTGATTAAATTAATTTTTATGTCTACTTAGATTACAGATTCAAGAACCTATTAAATTTTTAAATTTCCTTTTACATTTCAAAACAATAGTTTTATTACAATATATTTTATATCTTTGATTCCCTTTTTAAATACAACTCATAAATGTCGCTCTCTGAATTCTGTTTATTCAATAAACCTTAAACACCATATTTATTATTATTTTCTATATATATTTTGAAAAATTATTCTATGCAAGTGCTGTGGATAAAAACATTTTTTTTCTTGTGATTGTCTCCATCCTGACTTCATACTAAAAGGGAAAATTAGGACTAATATCAACCAGCTTTCATTTTCAGTTATCAGATGCAAGAGTGTATCCCACTCTCACACATGTTAGTATATTCATTAACTTGTGTTTGTTGTATGAAAATAGGAACTAGCACAGTATTGTTGGCTGAAAGAGAGCGGGACACATCTCCTAATGGCTTTAAGAATTGGGACTTCATGTCTGTCCATACATGGGGAGAGAATCCTGTAGGCACCTGGACTTTGAGAATTACAGACATGGTAAGTATGAAGGAGAGGATGAAGAAACACACATTCACTTTTCAACACTTTGAAGCACTTCTAAGGTTATACCATCATTAATTATGGATTCTAAAGAACTTGACCACTCCTTAGTAGAAGGGCAAAGAATACTATTTCAAACAGATAATAATTTTAGAAGAATATTAGGCACCAGCCATACTAGAGAGAAGAAAAGATATGCTGATAAACAATGTGACAGACTATGGGACAAATCCAGGTGTTCCATGTCTGAGCACAGCCCCACATGTCCTATGGCCTTGAGAGACAACTGTATTCCCAAAGTTAGATGCTCAGATCAGCTTTGCTATGGAGTCTTCTGGAGTCACCTGAAGGCCCTCCTGCAAGTATTCTATGGTGGATATCAAGTAGCAGCTTCATGTTCAGCAAGATATCTTATTTAATGAGATCCCCCCACCAGTTTCAGTTACCAAAAAAATCATTTTTTCAAGTGAAAAAACTGTCAGCATTGATATTTGTTTTCCACATTGTTTTACTGGTGCATTATAGTTATACAGATTTGTTACATATTTTTATATGCACACAATATAACAATATAATTCAACCAATATTACTCCCTCTCCCTCCTCTATCCCACACCCAGGTCTCTTTCCTGTACTGATCTCCCTTTGATTTTTAGGAAGTCCACCCCCATCTTTGTTTTCCTTTCTCCTCTCTAGCTTCCACATATGAGAGAAAACATAAGACTCTTAACCTTCTGAATTTGATGTATTTCACTTAGTATGATGGTCTCTCATTTCATCCATTTTCCTGCAAATGATATAATTCCATTTTTCTTTACAGTTCAATAAAGAATCACTGTAGTATAATGGCTTTAATTCTCCAAGATAAATCCTGAGGAGTGATATAGCTGGGTCATATGGTGGTTCCCTTCCTACTCTTTTGAGGAAACTCCATGATGATTTTCATAGTAGTTGTACTAATTTATGGTCCCACCAGCATGTTTAGATTTTTTAAGATAGTTTAGAAAACAGTTATAATTGAATTTTTAAGAATATAACCAATATGGGAAAGAAAAATTATATAAGGGAGCTCTGCTTTTTTCACTAGATGCTTGAATATGAAGCAATTAATCAGTTTTTTAATTGTTGAACTTATAAAATACCAACTTTTATGTCAAGAGTGAATCCAGTGGTTTCTTTCAAAATAGAGCTCTGAACATGGAACACACAAAATCTTAAGTTTTGACTATGAAATCTTTAATATTTTAAGTGAGTTTATTTTATATTCAAAACACACACTAAAATATGTGTGTGCTTTATTTACTAGTCTGGAAGAATGCAAAATGAAGGGAGAATTGTGAACTGGAAGCTGATCTTGCATGGGACCTCTTCTCAGCCAAACCACATGAAACAGCCTCGTGTATATACATCCTACAACACTGTCCAGAATGACAGAAGAGGGGTGGAGAAGATGGTGGACGTGGAGGAGGTCTGTATGGCTCTGTTCTTACTGCACTATGTTCTGAACTGTGGTAGACAATGCAGTGAATGAAGCTGCATCTAACTTTTAGGCAGGGAATAGGGCAAATATGCATAGAGAGGAAGCAGGGGGTAGCAATAAACTGTTTCTTCCCCAACAGATGAAAGAAATATTATTTTTGTGTGCTTTTATCTAAAATTTATTATGGATAAAAATTTTCAAGTTATTATTAAATTTCTTAATATGAATTTTGCCCACTTGTGACACAGCAAATTGTAAAAAAAAAAAACAAAAAACTATCTTACTACATGGTCACATACCTGATATTTGTACTAGACTGAGTTTTTAAGCATTTTCCACATGGTCTGATTTTAACCTATAATCCTTGTAACCTTGGAATGATAAACATTAGTATGTCCACTTTGCAGAAGGAATACCAAGCTAGCCAAATCACTTAGGTTTACTTGTTCCTGTTTAATAAGTACCATTTAACTTGCACATCTTAGCAACACCAAGAAGAACTATGGGATCACAATTTCTGTCAGAAAATTTCAGAAAATAGACAAAGTCTTTCATGCTCCTGGTTCTCGGGAGCTGCTGGCTTCTCTTTTATCAGCAGGTGGCCAGAAACCCACATTTTCTCTATCTCTGTTCCCCCCAGCATCTAGCACAATGCCTCAGATGTAGTACATAGGTTTTTCCAAATTTCCAGAGTGACCTTCCCTGAATAGGTCCAGCTCTGTGCTGGATGTTTTAGAGGATGTAGAAACATAGTATTTATATTTATTCAAGCAACTAGCTGTGTGGAAGCCTTAGCTTGGATTCTGACCCCATTTTATTCTGTTAAGCAACTTCCCCTCCAGGATCCAAATCCCTGGGGCCTTTTCTTCGCGGCCCCTAAACTAGGTTCACCTTGTTAGTGTTTCTCCCTCAGAGATTCCTTGAAAGATATGAATGGGGCCCTTCCATGGTTAAAACATTGAAATACAGTCAGCCTTCCATATCCATGGATTCCAAACCCTTGGATACAGCCAACTGTGAATCAAAAATATTTGAAAAAAATGCTGTCTATGCTGAACATGTTTACATTTTTCCTCATCATTATTCCCTACACTGTACACAACTATTTGTATCATATTTACATTGTGGTACTACAGGTAATGTGGAGACGATTTAATATGTACAGGAGGATATACATAGGTCATGTACAAACCCTATGCCATCTTATATAAAGGACTTAAGCATTCACAGATTTTGATATCTGTGAAAGGTCCTAGGGGACATCTGTATACAATGATTGACAAAGAGCTGTTTCTCTGATCTTTTCTGTCCCCTCCTACCTGGCCCCTTCTTATAACTTGATAGTTTCTCACAGAGCAAGAAACTGCTCCTACTCTACAGCAACCAGTTGGTGACTTACAAAAGAGTTGTTAAATATTTAATATTATCTTCTTCCCAATATGGATTCCACGAGAACAGACTAGCAAGTGAAGGAAATCAACACACACTGAACATTTTCCTGTATTATCTCATTCAGTTTTCAAAACACCAGAAATGGAAGTAGTCTTAGTCCTATTTTACAGTGAAATTCAGGGAGATTAAAAAGGTTGCCAAAAGTTCATCAGTGAATGGAAAAATGAGGATTGAAACTTAAGTCTTGTAACTGCAAGCCTTGTGCTCTCTCTGCTCACCAAATTGCCTCTCTGTGGACATGCAGTGGGCTTGTGCTAGGGCTGCAACTAGGTTGCCTGACTAGAAATAATATGTTTTTTTTTCTCTTTGTTGATGGCATTCTGTATTCTAGGAGCAACCCACAAAAAAGAACCTAAATGAGAACCGCCCGGTGTCCAAGAGCCCCAGCAGCAGCAGTGTGGGGGTAAGAAGAGATGAACTGGCAGAAGGGGGGCCTTCTGAGGCCATGCTGCGACTCCTACAAAGTGCTTTTAGCAAAAACCTACCTTCAGAGCAATCACCAAAGAAGTCTCCAAGTGCAAAACTCAACATTCCTTATGAAAATTTCTATGAGGCCTTGGAAAAGTTGAATAAACCTTCCCGACTTAAAGACTCTGAGGACAGTTTGTATAATGACTATGTTGATGTTTTCTACAACACAAAACCTTATAAGCACAGAGACGACAGGCTGCTGCAAGCTCTGGTGGACATTCTGAATGAAGAAAATTAAAATAAGTATGTGGTCCTGAGTTGGAAATATTCACACATCTTCCTTTCCCTTAGATTTTGCCTGTGTCTAAAGTGGTTGTTTTGGCATTGATTCCTATGCTTGTAATATCCTTTATGGTACTTTTTTCTTTGTCTCCCCACATTGTATATTTAAAGGGGATGAGCTCAAATAGGAAATCCAGCTTCCAGAATTGAGGATAGCTCTTTTAAAACATGTCTTCCCTGCCAGCACAAGTGAAGTGTTGTATTCTTTAGAGAATTGACACATGCCCCCATGCCAGATTAGAATGACTCCTTGAGCCTGTCCATTTCATTTCTCACACAAAAAAGGCAAAACCTGGGGAATCCATTCATTAGAAAAGTAATCTTCAAAAATTAGGGAGGGGAAAAACTGTTTCTATAGCTTGCTCTCTATCCTTGTCATGTGGTTCTTTGAATTTTGCTGCCAAGGAAACATTCAGAAAGCAGCTAATGAGAGAGTTATAATTAGGCCCATAGCTTTGGTCTATCTACTCCCAAATACAATGCATACCAGGAGGGATGATCTGGTCATTGTAAGAAATGGATGGATTTTTTTTTTTTTTTTTGGCCCAGAAAGTGACTCTGGAATGTGTATCATGTGTTTAGAATGGTTCTGGAGTGTTGCTCTTTGCTTGATGTGCCACATAGAGGTCTCTGTGGATCAAAAGGCGACTGTGACTCATGCTGTGTGCCATGGTCTTTCTCTGTTTCTCCTTCTTCTTTAACTTTTTCATATTTGTTTCCTTTCTCAGCCACAAACTCAATATTCAGAGGATTAATTTACACCATTTCAGAACAAACTTTCACTTGGGACTTACTCAGCAAACTCCTCGTCATAATAAATTTGTTTAATAGTAACAGGTAACCACTCAACATGAAGAACCTATGTAATAACAGGAAAATATTCATAATGGAGAGAATCAGTAAAAGATTTTGTTTGTTTTTTACTTTAAATTGTGCTTATTAGAACATATTGTTCTGGATCTTTGGAACTGAGTCTCCATTCATTACTGGACAAAACAGGATCTTCTCAAATCTTAGAACTGATAGTTTCCAAATTCTTACCAAATTCCTTCTATGCTTTAAATCAGGAGACATAGACTGGCAGTCTATAGGTCTCACATATCCTCTGATATGCTTTGTTTGGTATGCAGAATATTTAAAAAATTGGAGTAATTGTTGAAAATTTCACATACAAAATTTCACATAAAACCTGATTCTCAAACCCACTTTCTCTCACGGCAAGAGTTAGTTAGAGCTGAGTAACAGCTGCCCAATTAGAGTTGAGGTCCAAGACTCCCAACATGTTCCACACTATCTACAATGGTCACCTTATTCCTTAGTGTTCAGCATCCAGTATTTGATTTTGTCCACTCCTGTGGTGAATGAATATGTGCAGAGTGTGAATGAATTAGGACTAAAACTACACTCAACTTTTTCCAGGCAGAACTTATCATTAAAATTCATGAGTTTGTTATGATATAATTAATTTGTTGCATTTACAGGCAAAAAAAGTTATTTTAGGCCCTGGAAATATCTCTGAAATCTAGTTTGACATATTCATTTAATCTCATCTCACTTGCTTATTCGTTTCTATTATTTATTGATTGCCAGTCTCCTAGCCTTTCCCTGTGAATATGCTCAGAGTCGCCAGTCACTTACAATGCTGTAGCCTCCTAGTGAGTTGTTTACAAACCTTCCACAGAGTTTGAACATAGGGTCACCCATTACATTGAACTAGTTCAGGAAGACAGCTCATTTGAAGTAGACTTGTTAAGACAAACTTTGACCCTTTCTTTCACCATTTGCATTTGTGCAGAACAAGGTAATTTCCAGAGCAAAGCTTATGATACCTGGAGACTGCTCTCCTAAAACACTTGCAATATTACTTTGTTTCTGTAAATTTCACATGTTTTTTGATAACAGCATGTTAGATAGAATTTTGAATATTGCAGCACATCACAAAGTATTACAACTTAAAAGGACCTAGGAGTTATTAGATTACATTTCAGCTTAAAAAAACAAAAACACCACCACCAACAAAAAAAACCTACAAAAGCTAAGGTCCAGAGAAGCCAATGGGTGGTAGTAAATGAAAGAGTTGGAGCTACAGCTTATCCTTTCCCCATTCCTAATATCTAGTGCTAAATGTATGCAGCTTTCTTTTAATCCTTCTTAATATTATCTTTTCCTGGTTAAAACCCCAACCAATTCATTGGGTTATAGCCAAAGGTTCACTCTTAGAGAAGCTTTAATATTTAGATAAAATCATGTTTGAATGTTTCCAACCTGGAATTTATTGTTCAGACATAAAATATTTTTGTCAATCTTTCTTAGTGCCTGTGTGGATTTTTGTGACAATGTTAAAGAGGAAACTTATGTAATATTTCCCTTGGAATTTTAAGGTATATTTTCTTTACAGGCATTTATAATGTATTGATGCTTTTATCAAACAGAATTTTAAAAGGCATAATAAATTATATTAAAGAACCAAAAGTTTTCCTGAGAATAAGAAAGTTTCATCCAATAAAATATTTTTGAAAGGCATGTTCTTCTGTCAATGAAAAATGTATAATAAGTATGTGTTGTATTATTAAAAATGTCATTTGTCTAATATCCTAATACAATGTATAACTGAGTTTAACATGTGTGGTCTTGGAATTCTTAAGGGAACTCCCACATTATACATTTGATGTATTAACCAGAGTATGTAAAATATATAAATCAGAAGAATAAATGGTTTTGCATTAAGTAAAAAAAGAAAACAACTCATGTTTCCAACAAAAACAGAACCTCCCCTTGTACTGTGTTTCCCAAATGGAATCTAAAAAAGAAAAGTTGAATGTTCACATTTAGAAGTAAATTTCTTTCTTTTGGGGAAAGCAGGCTTTTTAGGAGGCAAATTAAGCATCCACTTGAATAAAGCATGTTTCATTATACTTCCTAGGCCAGGCTTTCACTTTCTTGATAACACACAAAAGTTGTATGACTGAGCCTTAATTGAAATATTGAAGAAAAGAAAACAGCAAACAAAACTAAAGTGACTTACTACGTGTAAGAGAAACAATTTACAACAGTTCAGTGAACATGGTTTGCCTCATAGGCCAGAGGAAAGCAGCCAAGCATTAAATCCCTCCCTGGGGTCCTCTCATCACAACCTCCAATTCTCATTTTGGATCTTCTGTACTCAAGCCTGATCTCCTTCAGGTTTCAAATCTCCATTTCGGGTATCTCCACCCACCATCTCAGAATCTGGTCTTTCCATCCCTGAGGATGCACCTTCTCCTACCCCCCCCCCCCAGTACCTGTC
>NW_026000026.1:54851244-54857405 GCF_001458135.2 Marmota marmota marmota | reverse complement strand
TATATATATATATATATGATAGTTTGATTGATTCACTCTGCTCCCTCTGCCCTGTGGACAGAGTGCACTTTCCTGAACCATTGATGTTGAACTTGACATGTGATTTACTTTGGTACATGGAATATTAGTGAAAACAATGCAATTAGGGGTCTTAAATGTACAATCCCAGTTTGGCTTGCCTCTTGATTTATCTCAGAGAGCTACTGCCCATTCAGCTTGGTTCTAGAACAAATGTATACGGGAACAGATCTAAAATCAAATCCCCATTCAAAACCAAGCCCAGCTCAGCCAACTCATAGCATGGAGCAGAGCTATCCTGGTGAATGCAGCCTAAATAAGCTGAGCATTTCCCCTGGTCAACTTGTTAGCATGAGAATAAATGCTTGCCTCTGAGTTTGGGAGAGTTTGTTATGCAACCTTACTGTGGTAACAAAACTGACCAATAGAATAAAAGTAACATTGGTTCATTTCACCAATACCACCCCTTTCAAATTATGTCTTCTGGAACCCAGATACTCCAGATCAACCCAGTACTAGCATATAAGGATCAGACCAAAAGTATGATGAGGCCAAAGAGAGGAAAACAGGTATCCGATTGCACTGAATGCAAGTTGATGGGGGTATACTGACAGAAAAATGGTCCTGGGTAACAGAAAAATAAGTTGGATCCCTGCAATTTGGGTCAGAATAATGGATGTCTGTAGAGGTTTTGACAAAGGTGACCATCCTAGCTGAAATGGTTTACCTTAAACTAATACCAAAGAGTCAAGCACTTCCTTGGAGCCAGGGTTTGGTTGTAAGGCTCACCATAACACTCTTAATAGTATATTAGGAAACTATGCAGAAAAATTTTACTAGGGTTACTCTGGTTAGGACTCAAGGTGGCTGAAGTCATGTCAACCTGAATCCATATAACAGAGTGTGAAAAAAGAGCCAATATTAAACAATATACCTCTTAATTCTGATCCCATAACTCAACATAAACCCTGCACAGACTTTGAAATTCTCTTTTAAAGCTTTGACTTGGCTAAACATTTCCTAAAAGCAGAGCCTTAAATAATGATTTGTGTTTAACTAATTTATTTAGGAGGTAACAGCCAGAAAGCAGAAGTGACTCACACATACCCAAGAATAGCATGGGAATAGTGATCTATGTCCATTAGTAGACAGAAAGATGGAATGAATATTTCTGCTCACATCTGCATTGATGGAAGTCAACAAGAAAAGACTCTTACACTACCCCATCTCTACCTCATTTAATGCCTTGGCATTTGCACTCTCTTCTCTCAGAACTTTATACAATCTTAGGGAGAGGGGAGAAACATAATTTACTGAGATAAAGTTCTTATCATTTATTGGAAAAGCAACTCATCAGAAACAAATTTTTGATATTAAAAAATTAACTAATTTTTGATCATCTGGGTATTTGCAATTTATACATGCAGCCTGCATGTTGCTAGATAGAGATATTTGCAAGCATTGCTCTATCATCAATGCATGATCAAGGAGGTGACTACAGTCATTATATGTCCATCATTCTTGTGCTCTGTGCCAAAAAGGCACAGCCCACTTTCCTAGTTTCTATATCTCTAGCATTTGTGCAATTTCAAGTCAATTTACCTGGAATGCTACAAAGCAGTTTTACTCTCCTCCACACCCCATACCATGGGTATCTTCATTGAATGATAAAAAAAAAAGCCAAACATTTGAATTTGTGATTCTTACCTACAAATCCAATGAAGGATAAAATATCAGAATCAATGAAGAAGAAGGAAATACTGTATTATATCTCTACATTAATTATGCTGATTATGTTTGTCTACAGAATGGACTATAGCTCCAAAGGAATTCCTGTTCTTAGAAGAAGGTAGGGGAAACACTGTTAGGTTTGTTCCTTCAGGACTGTCACAATTGTTTCCTTCAATTCCTTTATTCCTGTCCCTAGTATCCCCAGTGGAAGGTGATTGACAAAGCTAAATGATATTTTAATGTGAAAAGAGTAGTGTCCAGGCTTGGTTCTGCCCCCAGTGCTTTATAGTTCCTTCCCTCATCATTGATCCTTTCCCACACCCACAAGGGCCCAGTCCCAAACTCATTCTTGGGGAGGGTCCAGTGCTCCCCCTACCTTATGCACAGATTACAGTTTACAGTCATTTTCACCTAAACAATTCTCACTTCCAAGGTAGAGTACAAGATGCCACTCTGTTTGGATGAGAAAATTCTTCTTGGGTGGTATAAATTTTGAAACAAAAATGTTAAGAAAGATTTGTCATGAAAAATATATATATATATGAGTTGTATCAAGTTCTCTTGCTAAAGAGACCAGAAGGAATAAACTCACCCGTGAGATTCTATACATCTTATCAGGCTTCCCAAAGTGGATCAAACACATATTGCTTATGTGAGCATTCACTCCAGGTAGATGCTTATCATCTGGTCTAAGCATCCAGACCTTGGTTTTGCTCACTCTCTACTAGTGCTCACTAAGCTTCCATGACATGAATGAATGGCCCTGAACTACCATCTTATGATTTTATTTTTTCTTACAAAAATCAAAAAACTGCCAGGCATGGTGGCACATACCTGTCATCCCAGCAGCTCCTGAGGCTGAGACAGGAGGATCACAAGTTCAAAGCCAGCCTCAGCAACTGACTGAGGTCCTAAGCAACTCAGTGAGACCCTGTCTGTAAATAAAATATAAAAAGGGCTGGGGACTTAACTCAGTGGTTGAGCACCCCTGGAGGAAATCCCTAGTACTGGCACCAAAAAAAAAAAAAAAAAAATTTCAAAGAACCATAAGCCTTAGATTGTTTCAATTAGTTGTTGCAAATTATTCTGTTCTAATTTCTAAAGGGTAAATAGAAACCATTTAAAATGAAGCAGCAATACAGAGTGACTAGAGGTATTGACTTGGGAGTGAATTGGAATTTTGGCTCTTCCACCTCCTAGCTGTGTACACTTGAACAAGTAACTTTACTTTATGGATCTTATTTTCTTATATATAACAATGACAGATGTTAAAGATTCGCAGTTAGGATTAAATAAAATAATGCATAGAAATAATTTAGTATGGTTGTACATAGCAAGTATTCAAAACATTAGTTTTTGTCATTAGTGCAATTGTGGCTCTTATTATTACTGTGGTGTTGAGAAAAGAAAATGAATTTTAGAGCCAAACATCTGAATTTGAAATTCTTATCTAGAAATCCAAGGAAGAATAAAATATCAGAACCAATGAAGAAAATGGAAACACTTTAGTATATTATATATTTAGTAGAGATTACATTGATTATGTTGATTATGTTGCCTTGGAAATTGTCATCCCAATGTGAATCTACAAACCATACTGAAAACCATTTAATCATAGCCAGTGTAGACTGGACTGCAATGGCACGAGAGTGCTCACAGTGATAGCTGAGACTCAAAAAGCAGTACCCTAAGACCAAAAAATAGCCAGAGGCAGCAGGTGAAAGGGACTAATGAATGAAGGACATTATTTATTTAATTTCAACTTATGTTTAATTTTTTTTTTGTAATGAGTTGGAGTACACATTTTCAAATTTAAAAATATTATAAAGCATTGAGGAGTTCTAATAATAACTATGAAAAACAATGAGTGTTCAACTGTATTCAAAGCCTAGTGTTTTGTTTAAATAATATTAGTGTCCTTGTTTTGTAGAACAGGAAACTGAGGCGCTGAGAGGTAATTTTGTTGATTCAAGGCCAAACAGATATTAAGGAGTAGAATGGATATTTTAAAATTCCATTGCCAGATTATGCCTTTATCATTAGCAAGACATGAAGGTCACATACATCATAGAACATATTCATAATATGAGAATCAACTGAGAACCATGTATCTTACGCTATTAATTATCTTCTGCTATTTAAAATCATAATAGAAATAATTTTGATCAGATGTTTACTATATGCTAAGCACATATATTATATATTTTTACAATGATGACATAATAATTATGGAGAATAAGAAATTATTTCTAATGCTTGTATTATCTTGCAAGTGAGGTGCTTTTACAGATATGGAAAGCAAAAGAGACTAAGTTAGTCTTCCAAGATTACACAGCATAGCCAGAATTTTAAAGCTGATCATTGGACCCCATTTTTTCCCACTGTCGCACTTTTCAGCTTTACTTTCACATTTTGCCTTAGCGGGCACTCTCATGATTCCAGGAACACCCACATAAATTTTATATTTCTTCTTTTTTTTTCAAATTTTGGAAATTTCAATAAATTTAAAAGTGACGGAAGAAATTATCCTTGTCAATCACCACTCCTTGACTGACCTTGAAATAAACAAAATCTCTTATGGCAGTAAAAGTTCAACTCAATGGCTCAGAAATCTCTTGGATCAACAAATTCATTTGTATTTATGTGCAGTCTAGGCCCAGCATGGCTAAAACATTGACAATCAGGCCATTGACTCTAGGGGTGCTGTACTATATGGAGCCATTTTATTTCTCACCCTATTCTTTGGCTTTCCTACCTTGATGCATTCTGTATTTCCTTTTTAATTTCCTAAAGTATATTCTTAAGCATATTGATCAGTGGTCAGTATGAAATGTATCCATAAGTTTAAAAAGGACTTCTTGGTCTTGTACATTTGTAGAAAAATTTGAGGATTATTTTTTCATCTAATTATTATAAGGTTTCTCAGAAGTCCTCTTTATATACTGGCATACACTATGACTCCTTAAGGTGGGGTACATTTCTCAATATTTCTCCAGACAGAATCTATTTTTTCTGGAGCATGTCTTAGAACCAATGTTCTCTCAATTAGTTCCAGGAGATATGATCTTCCAGTCAACTATCTCTAGATACTAATTGTCCAGCTTGATTCTGGGTTCTGAAGGATGAGTAAGGCTTACACCACATGTCTGATTATTTCTGGAATCCTACTGCTCAGATCTTCTCTTTGCCTCAGTAAAAAATGTAGCAGCACCAGTCAGCAGACAGAAAGCAGATGCTAATTGTGGTCAGTAAGGAGGGAGGATGATTCAGAGCCCAGGAGACGCCATGAAAAAGGATAGTGGGAACAAAACATTTCAGGAAGTGTATTATCATCTATGAACCAAGAAGGTAGTCAACACCTGTGCTCTGGTAACCAGATGTATTTATTGTCCAATAAGACACTTAATGAAATAATAATTATGCTGGAGCAACAGGGATAAACTAAGGTGGTCCTCAACAAATTGGGACAATGGTCCCTCCCTCTACTTGTGTCCATACACAAGTGTGTATGGGTTCTCTCTCGGATCCCCTCATCTGAGTTTCTTCAGATAGGTGAGTTCCCACTATCCTTTTTCATGGCGTCTCCTGGGCTCTGAATCATCCTCCCTCCTTACTGACCACAATTAGCATCTGCTTTCTGTCTGCTGACTGGTGCTGCTACATTTTTTACTGAGGCAAAGAGAAGATCTGAGCAGTAGGATTCCAGAAATAATCAGACATGTGGTGTAAGCCTTACTCATCCTTCAGAACCCAGAATCAAGCTGGACAATTAGTATCTAGAGATAGTTGACTGGAAGATCATATCTCCTGGAACTAATTGAGAGAACATTGGTTCTAAGACATGCTCCAGAAAAAATAGATTCTGTCTGGAGAAATATTGAGAAATGTACCCCACCTTAAGGAGTCATAGTGTATGCCAGTATATAAAGAGGACTTCTGAGAAACCTTATAATAATTAGATGAAAAAATAATCCTCAAATTTTTCTACAAATGTACAAGACCAAGAAGTCCTTTTTAAACTTATGGATACATTTCATACTGACCACTGATCAATATGCTTAAGAATATACTTTAGGGAATAAGGAAAGATGGCGGCGAGGGGAGTGCATTACCCCCGTGTGCTGCTTCACTGTGTGGGAGTATGACAAGTCAGGACGGCTAAAGGATATCTTGTTAGGAATTTCCAGCAATAGTGGGGTGCTCCGGAACCTGGAGGAAGGATTTCCATCGCACGAGGATCGGCTACGGGGACTCAAACGCGAGAGGTTTGTCGCACGGAGGGTAACTGCTTATTCAGCAAATCGCCCCGCGGCTAGAGTCTGCAGTGTGCGCTGGGATAGAGACGCAGGGTTACAGCGCTGCAGTTTCTGCCAGCCGCGCAAGCACCGTACTCAGGGCTGAATTCTGGGTTC
>NW_026000026.1:54791936-54850750 GCF_001458135.2 Marmota marmota marmota | reverse complement strand
GAACCCAGAATTCAGCCCTGAGTACGGTGCTTGCGCGGCTGGCAGAAACTGCAGCGCTGTAACCCTGCGTCTCTATCCCAGCGCACACTGCAGACTCTAGCCGCGGGGCGATTTGCTGAATAAGCAGTTACCCTCCGTGCGACAAACCTCTCGCGTTTGAGTCCCCGTAGCCGATCCTCGTGCGATGGAAATCCTTCCTCCAGGTTCCGGAGCACCCCACTATTGCTGGAAATTCCTAACAAGATATCCTTTAGCCGTCCTGACTTGTCATACTCCCACACAGTGAAGCAGCACACGGGGGTAATGCACTCCCCTCGCCGCCATCTTTCCTTATTCCCTAAAGTATATTCTTAAGCATATTGATCAGTGGTCAGTATGAAATGTATCCATAAGTTTAAAAAGGACTTCTTGGTCTTGTACATTTGTAGAAAAATTTGAGGATTATTTTTTCATCTAATTATTATAAGGTTTCTCAGAAGTCCTCTTTATATACTGGCATACACTATGACTCCTTAAGGTGGGGTACATTTCTCAATATTTCTCCAGACAGAATCTATTTTTTCTGGAGCATGTCTTAGAACCAATGTTCTCTCAATTAGTTCCAGGAGATATGATCTTCCAGTCAACTATCTCTAGATACTAATTGTCCAGCTTGATTCTGGGTTCTGAAGGATGAGTAAGGCTTACACCACATGTCTGATTATTTCTGGAATCCTACTGCTCAGATCTTCTCTTTGCCTCAGTAAAAAATGTAGCAGCACCAGTCAGCAGACAGAAAGCAGATGCTAATTGTGGTCAGTAAGGAGGGAGGATGATTCAGAGCCCAGGAGACGCCATGAAAAAGGATAGTGGGAACTCACCTATCTGAAGAAACTCAGATGAGGGGATCCGAGAGAGAACCCATACACACTTGTGTATGGACACAAGTAGAGGGAGGGACCATTGTCCCAATTTGTTGAGGACCACCTTAGTTTATCCCTGTTGCTCCAGCATAATTATTATTTCATTAAGTGTCTTATTGGACAATAAATACATCTGGTTACCAGAGCACAGGTGTTGACTACCTTCTTGGTTCATAGATGATAATACACTTCCTGAAATGTTTTGTTCCCACTACAATAATTGAGTCTCAAAACTAGAAAGAATTATATATTTTTCTGCCCAATTTTCCTTCACTTGAGAGTGATGCTGGGAGGATTCTGGGAAAAGTGTTGCTTCCTCGTAAAGAGGTACTGAGAAAAAAGGATCTCCTCTTCTTTATCCAGACCCCCCTCTGTCTGTATAGGATACCTGGGACTTTGACAGCCACCTTGGAACCTTCCTGTAAAACAGCATCGAAGAGCTTTCTGACTCCATAAACATCAAGTCCCATAGACCTGGATGTACCTTCTACTCATCTCCCTAATCATGATGTCCATGAACTCTCTCTCCTGATTATCTTTCAAGTCTTCCCATTTGTCTACCTCCAATGCTGCCATCCTGGTCCACATTGCTATCATATTTCATATCACTATTGTGGCTGATTTCTCCCTGATCTCCTTTCATTTTATAATGCTTCCAAATTGTGTTCCATCACATCACTCCTTTCTTGAAAACCTACTATACTAGGAAAACCCTAAATGCTTAATCTGGGTTGAAAGCCTGGAGAAGCTGGCCCTAACCTGTCCCTATAGTTCCACATTATCTCACAGCATTCACTCTCCAGGGCATAGTACACAGACCTTCTAGCTACTTTAATGATCCTGTTATCTATGAGGACATATCCTTCTGTCAAAATGTTTTCCTTCATTTTTTTCCCTAGTTAATTCTTTTCTACTTAACTTAAGAGTTCAATTTACAAATCCCTTCCTCAGGAAGACTTTCTGACCATTGCACTGATGAAGTCAGAAGCTCTACTATACATTCCTATTTATCACAAGGGCAACAGCATACACAATTAATTTTTTACTGTTTCTCTGGTTGGAATGTAAGCTTCACTAACATCCCTCTGGTTAAATACTACATCCCCCAATACAGGTACAATATCTTATACAAGATATTAGATCCTCAATAAATACTTATGGAATGTTTTATTAAGCACTTGGTTTATCTGTCAGGCCATGGTACACTTTGGAAATTATGAATTGTACAGCTAAGTCCTGTGTCTCAAGCAGCATGAATCAGCAGTAGTAGTATTTTTCTTCCTAGGGATGGAGCACAAGAACTGACTCTGAGAACAGAGTCCAGAATCAAGCTGAAGTGGAGTTTGATTTTGATTCTGTGACTTAGTATCTAGGTGACACCAGATGAATTTCTTTTCCTTTATGAGTCTCAGCTTTATTATCTATAAAATGGGAAGAGTAACTATACTTACCTCATAAGATTGGTTATTTCTTTATTCAACACATAGTTATTAAACACCTATGTGTCAAGCACTCTGGTAAAAGCCAGAAACAGATTAATGTACTACATGGACACAGCCTTCCTTCCCCTGAGCACTGTTCTTATTCATCTCTGTATCCCCAGCTTAGCACAGAGCCTGGTACATAATGGCTGTTTAATGTGTGTTGGTTGAATTAACTCATATAGATCTTTGTTCTCCCACTGATTTAATGTGCAATGGACATGAAAGTACCAATGAGTAAAAGTAAAGAAGAACTGCTGATACTCATAGTCCCTGGGTGGTGGGCAGAATGCTGAGCCCAGTACATAGACTGCTTCATTTAATCTTCAATCAGTGATGTCGATCCACTTATCATTATCCCCAATCTACAGAGAGGGAACTACAACACAAGCAGTTGAAGGCACTTGGTCAAAGACACACAGCCTGGAAGTGGAGAAGATGCATGAGCTCAGACAATTTCATTACACTGACAGCACACTTATATTCTATCAAGCTCTAGCTGAGAGTCCAGAGTCCCAGGGAGAGAGGAAATGAGGAGAGAGATTCAGAGCTTAGAAGAGGAAATCAACATCAGAAAAGCAGCAGGGAAATATCTTTCTCTGGCTATTTTCATCCAGCTGCTTACTTATCTTTGAAGACATCATGCACCTTTCTTCCTTTTATGTCTCTATGTTCTATGTCAAGTAATAATAGGCTTAACTCTGTCAGGTTGTAGTTTTATTCATCTCTACATTCTATGTCATCAGATGAAGCACTGAATCATTAGAATGCCATATAATTTTATGTGTTTTGATAAAGAACTGCACTTAAAACCCAATTGTAGTCTGCTGATTTTTCCTCAGACTGATTTCAAAGTAGGCTGATGAAGTAACATAATAAAAGGCAGACAAAAAAAAAAAGCCATATGTCAGATGTAGTAAACACAAAGAAGCCAGACAGAAGACTAATATCTGAGATCAAAAAGCGTGTGTGACATGGCAAAGCAAACAGCTTTCCCAGGAGACCAAGAGCTACACTCACCAACATACGTCAACCAAGCCAAGTCCCAGTGCATCTAAGTATTCATGAGCCTTTTTAAAGCTTTGTTTATCTTTTTGACTTCTCTTAACTCATTATTAATGTAACTGCTATTGTTTATAACACCCAATTTCATACTCAAACCCCAAAGCCATCCTAATCTAATTGCTGAATACATTAATTTGTTTGGTATAGCTTCATGATATCCACATACAAATCCCCTAAGAATAATTTACTGGGGGGAATAGTTCTTAAACTTTTGGACTTAGATTTTCTTTACACTCAATAATATTGAGGAATTCAAGAAGCTTGTTTATGTGGGTTATAGTTTTTCAATAGTCTGTATTTATAATGAAAATTGAAAATTTGAGTATCTATTAATTGAACATAATGATAAACCCATTGCATATTAACATAAACAAGTTTTATGAAATAAAATAATTATAAATATAAATCATTTTTATTAATTATTTATTATAATTATTTGTATAAACATTTGTACTCTTTCAAATTAGAATTCATTGGTCTATCTTGCACTTTGAATAGCGCTTTTATTCATGCATCATTGTGTAACATTATGCATTGTTATTTGGATAATATTAATTTATTGAGTTATGCAGATATTTCAAATGTTTACACATTTCATCATACAGTATTTTAAAAAATCATATTAGTTAAGGTCATCACTAATTCATAATATTCTTTGAAGTATTAAGAAATTGTAAGCTCGTGGTGGTGGAAACAAATTTTCCAAAATTGATTTTTCCTGAAAGTTCAAATTTTCTATTTGGCAATAAATACTGTCTGTTTTCCTGGAAGTAACAGCCTCATTTTACTCATTTTTGAGAAAATTTCTGCCAAATACTGAGGTCAGAATAACCATAGTTTGTCTGTAAGTCATTTTTTCTAGTAAAAATGATGTCATGAATAAAAGCAACCAGTTTATGAAACTCAAACAATTACACAAATGTTTTTCTCAAAACAATCAAGATGATTCAGCACGCAGAAAAGTGCTGTTTATTAACTTCCCATTTTGTCACCCAACTTACATGGCACATATTCAGGGGCCATTTTAGTCTTCAGTGACAGCATTTTTAAATTATCTGGATTTTTTTTTTAAAGTGCATGATGGTAAAACATACAATAACTACTGGTAAAATTTGGTGTCGCTGCCTCAAGTACTGCTAAGGTAGCACCACAGTTTTTGCACCATCTGTGCAAATGTCAACAAAGTAAAAAAGGCAGATGATGTAATAATTAGTTTGAAATTAGTTTTAACTTTTTAGACACCTTCAAAGGATATTGGGACTTCCAAATGGGAACTATGTTTTGAGAGTTGAGAATTTTCAATATTAATTGATATTGTTCATTTTAGATAAGCCAATGTGATTGAGATTGAAACCCAAAGAGGAGACACTGAAATAGAAATTGTTCTGTTCAAACATCATGATGTTCAACATTCAAGCCAGGCTGTTGTATGCCTGATCTGTCCAATCTTGGCACTTGGGTGGTGACTGCCATTGTAGGTATAGCCAACTGGCTTCATACACTTTCCCTTAATGCACCTCTGACCTTTAAAAAAAGTGTCAGAAGGACTGGTTGAGAAGAACTTGTGCCATAAAATTAAATATGTCAAAACAAACATGTTGTGCAGGAGAGAGAAAGAGAGAAAAATATTCATAAAAAATAAGTTCAATTTGTAAATAGATATAGAGCAAACTCTATCTCAATACTCATTATTCTTCTGCTGCTAACTCCCAATTCTTACACACCAGGGAACTAGCATCTTGGATGGTAGTGGTAGCTACTATTTTGATCCTAAAAGCCTTGCTTTCCAATTTCCTTATAATGATTCAGCTTTGTCTCCTGACCTGCCTCCATGGACCATAGTAGCTCCTTCTCACTGAGCCATTCCACTGGCAATTACAGGAATAGTGAAATTATCTCCAGTGTCAATGTGACAGGTAATTATAAAAGGTTTTTGAATACACATTTGGAATTCATCAAAGTTAGTATTTAAAATGTATATACTTCATCATTGTGATTTTTGTTGCGATTTATGTTGCCAGTTAAGAATTAAGAAATGTCTTCTTTGATATATATATATATATATATATATATATATATATATATATATATAAATGAACTTATTAAATGCTCACATCAAATGTCTCATTCTGACATGGGGATGTAGTTCAGCAGATGAGTATTTGCCTACATGCACATGGCCCTGGGTTCAATTCATAGCATTGCAAAACAACAACAAAATCAAATGCCTCATTCTGGTTTATTAAAAAAAATTAAACCTCAGTGATATTTTAAATGCAATACTTGTTTTACTCTTGCCCATCATATTTGTAAGGTTTTTCTGATTTTAAAGCCAATAGTCAAAATCAATGAAGATATGGTGAAACAGATTATTCATTATTAATGAAAGCATTTACTGGTATAAGGACTACATTAAAGTTTCTAATTTTTGACCCTATAATCCCACCCTGAGGAAATATTCTAAGAAAACAGAAATGTGGTCTAACTGGAAGACTTTAAATGGATAATGCATAAATAAGCTATAGTACTTATGTGAAGTAGAATGATATTGCCATTAAAATGCACTAAAATTTTTATAAGAAAGTTTTCATAGTAATAGAGCATTAATTGAAAGTACATGCAAACTTATGTACATGATTACCATTTATTTCTTTTTTTTTTAAATTTCAGTATTTATTTTTCAGTTTTCGGCAGACACAACATCTTTGTTTGTATGTGGTGCTAAGGATCGAACCCCGGGCCGCACGCATGCCAGGCGAGCGCGATACCGCTTTCCTTCTTTCCTTCTTTCCTTCTTTCTGTCTTCCTTCCTTCTTTCCTAACTTCCTTCCTTCATTGTGTGGTAAGAATACTTAAGATGTGTCCTCATAGCACATTTCAAGTATACAATACGATATTTGTTAACTGTGGACATATGCTGTATCTTAAACCTCCAGAACTGAAATTGTGTGCCCTTTGACCTACATCTCTCCATTTTGCCTTCCTTCTGACCTCTGGAAACCATGGTTCTACTCTCTGGTTCTACAAGTTTAACTACTTAAAATTCCACATGTAAGTGAGATTATGCAGTATTTTTATTTTTGTGTCTGACTTATTTCACTTAGCATGATATCCTCTAGGCTTATCCATGTTGTCACAAATGGCAGTATTTTCTTCCTTTTTAAGGCTGAAAAATAGTGTGTGTTTGTGTGTGTGTGTGTGTGTAAAATATTTCCCCTCTTATTAGAAATAATACTTTAATGAATTAAAATGATTCTTTTATTGATATGAAAACCTGTGTGTGTATGTATGTAGGTATATGTGTGTAGGGAGACAGAGAAAGAGAACTTTTTAAGGAATTATTTCACAAGTTTGTGGGGACTAGCAAATCAAAAATCTATAGAATAGAAGTATAGCCTAAAACTCTCTAGATCTTAAAGCCTTCAATTATTTAGATGAAGCCCACATACATTATTCAAGGTAATCTCCTTTATAATCTCCAAAAATATCCTCATAGCAATGACTAGATCAGTGAGTACTATAGTCCAGCCAAATTGACACATAAAATTAACCATCACAGAGGGCTTTTTCCTTTTTTTCCCATATTTCTAATATTTCTTTAATGAACCTAAATTATGCAATCAAATTTTTAAGAGTAAATGCATATGCATAGTAGAAAATTAAAAAAAAATACATCAAAAGCAAATAATGAGTTATTGAAACAACTTTTCTTCATACTATTTTCTAAACTCTTGAGAATGCTCAAGAACTTTCCCCTTCAGGTCTTTCCTTATACAGCTATGGGGAAAGTTGATGAAAAATTTTTCTGTATTTAAGCAACAAAAGAACTTCTATGTTTGAAGACCTCTAAAAACCTCTCAGTCTTTTATTCTATGGTCAATTCCAATCCTCCACTTCCCATAAACTTCCTGAGCATTATAGCTGTGGTTAAACTGCTTCTTGGTTACTATTTTTCATTTCCATGGTTCTGATTAGGACTCTTGATTGCAAATTATAGGCTCATTTCTAATTTAAGAAAAATAGGAATTATTAGTATTATAGAAATTTTGTCAGAATTTAAAGGAGAAACAGAAATAGATTTAAAATGGTTAGTGACTAGGTATAAAAGCCCACAGCAACAATACTATGCTACTAAACTGTAACCAAAATACCCAACACAAACAAGTTAAAGAACAACTTAAAGGAGGAAATTTTATTTGGGCTCATGGTTTCAGAGGTTTTAGTCCATTATCTGCTGGCTCCATTGCTTTAACCTGAGATGAGACAGAACATCATGGCAGAAAGGTGGGTAAAGGGATAGGAGAGGTAAAGAGGCCAAGGACAAGTCCCTGGTGCAAGTGCAAGTCCTGGTGACCTACTTCCTCCATCCATGCCCCACCTGCCTATAGTTTCCACCACTTCCCAGTAGTCCATTCAGCTATCAATTGCCCTAATTCAGTGATGAGCTCAAAGCCCTCATGATCAAATCACTTCACATTGAACATTGTTAATTTGAGGATTAAGTCTTCAACACATGAGCCCCTGCAGCTTACTTCATATGCAAACCATAACCAATGCCCATATATCTGTGGGACACATGTTGATAAAAATAGCCCTGCTGCCGCCACCCACAAATTAACCCTGATCTGGATACGAGAAACACTACCCCTGAGATGCCAGAAAAACCAGCACCTCTCTGCCACCACACTTGCCAGAATATTGATCTCTCTGTAACTGCATCTTAATGTAGCTCCCTTTCTCATCCATATCTTATAGGGGTGGGACTGACTGGAAAAACCTAGGTCATGTGCTTGTACTTCAAACAGCTAGAGTTTTTAATGCAGCTTTTGAATCATATTTTGAAAGGAGAGGACTTAAAATGTGGAAAGCTATCAAAACATAAAAGTATTTTCCAAAGATATTGAGCAGCCACAGGGGCATAGTGTACCTCTCAACTCATAAATTATTCAGACTGATGTAGATAGGATAGTAAGCCATAAAGAGGGCCCTAGGTAACATTCTCTTGGTGTATCATTCCTACCTTTCCACCTTGAGCCTGTAGTTTGAAGGTCAGAATCTATTTCAGCCCAGAATACTTTCTGTTACACATTCTCTATTTTCCAAAGTTTCAGAATAGACTAAATGTTCATTGGTATATAAAGGTTGTTCCTGGGATGTCCTTTTCTAAAGGACTTTCTTGTTTTCTGGTAATGGCTCTGCATTTTAAGGTCCTGAATATGTCCTGCTGCTTTTTCGTTTGTCATAGTGCAAGAATCAGATAAAGGGGAAAGGGGACATTTTGGGGAAAAACAACCACCACCACCACCACCACCTACATTTGGGTTAAAAACATATGGGCTCAGGCAGACATCTCTTTGGTGCTAGGGAAACTCATCTTTTCTCCATCAAGTATATTTGAGTAGTTGGCAATTATCCAATATTGAGTAGAGTGGAACAGGTTTTCCACATAAGGTACCCGATTTTAATGTTTTTATACATGTTTTATACCAGCTGCACATGCTAAATGGAACAACAACTCCTGCTGCCCATACAGGCTTCAGTCAGGAAGATATGAGGGAAGCAAAATATAGACTTTGCTAAAACAACCAAATCAGGGAAAATAGTATGGGAGGTCAAACTTTTCTGGACTCCCAGTAGGTTGGAATTTCAGTCAGGCTTCTTTTTACCACTTATAGAGTTGGAAAACTTGTCTGTTAAGATCTATCCTCCAGTGATCAAAGAACAACAAGACTGGTGGCTCTAACAACTCAGATTCTACCAATATGATATTTCATGCTCCACATCCAGCACAACAGCCTCACAGATGACAAAACTGCCCATGTTGTACCTTTGAACATAATCTCTTTCTTAAATGTGAAGTTATCCATGGAATTGTCTACAATGCTTCCAAAATATTAAGCAATTTTCTATATACTTTGACAGAAATAGACAGAAACAGACAGAAATAGAAATAGACAGAAACACTGGCTATTGCTGAAAAAGAAAAATGCCTACATTCTCTGTGGAATATATTTGGCAAAAGCAAAGAAGATTAAGTTGATCTCCCAGAGTTAGAGGGTTCTATTGCATTCATCTACCTATTTTAGCAGAGGAAAATAACACATTGTTATAGAACCTAAGATATTTCATGTCCTACCCTGTGCCTTACACAAAGAGCCTATTATCCATTATAGACATCCCCTTAGTGCCCTCTGCCACCTCATTCCCAGCTCACAAGTAGAAATGATTCTGAAGCCTTAATTGCTTTTTACAGGTCACTATCCCTGTCATCCAGTACTCTTGAGGAGCAAAGCACTATGTTGTATGTACTGTAATCAGATGTCAGGGTGCTCAGCTTTGCTCTGTAAGACAATCCTGCTTGTCAAATGAAGAAAATGTGTTACAGCAGAATGATGTGCATGCTTGAACTCAAACAGATGCTAAAGATTCTTTCTTGAGAAAACAAGGAAAATGGAGGATCAGCACAAAAGACAGAGGGGTGTACATTCTAATTAGCAGTTTCCTTTCCTAGCTAGGACTGTACATCATGCTAAATAAACTCAAAACTAAAAGCCAATGCCAACAAGGAAAAAAAAACTCTGCAGTTCAGCTTGGGAGCATGATCATAAGAATAAAGAAAAGGTTATAGTCACAGTCTGAAAGTGGGGTTTCTGTGATGATGAATAATAGAATTATTATAAGCCTACAAGAAGCATCAAGTAGTGGCAGTGTTCTTACCCCCACCAAAAGTTGGGTAGACACACAGATCATAAGAACATCTACCAGACTCTGCTTCCCTGGTTAAGTATAAATTGGTGCAAGAGATATCCAGGAGCTTATTTTCTAAGATGGTACAGAAAATGCTCTCTTCAGTCTTCACTGAGGTGGCTCAGACTGAGGATGTCCATTAAGCAAGGAAAGAGGGTCACAGAAAAAAAAAAAAAAAAAGGAAATGAGAGTGGTTTCTATGGTGCAGTCTCAGGGAAGGCAGAAATTGGCAGGCTTCAGTCAGGAATATATGAGGGAAGCAAGCTCCAGCAGGGTTTATTGCTTTTGTTGGGATGGAGACAGAATTTAAATTCGGAAATAGCCAGGACCTCCTCGCTACCCTTAACCCTAGCATCAGACTTGCTCATCCTCTGCACAAGTCCATTATAAACATCCCCACATTTGTGGTCACTCCCTGGGGGATTCTAATCTCTCTAGGGGTGTTCAGTTGCTTGCTTGGGCCAGTAGGGTTCATCTTCCTAAAGTCCTTCTCCTGCATGTTCTCATAACTTCCAAAGACAACTACCATATTACCCATTGGCTTGAAAAGTCAACTCTGATCGAGGTCAGAGTTTGTCAAGAGTTGGTCTAGTCAAATTCTGAAGGTCATGGGTATATCTTATGTGTTACCAAATTTCTGAAAAAATAAAGAATTGGAAACAAAGCTCACAGGAAATTATATCCCAAGTAGAATTCAAAAAGATAAGGTAAAATTAGGACCATTGAAGGAGCTATCTAAAATTTAATAAAGTGTCTCAAACACACCTGGGTTCCACTCCTAAACTTCCATTCAAGACCTAGGGATAATCACTTCAACTCCCAGAGCCTCTATTTTTTCATCTCCAAAATAAGGATGATCTCTGATTCATAGACTAGACAGGAGAAAATAAATGCAAAGTGGTTCTGTGCAATATCAGTTCTTAATAAATATTGTTAAAATTTTTTAAAAAAGAGAAAATCAAGTGAAGTTAACTATAAGGCAAAATCAGAAAATTAGCTAAGTGTTTATAAGTAGTGATTTAAAGTAGTGATTATAAGTAGTGATTAAAAAGATAGCTAAATATGCTGCCTTAATATTAGAATATAAAGTACTTTTATATTTTCTACATACATTTGTATCAATTTTAAATCCTGCCATGATGGAGTTTTTTGTCTTGTCTCCTCTTTGTATCTCATTTTCAGCCTATTAGATCTTTAAGACTAGTATAAATGGGCTATCTAGGCTCCTGATGAAAATTTTTACCAAGGCAAGTATATAATTTATTAATTATATGCCAATAAATACCAGTAGGTATTTATTCAGTACTTACTATGTGCTAGATGCTTTGATAGAAAATGAGAGACCCAAACCTAGAGTTGTTCCTTCTTTCTTTAATTTACAATTCAACAAGTTAGAGAGACACAGAACCTCCTGTTGCAAGATAATGGATGAGAAGTGCTATTTTATACCCTGTGATTCCATTCACCTTATAAAATGTTTTATCCCCATGTTACTGGCTATAAATGTTTCTGGAAAAAAGAAGGAAGGATAGGAGGTGAAAAGAAGCGAGTTATCAGAAAATAAGTGTGAATGTGCTAAGCCTCTTCCCTATTCCTCATTGACATCTGACAATAAGCCAGGCACATCTACCCTCCCCTTTGGGCTGTTCAGGATTAGTACAGTATCTACAGGAGGTGGGGATTTTATTGAGTAGCCTTGTTAATGACAACCTTCCTGGAAACTTTGCCAGAACCTCTGACTTGCTTCCCTCCTCACCATCTCCGCCTTTGGAGCAATCATGCTTTATCAGCTTTTCTACATAACAACCTATGGAAATGAGCCAATGAGCCAACCATGGAAAAAATTACTCCATTTACTTAGCTCTGAACTACAGATGGCCTGGTGAGCACTGTGAGCTAATGGAAAGCTAACACATGCTTTCCCAGGTCAACAGCTGTTTCCATTGTCACTGTGGCCTGCAAGAAACAGGTGTACTTCATGGGCCCTTACGTACACTGCCATCTGCTCAATGGAAGTTCTTCATTTCCTTTAAATATGAGAATAGATACCAGGAATTGAAAGTGAGAGTGAGTGTACACGGACATTAACTTGACTTATTTTAGGTTCGCATGGTTGGGGGGGCCTTCCAAATTGATTTGTGTCATGAATAGGTTAAGTTGTAAGATAGCACCTCAAGCTTTCTTACCACTCTGCTATGAGGCAAACAGGCATGACATGTGCCTTTTGTGTTGCTTACAGATTGGGTATTTAGGTACTCTCATAATTCCACCACATTAACTGGCTCTGAGTGATAGTTGAGTCCTGTAGTCACGGCAATCAATCTGGCCACCTACAATCTAAACTCTGCCATATCCCCACCATGAAAACAGAGAGGGTGGGGATAAAACAATAGGACTCTTGACTCCTTCACCCTTTTACTGTGAACTGCAGCTCCTTTCCCTGTGAATTTCAGTGTTCTGTGTACAAAGGTTTAATGCTGCTGTGGGAAAAAGAATTAAAGGACCAACCTGGCTCTGAAGGGATGTTTGACAGTTCCCCATTACTTTCTGTAGTTTAAAGGGTTCATATTGCCTATTTCCCTCAGTTTGGGCCCTTCAGTGGAAATTACAAGAAAATTAGAACAATTTCATTTGATACCCTATTAAAGGTGTTTGCTTATCTTTTGTCTTTTCTGCTCCTAGAAATATTAAGCAGGAAATCTAGTCACTGTTTTATCCCCAGAGCTCCTAATGGTGACTGGTACATACAAGATTCTGGTCCTGGTTCTACTACTGCCTAACATTGTATGATCCTGGGAAAGTCGGCAAGTCATTTAACATCTCTAGACTTGTCTTTCCCCACTTAGTATTTATTAGATCATTCAATACCACCTATGATTAATTCCATATAAGAAAAATAGTGATAATCCTTAGCCATTCCGATCTTTTTTTATTTAATTTAACTTACTGTGAGAAATCACCATTCTGCCAAAAGCAGTTGAATAGCAGAAATTTCTCATGATTTAACCTGTAATTACATATAGTTTATTCAGCATCTGCTACATGTGAGGCCTTATTGTCAGACTTGGGGGATAAAAGATAAAAACCTCATTTTCATGTCTCACTTTGTAATTGGAGAAGACAAAGAATAACCAGATTAACAATTGAAAATATAATGGGTGGTGCAGTGAAGAGCGCTTATAAGGAAAATAAAATAGAGACCTTCAAGATAGAGGCAAAAACTGAAAAGAGAGGGGTTGTGTGAAATTAACTGAGTGTTGTGACACTGCCATCTTTCCTGCCTTGGCTCCCAGATGTCTGGCAGTGGGATGATGAGACATCAGAAAGATTAGGAGATGCTTTTCTAAAGAGTATGATCACCTCACAAGAAAAGATCTAAAGGTACTAATTTGGGGTGTTCATTCACAGAATGGCTCAGCCAGATCCTGTAAAGTGAAGCCTTGCCATAGGGCTTCCAAAAGAGCTTTCTGGTGGCCCACACTTGAATATGAATAGGCAGCAAAAGACTGCCAGATATTTGAGGAAAGCCACTAAACCAAAGGTTAGGAGACAAAGCAAAAAAAAAAAAAAAAAGCGAAAATAACTTAGAAAGAAAAAAAGACTCTAAGGGTTTAAAGAAACCTTAAAAAAATTAAAAGTCATCAGAGAGAAAAGAAATATATACTTATAATGTTCAAAAATAAATGTAGAGGGCTGGGGTTGTGCCTCAGTGGTAGAACGTTTACCTAGCACATGTGAGGCACTGGGTTCGATTCTCAGGACCACATATAACAAATGAATAAAATAAAGTTTCATCAACATCTAAAAAAAATTTAAAACAAAGAAGATAAAACTTTTTTAAAAATAATAAATGTAGAGAATAAACAGTACAGTTTCCATGAAGTTTAAAAAAAAAAAAAAACTTCTGAAAAAAAAGAAATAAATAATAGGAGAATTACACGGTAATCTTCCAAGAAACAAGTAAGAGATATAAAAAATAGAAAAAAGTAAAGATATGAAAAGTTAGAAATAGGAATAAACTTAAAATATATAGATTTTTTAAAAGACAATAGTTCACAAGGTTAATATTCAAATGACAAATGTCTAAAAAGAGATAGAAGATAATGTTGTCAGGGATGAGAGAATCATCAGGTAAATAGTTCAAGGAATTATTGTAAAGTTTCAGAATTCTAACCACCAAGAACACTTCAAAAAAAAAAAGGGAAGAAAAGAGACTTCACCCAACAGTTATATTCGACTTTAGGGGGGAAATGGACCGGCATTTCTAAGCACTAGGAAAAAGAGGACACTGAGATGAGTCTGAGAATCTGAAGGCAGAAAGCCAAAAATTCTAATGTCCAGGGACAGGAGATGGGTGTCCCAGCTCCAAGGGAGACAGCAAATTCATTTTTCTTTCACCTTTTTGTTCTATGCAATCCAGCAATGAATTGGATACCTGTCTACACCAGTGAGGGCGGATATTTTTTACTTGGCCTACAGATTCAAATGTTAATCTTTTCTGTAAATACTCTTATGAACACATCTAGAAATAATGTTTTATCAGTTATCTAGCTGTCACTTTATCCAGTCAATTTGACACATAAAATTAATCCTCACAGCAGGCAGAGGAAGGGGAAAGATCATGTAAGTTCAATGTCTGTTCATCACTAAAATGGAAGTTGTTGGTGGGCTAAATTATACACCTAAGTCTGGAGCTCTGTCCTCACTAAGCTAAAGATGAAATTGGGGTTTGTTTTTTTTTTTTTTATTTCCTACATTCCTCCTACTAAACATGATGGTCATTTTGGTGTCATTTTTTAGGCAGCAATAAATTAAGTCTTTGGTTTTTTGTTTATAAACAAAGAGGAGCCTTTGTTTTGTTTTATCATTTGATAGTTGCAAACTTTTGTTTCCCTCTGGGATTGTGAGCAAATGTTGACCATGGTCATATGAGATGGCATATATATCTAGAAAGCCTAAGCACTCCTTACCACGATTCTGGCTCCTATATGTTGATTTAATTCTAATTAAATTTTAATTTAATTTAATTAATTCTAATTAACTAATTAATTAATTCTAATTAAAAGGGATGTTATAAACCCTATTAGAGGGAACAGATATTTCCTATGTGGAGAGAAAGCTGAAACCAGATCTCCTATTGCATTGAACCATGGATGCCAAATTTCTCAAATAATACATTCAAACAAGCCCTCTGAACCCCCTGGAAACAATTGTCTGACTCATTTGTAATCGATAACACTACACTCATTTTCTTGGAGCTACACACACATACCCTAAAGGAATTTTAAGATAAACAAATTTGATGATTCAGATGAAGCAATTTGTGCTTAATTTCCTCAAAGTAATACTTGAGTAAGGTCCTGATTGTAGCCTCTCATTTGATCTTTTAGTTCGTATTACCCATTTCTCTGTGAAGAATATTTCAAGAAACACAAAAGAAATCCTTCCTGTCAAACCATGACAACATATAAAGTAACATGATAAAGTCTTAAGCACCTTGGAGAAAGGTTCTTCAAGAACTTCTTTTTTTAATTGATTTTTAAAAAAAATAAATGACAGCAGAATGCATTACAATTTTATTACACATGTACAGCCCAATTTTTCATATCTCTGGTTGTATATAAAGTATGTTGACACCAATTCGTGTCTTCATACATGTACTTTGGAGAATGATGTCTATCACATTCCACCATCCTTGCTAATCCCCTGCCCCCACTTTCCCTCCCACCCCTCTGCCCTATCTAGAGTTCATTTTTTCCTCCCATGCTCTCCATCCCTACCCCACTATGAGTCGGCATCCTTATATCAGAGAAAACATTCAGCATTTGTTTTGGGGGGATTGGCTAACTTCACTTAGCATTATTTTCTCCAACACCATGCATTGACTTACAAATGCCATGATTTTATTTTATTTTTTTTAAATATTTATTATTTTAGTTTTCGGCAGACACAACATCTTTGTTTGTATGTGGTGCTGAGGATCGAACCCCGGGCCGCACGCATGCCAGGCAAGCGTGCTACCGCTTGAGCCACGTCCCCAGCCCTAAATGCCATGATTTTAAAGGTGCCAAAATCATGCATTAGAGAAAAGATAGCATCTCCAACAAATGGTGCTGGGAAAACTAGAAATCCATATGCAACAAAATGAAATTAAACCCCTATCTCTCACCCTGCACAAAACTCAACTCAAAGTGGATCAAGGACCTAGGAATTAAACCAGAGACTCTGCATCTAATGGAAGAAAAAGTAGGCCCTAATCTTCATCATGTGGGATTAGGCACCAACTTCCTTAATAAGACTTCTATAGCACAAGAATTAAAGCCAAGAATCAATAAATGGAATGGAATCAAACTAAAAAGTTTCTTCTCAGCAAAAGAAACAATCTGTGAGATGAATTGAGAGCCTACATCCTGGGAGCAAACTTTTACCCCTCACATCAGATAGAGCCCTAATCTCTAGGGTATATAAACAACTCTAAAAGCTAAGCACCAAAAAAACAAATAACCCAGTCAACAAATGGATCAAGGACCTGAACAGACACTTCTCACAAGAGGATATACAATCAATCAACAAATATATGAAAAAATGTTTCTCATCTCTAGCAATTAGAGAAATGCAAATCAAGACTACTCTAAGATATCATCTCACTCCAGTCAGAATGGCAGCTATTATGAAGACATAGAGCAATAAGTGTTGGAGAGGATGTGGGAAAAAGGTACACTCATACGTTGCTGGTGGAACTGCAAATTGGTGCAGCCAATATGGAAAGCAGTATGGAAGTTCCTTGGAAATCTGGGAATGGAACCACCATTTGACCCAGCTATCCCTCTTAAAAACAGCATTCTATAGGGACATAGCCACATCAATGTTTATAGCGCCCCAATTCACAATAGCTAAACTGTGGAGCCAACTTAGATGTCCTTTAGGGGATGAATGGATAAAAAAAATGTGGCATATAAGAACTTCTTTTTTGAGTTGCATACAATCTTTGGCCTTCACACTTTGCCCACCTTGTGGGGGATTTGTGAATATGATAAACTCCTCCAGTATTTCAATTGTCAGGTTGGCCCTTTAAGAAGTGATTGGCAGGTGGAAGCATACCCACTGGTTAATTCCAGGTGAAGAAGCAGAAAACACCCACCTGACAGCTGTTTTGATCTCTGTGATCAGAAACATTTTTGTTGGTTTACTCTTCTTTGATCCTTTCAGAAAATCTGAAGAACTTTCCATTTATTTGTACATTTATTATTTTGTTATTTCCAACTCCTCCACCTCCTTCTCTAACCTTCAGCACTTAAAATAAAATATTTAATCATTTTATAGCAGTATATAAGTAAAGAATAAATGGGTTGTTTTCATCTATTTGTAGTGACAATTTAAAGACTATTTTCTGCCAATTTTTTCTTGTTACTCCCACGCTACCTTTACCTCCAATATGTTTTTCTTCTAAAAATGACTCCAAATATGATACAGGTGTGCAGTAGACATATACACACTTTATCAATCAAGATAAGTCAATTATACTGTGGTAAGGAACAACTCCAAATCTCAGTTGCTTAAAGCAACAAAGCTTTATTCTTTGCTCATGATATATTTTTCTCATGTGTCAGCTGAGGGCTCTGCTTGATCTCATTTGGTTCTTGCCAAGGGACCCAGCCTGAGAGAGCAGCCCTTGTCCACATTACCTGTTGCCAAGTCAGAGGGTAGAGACAGCACAGCAAGAAATGCACTGATTCTAAACTTCTACCACGAAGACATATGCATCCCATTGCCATAAGTTTCTTTGGATGCAGCAACTCACATAACCAGATTTAACTTCAAAGGGTCAGATAAATAAAATTTTCTATAAGTAGGGCACTAAATATCAGGAAACAGTTATACAGTTTATTGTACATACTCAACTACAGTATTATAATGTATCTGCTAAGAGAGGAAATTTCTGCTCTTTTTTGCCTAGATGTTGTTTAGAAAAACATCTAAATCCTGAGATTCAAAGTCCCAAGCCACTGTCTCAACCTCACTTTGTATGTTTGGTTAACAGCTAATGGTGTCACATTTTGTAGATAAATAAAGGTCATCATCTGATTAAATGAGTATGTTTCAGACCACAGGAAAATGTGTGACATGGTTACCAAGGTTCTTCACTTATAATGAAGCTCTGAAAATGTCACCAGGGGAAACCAAGGGCCAATTTCAGGCAGGGAGAATCCATTGCAATTGTGATTGTGCAATGGTAATTAGGCAATTGTTTGTATTCCTCTTCCCCAGTTTTATAGATGTTGGGAAATGTGCTGTTTCTTTTAACACAAATTCTGTGTGGCTTAGAAAGATATTTGGGGCACATGAGAAAATGAAATTGGAGTGGGAATAGTAAAAGGATAACTTGAGATCAGGAATTTTGGATTTTCCAGTGTAATTTGAGAAATCAGGCAGTTTAGTCAGTTGCCAATCAAGTGTGGCTTGTATACACAATTTTCTCCAGTACTACCTTTCCATCGTGGTCATTTGCACAGATGAGACTTAGATTATTTCTTACCTAGACTATAGCACTACTTTTCTTTTTTACCTCCAACTCTACTCTCTACTTCAACTTCTGAGTTATCTCACCGAGTTATCAGCCCAGTTTTGATGATAAAAGTTGTGTCATCAGAAAAGAGTTTACAGACTCCTTACCACTTACCAAATGAAGTTCAACCTTTTCTCAACAACCTGAGGCCAATGTGCTTTCCAGTTTTTATATTCCCATGCACTGCTAAGTTTCAATAACGTAAGTAAATGATACTAGTGAAATTTTCCCAGTTGCAAACATCCTCTTATTTTGAAAAATATATAAACATCCATCCTTCCCCACAAATTTAAGTCTGTCAGATTACAAAAGATCCTTGGTAAACTCAAAACTACAATTAGGCTACCTGATAAAAATAAAAGACAAAAACATCTGTAGTCATGTCTTGATGAGGAGTTAATGTGTTGCATTCAAAGAAACAAAGATGGATCTCTTAAAATTTATGGCAAAATATCAGGTCTCATGTCAGAGTGAAGCCAAAAGAAGAGGAGATGATCAGATTTTTCTATAATCATAGCAAAGTGGTGAATTACATCAGTGCCCAAACATGAACATATCCTTAAAAGCAAAACTCATTTTAGACCACAGCAAGAAATCAACTGCAATTTCAGTTAAGATTTATTTAAATGCAATTTTAACAAATTGTCCCAATTGACTTGCCTGAGTAAGGAACAGTTTATACTAATGATTAGAAAAAAAAATGGTGTCCTCACTGGTTTAAAACAGAGTGAGATCATTTTTAAAAAATCATAGCGGATTATTTTGTTTATAATGTTTCATGTCTTCTCCCCCCAATCCCCCAATCTGCCCTAGTTCTTGTGCCCACACTTTTCATTTCACTCTCCGGAAACCCTAGCTCTCTAATAAACAAATCTATATTTTCAAAATTATCTTCCTGCACTTTCTGCTCATAACCAAATTTAACTTCCCTGTGATTATTTCCTTGATAGCTCCTTTTAATCCAAGTTGCATATTTTCTAATTTCCCAAGTACGCTATTATTGGGAGTAGATCCATTTCCAGACAGGTGTTTTCCTACCCTCTGTAAATCCTGGACCTTCTTGGCTTCATGTCATGTAGCCTTTCCCCTCTCAACCCTCTTCATTGCTGTTATAATCTGCCAACCTTCTGTATACCATCTGCGATTTCCCTCAGACATTGTGATTTCCTTCAGACATCTTCAACCTCTTACTTTTTCTAACCCACAAACTCTTAGCAAATTATTTTACCTCCTATTTGGGGAAAGTAAACCATTTTATTTAACCTCAACCTCTATACCAAATCCCTAATCTATTCTTTTCTCTCCTTTGTGTTTCAATATGAAGAGTGTCCTTTACCATCAAAAGCAACTCATCCATCTAAACTGAGGTTCATCTCCTCTGAAGTCTCCTTACGGGTTATGCACTGTGAACTGACTCTCTCTCAGTCTCCTTCCCTCCCTGACTCCCTCTTCTTCCCTTACCTACTGTACCCTAGAACTTAACCATATTCACCTCTTTCCTCTCAAAACTTAAAAAGAAAACAAACAAAAAACCCATAGTCCTTTCCATCATCATGCTATGTCTCTCCTCCCTTCTACTGTTAAAATTCTTTTTTCTCTTTCCTGTCTTTTTTCTTTTGGATTTATTATTTCCCTCCTATTCTTTATTCTAAATATGGCACCTGGGCCCACCATCCCATTGATATTCCTCTTTGCAAGGACATCATTGATCTCTATGATAATACATTCTATTAATGCATTTGCATTCTCAGTTTATGCAATGACTCAGTATCTCTCTATGGCTTCCTAGCAAACACATCTGATGGTCCACACAGGTCCCTTTAAATCAGCTTTCTCAGTCTGTGGGCCTTTCCCCTGGTTTTAGTCTGCCTTTGCTTCCAAGGGCCATTCAGAGGTCTTTCTTTAGGGCTTTGGAGTTGGTCCTATTGAACTGCTGGAATGACTCTTAAGAACATGGGAAAAAAACAACAACAACTGACTCACATTCAGTGAGCTGGTAATGCCAAAACAGCCTCATCCAACTTCTAAGGAAGAAACCTAAAGGCCTGGAGTTGTGGGCATGCTAAAATGGTTCTATATAAAACCTGAGAACTTGCTCAATAATGAAGGTGGGAAAAAAAAAAACCCAGTTCATAGGTACATCAGCTTGATATCCTGGCATAAACTAAAATAAGTTGCTCTTGCACTATATTTCACCTAGTAGGGTTCCAGTTTTAAATAGTTAGCATGCCTAATGGTTTACTTTGTGTGAAGAAAGTGGAGGCTTGAAGAAAAGGATATACATGGACTCCTGAGCAGTGAAGAAAGTCTCATTTGGAACTGGATAATTTGGACTGGAAGACTGGTAACAAAGAGGACTGGAATGCATAGACCTATGAGAATGGCCACACAACGTGTATCATGTGTTAATGTCCATCAGGAAGTATTTATATGGAAGAGGCACTACAAAACTGGTCAGACAGGATGACTCAGTTGATTGGTAGCCTTGGCCATACCAGAGCTGGCACACACTGAGTCTTTTCACAGAATATCACGTGGGTACAAAAATAAGCTGTCCCTCCCACCAATGCAAAACTAGTTATTGCTATTGCTACATTCCAACCTATCAAAAATAAACATGATGAGAAATGAATTGTTGCCTTACTAATATCTCAAATGAAGACAAACACACCATTTCATTGAAAATCCTTTTCTTTCTACCCTGGAAAATAATGATTTGTTTTGTTCAGGAAAAACAGGTTTTCTGGTTATAGGTTTTCCTTCCCTCCCACAGGGCCTTGGCCAGTACCCACAATTCAAAGACCCATAGAGTACTTGACTTACAGTCATAGGATCCTGAATAATACTGCCTAAGGACAAAGGGCCAAATTTATAACAAGGAATGTCGCACAATGTGTTAATGAGCCTAAATCTACTGGTTCCTACACACTGAATAACCCAGACATTGCTGGACTGGGAGAGATTGGAATAACCTCTTGAAGGCACAACTGAGGTGCCAGCTTGGAGAAGATATCCTGTGAGGTTGGGGTGTTGTGTTAATTGTTGTTGATAACTTATGTCTATGGTTATTACTTTGTGGGGCCACATATCCAGTGGTAGATTATATGAATCCAGAAGCAAATGGGCACAATTAGAAAGAATTCATATACCCAGAGACCCACCTGTCACTTAGAAAATGTTTGCTTCTGGGAATTCAGACCTAAGACAAGTAATTATCTACTCTATGTGACAAATGCCAAATCTATTGTCTGAACCACAACTTTTCCATTAGTTCCAAATCCTAATATCTAATCACCTACCTTATATTCAAATTTAACAACTCACAAGAACCTGAAACCTAATATCTAACTTGGCACTCAACCATCTCTCTTCCTAGAAATGTCAATATAAGTAAGGTTGTCATCTACTCAGGACATAAACCAGAAACTTGGAGTCCTCTTTAAAATATCTCCTTTATCTATCATATCCAATCAACTATCATATTTTACCAATTCTGTTCTAAATATTATTCCTACTTTCCAAAAAAAGGGGAGTATTATTAGCATTTCAGACCAGTCCTACTGTCACCACCCAATCCTACTGCTGCCTTTTCTCCATTGGATCATTGGAATAGTTTCCATAGTACAGCCTCTCAAAGGATCTCTAGTGATTCCATCTTTGGATATTCGTACAGTTGTATAGCCTCTATTTTTTATTCTAATAAATAGCATCTAGCCAAAATAATGGGATGTCACTTCCAAGAAACGTTACTAGAAGTCTCTGAATTTCATGTTGTTTTCAGTCTTGTTTGCTTGTTCTGAGGGAAGCCAGATGCTGTGTTATGAATGAATGCTTTCTGATTGTGCCCATGACAACTGAGGGAAGCCTCCTGTAATGGTTAATGTGAACTGTCAACTTGATTGGATTCAGAGATACAAGAGAATTAAGAGGCTTCTGGGTGTGTCAATGAGGGTGTGTCTAGGAATGATTGGCATGTGGGATAGCAAACTGAAGTGGATATCCTCCCTGAGCATGGGAAGCAATCCAGTGGGATGGTGGCTTGGATGGAATAAAAGATGGAAGAACACAGAAGTAGCAGCAGATAGATGCAAGCTCAATTCTCCATGAGTGCATTCTTGATTGCTGTTGCAATAGCCTAGGACATCAGACTCTCACTCCTTCACTCTTCCAAAATGGACTCTGCCAGTGGTTCTCCAGGGAGTTTCCAGAAAACCTTCTGTCTCAGACTTGGATAGCACCATTGATCCTTCTTGTTCTGAGGCTTCAGATTCTTGGACTGTGTAGCTACAGGTTGCTCCAGCTCTCCAGATGCAGACGATCATTGTGAACTATGTGACTTCTGGTCATGTAAGCCAATCAAATAACTTCCCTTTTATTTATAATCATACTTTCTATTAACTCTGTTCCTCTAGAGAAACCTGGCTAAACACAGTCACAGACAACAAAGAACTGCAATTCCCAATTCAACAGCACATAAGGAACCAAAGTCTTCCAAGAGCCACATGAGCCACATGGATGTGGAGCCTTACCCAATTGAGCCTTCAGATGTGATGGTAGATCTTGATGAGACCTTGAGCCAGTGGCACCAGGTGAGCTGTGCATGGACTCCTGAATCCCAGAAACTGTAAGAGGAGTGTTTGTTTTGGGTTTGGGGGTATTTAATTACACAGCAATAGATTCTGAATATAGTTTCCTAACTGGTCTCCATCTTCATTGTCTTCTCCAATCAATCTCCTCACAGAAGCCAAAGACTTACTTTAAAAGTAAAAATATAATTGTGTCATTTCCTATTGAAAATTTTCATATCACCTCCATTGCTATTGGAATTAAGCCCCAAATCCCTGCTCTGGCTTCGGAAACCCCCATCTTCTGGCCCCTGCTTTCTTTGGAGCCTTATTTCCTGTGGCCCATCCCTCATCTACCTTGCTCCAACCACATAGGTCTTTTTCCAATTTTTGGTGGCCATTGTTTGTTTTTAACACGTTATGTTTCTTCCTTCCCTAAACACACTGTTCTTTGTGCCTATAGTGTGCATCCCCTTACTCTCTATCTGGCTCATTGCTAATTTTCTCTTAGATCCCTCTAAGATGTCAAAAGTCTCTGTAGTTTTTACTGAGCTACCCCAGACTCAGTGAGCCCACCCAGCCATCCCATAATACTAACACAGAACAGACATTATTATCGCCTGTGCTGCTTGACTTTTCTAATAGCATGTAAAAGGGAAAGCAGGTGAAAAGGAAGATAAAAGAGGACAGAGGACGTAACTCTCTTGTTCATATCTGTATCACTGGGGCTAGAACAGTGTATGGTACATGTAAAGAGCTTTATTTTATGAAGAAAGGGAAGAAATGAATAGAATTACTGATAAAAATTTAACACTACATTATAAATATGGTCATTTATTTTGAATCACTTAAAAAAAAAGTGGGAAGCATACTGAAAGGCATCCAATGTTTTATCTGCCAAATGTAAAAGACTGATTGTTCTTGTTAAAGCTTTTCTAACTTGTGACATGAATGCTATATGGATTACAGACTTTGGATATTCAATGCATGTGTTTGTTCAATAAGTCTTTCTCTCAATAAATATTTATTGAAAGTTGTACTATGACAGAGAATTTCCTAGACCTTGAATATCAAGGATAGTAACAAAGTTTCTGGCCTGAGCCACAGAGTGGATGGTGGTGCCTTTATTTGGGATAGGAAAGGATAGGGATGGGCAGATTTATGGCAAATGCAAAAATTCTTTTAATAAATAAAAAGCATTATAAAAGCACACATTGTTGTTTAACAATCATCCTTATTATTTCTATTATTGAACCAAAATGATTATCAGTTTTAAGAAATTAAATTCAGAGTCCTGAAAAAAAATGTCATATCAAAAAAGACCAGACATCTAGCTGTGGCTGCTTAGCTAAATAGCCTTGAGTAAACTCCCTCTTTTCTCTTGGCCTCACATTGTTCATTTATAAGATAAGGTCTAAATGTCATATTAGCTTTCTTCTGGCCTAAAAATTCTATTTGTGTGAACATTCTCAAAAGGCAGGAATCTAAATTCTATACATGTATTCTGTTTTCATGGGAGTTTTAAGAGTTTTGAAGAGAATGACTAAGCAGCTGCAAATACAGAGTGCCCGTGACCTGGCACTTCTACCCTAGGTATTTATGCAAGAGAAATGATAACTAATGCTTAAAGAAAAACCTGCCTGTGAATGCTTATACTAGCTTTATTAATAATCATCAAAAACTGAAAAAAACCCAACAATCCCCCAACCAGTGAATGGATAAGCAGACTGTGGCATATCCACAGAATGGAACACTAACCAGCAGTTAAAATAACGAACTATTGATACATGAAACAACATGGATGAGTTTCAAATGCACTATGCTAGGTGAAGGAATCCAGACTCAAAAGGTTATGCATTGTATATTTTATTTATTTAATGTTCCAGAAAGGGCAAAACCATAAGGCCAGTGAACAAATAAATAGTTGCCAAGGGATGGGATGGGGCAGTGGTTTTCTACAAAGGTGTATAACAAAGGAATATTTGGGGGTGATGGTACTTCACTGGATTGGGGTGATTTTATACAACTCTATTCATTTGTTAAAATTCAATGAACTGTTTGCCAAAAGAAATGAATTTTACTGAATGCAATGTTTTTAATGATAGAAAAAAATATAGTGTGTCCTAAGAGATGTTGTGCCATGTGCTTACACTGAGTTAGGAAGAGCAAGTGAAAGGGAAGATAAAAAGAGAACAATTATAATGGGCCTGACACTAAGGCAAAAGCCCCAATAGGCCTAGAATCAATATACAATCTCATTCACCCTGTAGTCCCTTTTCCTGGCAGATTTGCATCAGTAAAATGGTACAGTCCAGGAATTCACCCAATACATTTATTAAGCAAGCATAGATTAAGGACCCTATAAGTTAAAAAGCTCTTTGTGGAGAAGAAAATTAGTATAAATCTGGAGGTCACTGAAGCTTGTCTAAACCACCAGAGCCAGTGAGACTAGAACAACTCATTGTTCCACATCATCTCCCACAGCAATAGCAGGTTGATTGAATCTAAAAGAGAGAGGTCAGAATTCTAAACTGGAAAAGAAAGTAATTTGCAAAATACAAATTGCATTTCATTTCTCTATCCTTCTCATATACATAAGCACATCAGGCCAGAGCAGCCCAACAGAACAGAACAAGGCTGTTCAGCTGAGCATCTGTGTTGAAATACTGACCCCTTGTGTCTAAAAGACATTAAATCATGGGATTCAGTGATCAGCCACTTAACCTGATTTTTCAGCTGTGTTTGTGTAAATGATAATAAAAGAACCAATACAAACGATTTCCAATATAATTCAACCTGGGAAATCATGCCTGGCTCAAAAGATATATGTTGGATTTGCTTCCATTGACCTCAGCCTACCTGCCACCCACTTCCTAAGTTTTAGTCACCTGTTCCATTTCTCCCAGGAAAAAAAAAAATCATCAAAAGCAAATTAAGCCAGCCTATCAAAACCAAGCAAAAAAATAAACAAGAACATGAAGAAAAAGTAAAATATGCTTAACTTCTCATTAAGTCACAGTCCAATTAGACTATTTGCTCAGCCTGCAACCTGATTCTCATTCATTCTAATCTGAATTTTTTCATGGGATATGGCAGCTGTTTGATTTCATGGTTAATACATCAATTTATATCTCATACCACTTCATTGATATCTTGGAGAACAAACGGGATTAACATTCAAAAAAAGAGAACTATTGTACATGAGGAAAATCTATGGGAGAAATTGTCCAATCTTGCATTTGTGTATATATTTGTTTGGATAATATGCTATAAGAGAATAATCTTCCATTGTCTTTCCACCCTAATACTGGCTTCCTTCCTAGATATACTATCGCACTAGCAGAAAGTGTCTATGACTCCTCTTCATTTTTTTTTAGGGCTTGTTGTTCTGACCTTAATCTTGTCCCCTGGTCGAATTCCAAAGTACTTGAAATGTGGTTTTGCCTTTAAGCTACTATCCTGACAAAGACAGAGCTATTAGTTCTATTAAGGCCACAAAGGTAAACTGTAAAGCAATATTCAAATGCAGGTTTCAGTCCAAGTCCTCAGTCAGTCATTAATTCATTTAATGAATAAGTATTGAGCACTCATTTCTCCAAGTGCTAGGATGAATAAACAGAAATCCCTACCTTCACAGAGCTCACATTCCAGCTGGAGAGATAGTAATAAACTTAGAGCAAATTAGTAGATTATAGAGCACAATACAGCAAGATAGGGTAGGTCAACAGGAAGAGTTACAGTTTTAAATACAGCATTGTATTAAATCTGAGATATCAATATTTGTAAATCATGCAATTATTTTGGGGACCACTAAGAAAACTAATGTCAATTAAGTTGTGCTTCATTCCCTAAAATGATAGTCTCGCTGCTTTTAGAAACATTCATTTCTTCTCAGGGATTGGCAGTTTCTTCCTCTGCTTTCAACTACAATGCTTAGCAAATTATAGGCCATACTTCATGTATCTCTCAAGCAAATGAAACTCAGCTTTTTCTACTCTGGGGCAGCCTTCTTATGTAAAGTACCCAGTTGTTGCTTTAAAGGGAAGTCAAGAACGAGTAATGTAGTAGCATCATTACTGTAAAAGCTAAAGGATATTTTAACTCTCCCCTCCACCCTACCAAAGAGAAAAAAAAAAAGTAGAAAGGAGCTAATTTTAAAATATAAAACAAAGCTTAACAGAAAATATTTAGTATCTTTTTTAAAAAAAAGTAATAAATTATCCTGATTTTCTTGTCATGAATAATTATAGTATTTATTTTGTCCAGGTGAAATCCATTTGACAAATTGCAATCTAGATCTGAGGACTTCTGAGGACTTCAAATTATTCACTAGTTTACCCTCAAAGAATTTTCAAAATCTGTGTGTGCCTTATTTTTTAACTGAAGTTAAAATTTTCATCATCATTTAAATAATTGCAAATGATGTATGGGTGTGTTGTAAATGTTGCTATTTTAAAATAAAACTGTCAGAGCTCTTTTTAGAGATAGGGAATTGTGATCATTCTTCTAGTGACAAAATATTTGCTTCAAAACCAAATGTAAGATCATTGCCCTCTTCCCACGCCTTTCTTCACACACAATAACTTTTTGTCTCAATGCTCACAGTATCATAATTTTTAAAGATATTTTAAGTGGTAATGAAATCAACTCATGCAGTACCCAAAATGCACTTAACTCAGTGAAGCAATGCTAATGTGAGCAACTACAACCATGGTCCTGTGGGCTCAGGGTATTGGTAGTGTGGCCAACGTGATGAGAAACACATTCTGTCTTCAGAGATGTGGGAATATGGCGAATGTATAGCTTAGCATTAAGGAGATATTGCTGGTTGATCTCCTTGAGAGAAAAAAACATGGATAGCTATGAGGAAAGAGATAATCTATGCAAGAGAGAGGAAGAGAGATATTAATTCAGTCTTATTGATGTGTCTAACTGCCTTTCTGCTCTAGAATTAGAAATTATCCTTTAACAAGTCACCCAACATACCTGAAATTTGGGGCTATCTTAAAGGAAGGCAGCCAATGGAAAGCCAGGTCACAATGGGTCTCCTAAGGACTGTAGTTTCTGAAGCTGTCTTCCCAGGTCGGCAGCATTAGCCTCACCTGAGCACTTCTTTGAAATGTAGATTCTCAGGTCTCAATCCAGGCCTGCTGAATCAGAAGATTTTGGGGTGGGTTCGCACTCAGTATCTTAGCAAGAGTTCACAGATAAATTCAGTTATTCCATTCATTGCCTGTTATCCAATTTGTTTGTGTCCACATCTAAATGTCCAGCAGGCTCTTCTCAGGTGTATTCACCTGAGAAGAAACCCTATGTATCTGCTTGAGCCAGAATTTCCAGGACAGCACTCTTTAAGGTCATCTCAGTGGTGGCAGCAACAGTTCCAACTAGCAAGAATTTCTAAGAGGAAGATAGATCCTGGGGAATGAGAACCCTGGATTCAGTTCAGTCTCACATGGACAGTGGTACACTACCACCCTTGTTGTTAAGCTTAGGGGATTTGAGTTGGTTTTACTGAGGTATTATTTTCTAAGGGGAAGGTAATTTGGGGTTGGAAGAAGGTGTTAATAACACTACATCCCTTCACAATATCAGATCTTAAATTATACTATAGAGCTATAATAACAAAAAAGGCATGGTATTGGCAGAAAAATAGAATTGAAGACTGAAGGACTTAAAATCACCATACTACAGTGACTTAGCCACATCAGTGTTTCTAGTAGCTCAATTCACAATAGCCAAGCTATGGAACCAACATAGGTGCCCTTCAACAGATTAATGGATAAAGAAAATGTGGTATGTGTGTGTGTGTGTATATATATATATATATATATATATATATATGCCCTTCAACAGATTAATGGATAAAGAAAATGTGGTATGTGTGTGTGTATATATATATATATATATTCCATATGTGTATGAATATATATATATATATATATATATATATATATATATTCCATTGTATATACATATATACAATGGAATATTAACCAGCCTTAAAGAAGAATGAAATTATGGCATTTAGACCAGTAATGGATGGTGCTAGAGAATACCATGCTAAGTAAAATAAGCCAACATCCAGGACAGCACACACACAAAAAAAACCAAAGGCCAAATATTCTCTCTGATATGTAGATGCTAACCTATAACAAGGGAGGCAGGGAGGGGAAGTATAGAAGTTCACTGGATTAGACAAGGGGAATGAAAGAAAGGGAGAGAGATGGGAATAGGAAAGAGTAGAATGAATTGGACACAACTTTCCTATGCTCCCATATGAATACACAACCCGTAAACTCCAAATGATGTTCAACCACAAGAATGGGATCAAAATTGTCATGGTTGCACCCCATGCATGCACCCTACTGTGATGTATATCTAAAAACAGCAACAACAAAAATACCACAATATCATAAGAAGAAAGAAACTTCTTCCTTTCTAATTCTCCTATATATCTCATGGTGCCTGGAGAAAGTCACCATTCAGTATCTTTGACACATCTCTAACACTTAGGCGAAAAAGAGAGAAACAGAGAGAAAGCCATTTAGCCTCAGGGCCTTTCAGGCTCAAATGTCTAGCTAGAATTGAATATTAATTGCTTGGTTTTGCCATTATTTCTTTTCGTGGTTACCATCTACTATGGCAGAATCACTGGTTTTCCATTTGTAGTCATTATCTAACAGTTCCACTTATATAAAATCTATTTAAGTGAAAGATGCATCATTTGAAAGAAAAACATTTATAAAATTATAGTGAGGTTGTTTGAGGATATGGTATGTAAATGGGAACCACTATATTAAGGAAGACTGTGGGTTGTTACCTAGGCATTTACACTGAAGAGACTTCAAATTCAAAAAAGAAAATTATTATTCCTAATTTAACCTTCAAACTCTCTTTCAGTAAAGCTTATACATAGTGCCTTGGGTGTGACTTAATCTTTTATAATCACTTTTCTCTTTTTTCCATGTTGTCTATTGGTACATTATAATCATACATAATGGTGGGAATTGTTGTTACATATTCATACATGCACACAATATAAAAATATAATTTGGCCATTTAATTCCCCAGTTTCCCCTTTCCCTCTCCTCCTTCCTTCCCCTGGTCCTTTTGTCCATTTCTTCTATATTTGTCCATTTCCTTCAATTTTCATGAGATTACCCCCCACTTTTATTTTCCTTTTTCCTATCTAGCTTCCACATATAAGAGAAAACATACAACTCTTGCCTATCTGAGTTTGGCTTATTTAGCTTAGCATAATGTTCTCAAGTCCCATTCATTTTCCTGCAAATGACATGATTTCATTATGACTGAATAGAACTCCATTGTGTACATATACCAAAGTTTCTTTTTTTTTTTAAAGAGAGAGAGAGAGAGAATTTTTTAATATTTATTTTTTAGTTTTTGGTGCACACAACATCTTTATTTTTTATGTAGTGCTGAAGAACGAACCCAGCGCCCCATGCATGCCAGGTAAGCGCATTACCACTTGAGCCACATCCCCAGCCCCCACATTTTCTTTATCCATTCTTCCATTGATAGACACCAAGGTTGTTCCATAGTTTGGCTACTGTGAATTGTGCTACTATAAACATGGATATGCATGTATCACTATAGTATGCTGATTTTAATTCTTTAGGATAAATATCAAGGAGTATAACCACTGATCTTAAAATAAAAAACAAATGAACCAAACAGAAAGAGATGTAACAAAGATTTTTATGATAACAACTTTAAGATTAAAAACTAAAAAAAAAAACTTAAATGTACAGTAAGTCATGTTTTCTAATGATAAGACAAATAAAAAGATAAAAATTTCTCTCCATTACTGGTAGCAATTAAATGCAAAATAATTCCCACTGATAATCATGATTATTTATATGCTGTACACAAATAATACTTCTGTATATAATTTGTAGACATTTGGATTTAAGAAATACTGTTTTATTAGACCCTGGGTACAAAATTTTTCTACTAAACTATTTCTATTACACCCACCCACCTTATCACTTCAAATGTACCACAAGACTATTCACTGATGTTTCCCTGGGCATAGGTAGTGATGGTAGATTTGGGATATAAATTACAAACATTCAATTATTTTCCACTATTATTTTTTCAGTAATGAACAGTAATTTTAGCATATAGATTAGTAGGTATAATTTATGTTCATTTCTAATTAGAAAATTGTCATAACATATACTTCCTAGAGCTTGGAGCAAGTCTTCTCTGCTTCCTGACTGTTTACTGGCTTTGGAAGATGTGAAAGTTTCTTATAAACCAAGCAAATGTTAATAAAAGGGGCAGTGGTACCATCTTCCTTTGAAGGGTAATGCTTCAATGGGGAAAGGTCATGCAACTAAGGTAGATAACTTTGGCCCTTGGTAACCAAAGTGACTGGATTTTCCTGTTTCTCTTACTGTCACTTGAGTGAGTAAACACATTATGAATGTCACTAGATTTCAGAGACTACTAAGAGTCTTCAAGCTGATTCAGTTCTTACTAACCAACCCCACAGTCCCAGAGATTCATAGCCAAGATGACTGAGTTAATAACTCATTAAAAATTAACAGAAATAAAATTGAACAGACTGGTGCTACTCATAACATGCTAACCAGCAGGGGGGTGTTGAGGGCAGAGTGGCTCATTGCTTTTAGTAACAAGCTCCTTCTACACAAGGACCTGAGCTGAAAGGGAGCTGTTTGCCGGAGGCATCTAGAGATAAATGCACACTCCTGTAGAAAATGTTCTAGATCCTGGGAAGACAACAGCACAAATTAGATAATATTATGTCCTTGTTAAATCTGTACATAATTTGTGTTGCAAAATATAACCTTGAGGCAAATAGCAAAACCATAGCTTGGCTGGGTTTTTTTCTTTCTCTTGATATTGACTATTTAAAAAACGAAACAAAAAACTTCACTAGTGGTATTTTCCTGTTAAAGTCTTTCTTTTTCTTTCTATTTTTCCTCCCAGTACTGAGGATTGTTTCCAGGGGCACTCTATCACTAAGCGACATTCCCCAACCCTTTTTTATTTTTAATCTTAAGACAAGGTCTTTTTAAGGCTGAGCCTGACCTCAAACCTGTGATCCTCCTGCCTCAGCCTCCTAGGGAGTCATTGGGATTAATGACACACCATAAAGCCTTTCTGTGCTACTGTCCATGTTAAATGGTTGTGAGTGTACCCAGTCTTTGGAGATTGAAGGAGCCCACTCTACAGAGCCTGAAGACTTTTGTCCCTTTTCATCTACAGCTTTCTGTCTTTAGTAGGACCCTGGGGAGATTTTCAGATAGTCATGCTAGGGAGCTGCCCACACTCAGTTTGCTAGTTTTCCTTAGTTCTTTGTAGTGTTAAGTCCAGCGAGCCACCTACCATCTCTACCTGCAAATCAGACATAGAAGTGTATGTGCTGGCAACATTTAGTCCTCCTCCAAGGATGAGGACTGGTATGTATTCCTGCATTTGACAAGGGCATCTTGTATTGCTTGCCTCCATACCCGTAACTTCAAATTTTATGTTAAGTGTTCGTGTCACTTAAACTATATGACTATGTGTCTCTGATAAGACAAATCTGAATCTTTCTATACTTTTGGGTTTTCCCCTGCTCACCGTGTGATTCACACTTAGTCACTTAACTCCCCTGCTCTATCATTTCTTATCCATCATGTGCACTGTTGGAACCACTAACCAGTAAAGAATAATACCTTGATTTTACAAAAGGCTAACCTTCCAAGGTACAGACTTCCTGAGGCATGGGGGTGAGCTTCACAAACCCCAGGGATGAAGTTTTTATTGTGTGTGCTGTTTTTACATTTGGGTTCTGCTTTACAGATGCAGCTACAAGGTACAAGATGTTTAAATAATTTATTGGGATAGTATGTTATCATATTTTATTTAAAGCATGTTATCAAAAGCCTCTGGTGGTTCTCTTCTGACACAGGCTATCCAAATCAAGTTGCATGGCTAAAGTACTTCCCTGTAGTATCTGGAAGTAGTCAACAATGTTAGTAATCACCAGGAAAGCCAGAAACCTGGCCTCTCATTATTTTAGCAGGTGCTGGAAAGATATTTTGTTACTTTCTTCCTAAAATTGCTTTTATTTCCAGGATAAATTCAGGTTCTGTCCCTGTTAATGAAGTTTCGTAGTTCCCACAGCATATACATGGCCGGCCACTACGAACAAAACAACCAAAGAGCTGGAATGGCACAGAGATCAGGACAGAAACATGAGAACTGGCCTTGCCAAGGTGCAAAGGTCAGAGTTGAGAACTCCAGGAGCCAAATCTCTGAGTCTCTAGAGTACAAACAGCCAGGCAAAAGTTCTCCCTGGAACAGGGTGTTGCATTTCCAATAACCCCGCCTCTGGGCTTCTGGGCAGGGCCTCCACTGCTCACAAAGTACCTCTTCCCCAGGGCTCACCTCTAGGAAGAGGACAGAATAGACTTGAGAAAAAGCATCAAGACCATCACCAAATCATATTTATACAGACTGAAATTGAATCTCTCTAGACTAAAATCTCAGAGCAGTTGTCTTTGTGATATGATCGACTCAGAGTGCAATACTTTTTATTATCTAAATATTCCTATTAGGCCCTGAGACTTGCCCATGTTGTGGCCATACCCAGTGAAATTTGTAACTTCTATTAATTAACAAGGGTTACAAAGGAAAAAGGATAATCAGTGAAGCAAAGCATGAAGAGAGCAGAAATAAAATAGCATATGAGGGCACACGCATTAGGTCATAAAAGAAAGAACTACGTAAAACCAAGCAGAGTCTTATCCTCAAATATTTGAAACTGAAATTTGAAATGCACAAATGATTTGAGATGCAAGAGCAGAATAAAAAATAGATCCTTTTCCCTTTCTTTTGTTTTCTCTTTCAGTGTTTCAGCCTAATACTTATTAGATGATACTGAGAATTGCTTAATGATTGTTTTATAACAATTTTTGTGCTACAATTTTCAGAAATAAAAGAGTATTATCAGTAATGTATGCAGTCCTTTCATTTCTTATTTGAAACTTACTTCCTAGCTATGCCTCTAGCAAGGAATTCAGAATAGATGAGGCTGAGACAATAAAGAAAAGAAAAATAATTTTTTAAAGTTTCCTTAGCTTTGGAAGCATAAGAAACAAAGTTTCAAGTACTAATTTCTTGTATGTTCTTATAATGCTTGGACTACCTTCTTGGTTGTATCTCTCTGATAATGCCCAGAGAATTTTGTAAAGTCATAGGCAGTAAGCTAATCAAGAGAGTGGTAAAATGATTGAGTTTATGTCAGAAATCTATTCAAAAGATTTTTAGATCCTGAGAAAAAGATTAGATCTATCCAGGTTGCTCTTTTTCCAAAAGAGAAGGCCAGCACTGAACTTGGCAGTATATTTCCTCTAAGGAGGAAAATGTCCAAAAAGACCTTATACTAAATAGAAATGAACATCATGAGCATAGTATGCAGATGTGGAGATTTGTATTACAGAAGATCCACCAGCATACCCACGGGAATGAAGACATCATCTCCAGTGGCTGTGTCTCTGGTTCTGTGACATCTTTCTCCCAGGGTAACAATAGTCATGAATGTTACCTGAATAATTTCTACCTTTCTCTGCATAACTAGAAAAGTCTCAGGAGTCAATTGACACACTAAAATGATAAAGTATGTAAAATGCAAATTTGTATAGTCTTATGGTTTGGCTATGAGGTGTCTCCCCAAAGTTCTTATGTTAATGCAGAAATGTTCAAAGGGAAATGATTAGATCATGCATGAGAGCTGTGACCTAATCAGTCCATTCTAGTTTTAGTGGACTGGGAGGTAATTCTAGACAAGTGGGGCATGGATGGAAGAGATGGAAACTGGGGTATTCCTTGAAAGGGTACATCTTTCCTGTAGCCCCTTCCCTCACCCCCACTCCATGCCTCTGCTTCCTGGCTGCCATGTCTTGAGCAGCTTCCCTTTGCCACGTTTTTCCACCATGATGGTCTGCCTCACCATGGGCCCAGGGCAACAGTCTGCACACCCGGGACTGAAGCTCTGAAACTGTGAACAAACATAAACTTTTCCTTCTCTAAGTTGTTCTTTTTGGGTATTTTGTTCACAGCAATGTAAAGCTGACTAACACATAGGATCAATTGCTATTATATAGCTATACAGAGATTACAGTTGGTTCTTATCAAATGAAAGACTCCCATTTCCTTCTCTTGGTTGAAAACAGGAGAGGGGAAATCAGGGTAAATGGATGGGGGTTGCACTAGAGCTTAACAGCAAATTAAAATGTGTGTGTGTGTGTGTGTGTGTGTATTCATTGCTGCTTTCATATTGGAACAGACTCTGGAAACCCCACAGTAAGTTTTACTTTCCTTTTAGCTCAGTTTTAGTTTTAGGTTTTTATGGTGTCAGGTTTAAATTCGTCATTGTTGCAAACACATTTTTTTTATATACTCTTCATTTAATATTGTAGAGACAAATGTAAACTAATAATTTCTGCAAAATAGCTCTTAACTTAGAATAACATATTTACTGGGTTAATGAAACTCTTCCCAGATTTATTCTCTGAATATTCTTTCTGATGATTCACAGTTTGGGGGTGATAATTTCCACTCCTTGATGCATAGGTGAAAGATCTAAGTCCTCAGATAGCCTAGGACCAGGACCAGAACTAGTCTCTGAACTCCAAATCCAGCGCTCTTTGAGGTACATCATTCGCTTCCTTCTGAAGCACTACTCTTTTTTTTCTAAAACACTACTCTTGAAGTAAATAAAAACGTGTTAATGATATTCAAAGCTAACTTGGGACAAATAGTAATGGTAAAGGTTTTATAGTAAAACCTCACACAAGAAACTGCAGAACTCCTTGCAGTGTGGCTTGGACTTGTGTCTTCCAGTGGAAGGCACTAGAGGGCAGTGCACTCTTCAGAACACATTGGGTCTAGCCGAACTTCTGGAAGTGAGGACCTACAATGTTTGGCAAACTTATCAACAGCTTTAAAAACAAACAGGACATATAAATAATATAGGCCTAGTACCCTTTTTGGCTTTGTTGCTGGAGAACGCAACTGAATAGGTATTTAGCTGTGGGCCTTTTCTTCTCTCCATCCCTAGGCATGTATATGTATATATATATCTCAGTTGGCTGGGGATGTAGCTTAGTGGTAGGGCACTTGCATGTATGAGACCTTGAGCTCAATCTCCAGTACCATTACCAAAAAAAAAAAATTAGTAAAGTGGAAGCAAAGAACAGAGAATAGAATGTTAGCAGAAAATTACTGCTGCATGAGTCTTGCTGAAGCTTAAATGAGTGGTGAGGAGTGGCAGGAACCAAGGCTTAAGGGTGAGCAAGGGACAGTCACAGAGGGTGTGCATGCTGAGAAAGAGGTTACACTTCTGTGTGAAGATTTAGAATAGCTTTAGCAAAGAGGGACAGAGACAGATTTACACGTTATACTTATCATTCAGGTAGCAATGAAGGGGAGCAAATCTAGAAACCAAGAGCTGATTAGGAGCTTGCTATACTGGTACAAATAAGAGAAGGTGCCTTTGAAAAAGAGTATTGGTGGTAAGGAGTAGAGTATTTGAGAAACACATAGGAGGAAAAAACATCAGGCTCTGATGATCAGTTGGATGAAGAGATTGAGGAAGAGAAAAAGTCAAGGCTGACATTTTACAACTTCAGTTACTGGGTTAAAAAAAAAAGTGGCACAGAAATAGGGATTGGAGGGAAATGTTACATTTGGGTTTTGAGGAATAGATTCAAAAGTATCTAAAGAGTACCAGAGCAAAAATGACTAGCAGGTGATGGAATTGTTGAGTCTGAAGCTTGCAGGAACAGTCTGAGTTGGGATTGAATGAGCGTCATTAGCATACAGGTGGTAGTTGAAATGCTGAGAGTGGATAAATTCACCCTTGAAGAGTTATCAGAAGAGCAGTGGACTGGTGGGCTGACAACAGACACCTGGGTACCCAGTATGTAACTGGTGAATGAAGGGAGAGGAGCCCAAGGTTTAAAAGGAACACAAACAAGACAAACTAAGAGAGTATAATACTGTCAGGGACAGTGGAGCTTATAATAAACACTGCCAAATGCCCTGGAAATGCACAGCAAGACAACAACTGAAAAATGTCCATTGTACTTTAGAATTAGAAGAATTCAGGTGGCCCTAACAAAAATAGCAGGCAGACGGCAGGGGGTGCAAAGTGAATGAATGGCACATGAGTGGTTACTCTTTTAAGATGTTTGGATGAAATAGAAGAAGAGGTGGGACCCTCTCAAGGGGACAGGTGTCAAAGGTAGATTTACCTTTTCACAAATGAGAGGGAAACTAACAAGTTTAGTCTGAAGGGTACATATCCCTGCAGCAGCAAGGTTAAAGTTTCAGGAGGGAGGATGACTGGAGTCAGCTTGGAACAAAAGGGGGCACCAAATCTTTTAAAACTGGAGTAAGATAATGAAGGGTGTGGCTGCATCTCAGATTTCAGGTGTGGGGAGGCAAGAAATTGAAGGAGCACTCAATTGTCTCTGTAGCAAGATACATTGTTGAGATATCATTTTAGATTATTCTTAAAATCATAGTCTAGTATAAAACTAATCCTTCTATAGCATATTATAGTAGAATGGACAAGACAGCCTTTGTGCTGTGAGCTCCTGGTCTTAAATCTAAAAGTGAAGATAACTCATGTTTCTGGACAAAAAATGAGTTTGTGGGATACCAGAGTAGGAATTCCCTCCCTGGCTTTTGTTTAAAGTATTATTTAATCAGAATTCTATAAATAGTCCTCACTATACATACAACATGACTATGTTCATACCTACCCAAGAGTAAGTATTGAGGTTGAAGGAGGTAAATGATAGGACCCTGGGTTGACTTTTCTGAGACAGCGAAAGTGGCCAGTGGCAGCAAGTTGTTCAAGTGGTGCACAGCCAGGCCTTCCAAGCCATTTCCTAAAGATGTCAGGATCTCTGAAGGGCTGGCACATGAATGTGAAGGGTCCTGAGCTCTCGGTCATGAGCACCAGGCCACCTTCCTCATGTTGCACCAGGGATGGAATAGGGATGGGTGGGCTTTGGAATGGAGCCTCAAGCCTTTGAATAGATGTTCTAGCCTGGACAATAAACAAATTAGCAATGACTGTGACAGGTTGGAAAAGAGAAGTCTCTCCCCCAGTTTTCTGATCTGGGTTTTCCTCCAGGAATATCTACCAGCCCCTGGAGACCAGAGCCTATAATATTGACTACAGAGCATTGGCACTCTGAAGAAAGAATTTTGAACTTCAATTAAAAAAAAACACCAAAAAAAATGAGATATGACATTTTTTGAACCTGAGTATGTTAAAGAGATTTCATCCTTAATACTTGCCAATTTTCTTGCTGAGGCAAAGCTACACCCACTTCACACATATCTTACAGACAAGTGTAAGTAAGACTCAGAGAGGCTGAGTTTTGCAACTAAAACCACACAGCTCATCAGAGCTTTAGCCTGTTCTCTCTTATTCTGTGCTAGTTAAAATAGGTGCCCACCTTAGTAATCGCAGCATGGTGTCCACTTCCTCCCCCTCTGCTGTTGCTCTACACAGAAATTGCCCTCACTTCAGGCCTCACCACAAAAAGCTTAGACTCTCCAGCTGCCTCCCCACAGCTAACCTTTGGCCACAGGAAGAAGGAATCTTAGCTTTGGACCATTCCCTGGCCCCACTTGACACCTGGATGCATCCCAGCCAGAACCAAGAGGTTGTGCCCTGTGCAGGTAAGAAGACAACAGAAATCAAGGGACTGAGAAGGCCCACGGGTTAGTTCTCCCTACCATCATTCCACTTAGACAAAAGGCAACAGAGGCCTCCCAGCAGGCCAGGAGCTGATCCAGCCCCTTAAAACACTATATCAATAGGAAAAGGCTGCTCCTTCTAGTTTTTCAAAGTCTTTTCCAAACACACAGCTCCTCATCTGACTATGCAGAGAAGAGCAGAAGCTTCCCCTATTAAAACCCACACCAAGAACACCTCGTACGGGTCATTCTAACTCTGGCACACACACACAATCCTGGAAGTGCAGACAGAGGCATAAGAGCCCTGAACTCTTGTCCCCTATTAACTGGGTCACCACTTCATGCTGAGGGAGGAGGAGGGGACAAGAAACATTTGCACTTAGCTGATGGGCTATTAATGGAATCAGGGAATGTCAAGTAGAGAAGCTATAAAAACACAAGGGCTTCCCCTATAAAATTGGCAGCCCAAGACCCAGAACCTTCAGAAAAGAAAGGCAAATGACAAGGAAAGCAGAAATTCACACACTGAGTGATATGGCCAGAAGGAAACTACGTGGCTGTGCTCAAGGTATAGATGTTGCCTGAATCAGGATCCCTAGTCAGATGGGGAAGGAGAATCTGAGTGGCTGTTCACACACCAAATCCCAGACCCTGTAGGGGAGGCTGTGAGGCAGCTAAGCAGGTGCCTATGGAACTCCTCAGGAACTTAAACAGTGCCAGCAGTTGGAAATCTTCAAGAAGACTACCCCCCTCACTTCTCATTCCTAGATTTTCATGCCATTGTTGCTCTGTCCCCAAATCTGGCACACACTTTCTGCAGAATTGATTTTCAGAGTACATATCATCTTGACTTTAGCAGTTTATATGTTAATTTGTATCCTCACCCACTACTGACAACAAGCAATTCTAGTTGTCTATTTATGATTAAACAATTTATTCAGGTCAGAAAAAAAAAAATGTCCAAATTGATTGAAAGGAAACCACCCAAGCAAAATTAACCAAGGTTATATGCAATAGCCTTCCATCTGGGAAGCAGCCCAGGATACTCCCAGATAAAAGAAGCAAACTCAGCTGCAGTCAACTCTGTCTCAACATGAGGATGAAAGAGAAATGGAAACTTAAAACACTGTGTTATGATAAACTGTGAGTTCTCCTTCCCTGCATGGATTCGCTGAAGGTTTGCAGTTTGGGTTTGTTGGGGAGGTGGTGTTTTTTTAATCTATCTCTTGGCTAAATTTTCCTGACAGTCATATTTTATTTCCTTACCTTACACTGGGGGACCCTGAGGCCTCCTTTATCCCAGATCACTGCTGGGACCAGTGATTACGTGAGCTGTGAAGGGCTTCTGGCTCCTAATGAGACCTCCTACAGAAGGATCTGCAAAGCTACAGGAGTGACTCGTGCACCTTTTGCCAATGTCATGTTGACAACGTGACATAAAACACACTTTAGCCTACAAATGATTGTATTCTCGTCTTTCCTCTTCATCTCATCATCATTTAAGGCTGAAAAAGCAAAACCAGTTAGACAAGGATTTAATCCATAGTAATCTCTGCATTGAAAACCCTTCCAAATCAGTGACATTTCTGTCTACAAACCCACCAGGCAGGGACAGTAACTTGACTCAGTGCCAGAATAAAGTTGAGATTCAGTAAATATTTAATGTTGTCAATGAAATAATTTCTTTAAATTCTGACCTTTGATTCAGCTAGTTTCTTTGCAGAAGGTAAATAGAAGCAAGAAGAGGTAGGACTATTTTTGTCCTGGTGAGCATATAGAAACAAGAGAAATAAGCCGCAATAAAACACAAGCAGTGATCAAGCTGAAAAACAAGAATGACTTGGCAATTTGTTTAAAAGAGATGAAGGTTTTTTTTTTTAATCAATTGACCAAGTTTATTAATGCTATTGGTGTAGCCTATGCCTGTGTCTCTTGGTTGCATAATTAAGAAGTGTGGGATCCTGTATAATTACCCTTCTGTCAACTCCCACCTCCCCCCTTTGGTTTGTTTTTATGGTGTTCTGCATGTAAACAAGAGAACAGGAATGAAACATATGACCCAGCATGCAAGGGAAGAGAAAAGAGAAGTAAAAGTAGAGTTACTATAACTGAGTTTGAGTCCTTCTCCAATTTACAACTGGAAGGTTTTATAATCTGGGGCAAGCCACTTCATTCCCCAGGCTCTCAGTTTTCATGTAAAATAAGATAGTAGAAATCTTGAGTCATGATTTCCTAGGCACAAGTCCACAGTTCTGTAAGGGTTTTACATAAAACTTCTAAAATTGAATACAGCATGTGGATTGTGGTGAATATATGCTTGTACTTTTCTTGGAAAAGAGTTCATAATTTTATCTGATTTGCAAGTGTCAACAATGATTGTTCTAGATAACATTTAAGGTCTTTTCCTGGTCCTTCATTTTGTTATTTAACAGACCAAAAAATCACAGGAAGTAGTAAAGAGGCTTGGATGTGAGTGACAGAAATAGGCACAGAAGTTTTTTCCTTATTCCTGTACCAATGCTGAGCACCCATGGGTTCTTTACACTCTCCCAAAATCACTCCATGATCTACACAGCCATAAATAATGGGACAGCTCCACAGAAGACGAGAACCCTGCATACAGAATACAGGACACATTACTTTTACTGTTACGAAGTCAATAAAGAATCCTTGGACATTCACAGACTTGATTTACCAACTCCCATCAAATCTTATTTCATTAACTTTGACTGAAAGGAAGACCTTTCATGACACTATCAAGGGAAGCTTGAGAATAACAGAAGACATATACTGATTGTTAGAAGCTTCTTAAAAGCATAGCTTCGGTTGCCTTCTAAAGGGACAGAATCAATAACCTGAGTAATAACTGGAGAAGAAGGGGGTAAGAAGAAGCAATTATGAAATGATAAACTAGTTACAGAATGCAACATTTAAAAATCCAAAGCTGGCACATTTGTCCATCAAGTGAAGACCCCCTGAAGATATCATCATGATTACTTTGCATTTACTCAGATAGAGAGAAGCAGGCTTACTAAGCCTTCTCACTTTTTGTTGGCACAGGGTCGGGGCAAGGGGTGTCTGAGAAAGGACTACTGTTCTGTCCATGTCCTAAAGCCCAGCTAAATCTTCACAAACAATGGAAAAAAGATGTCTTAGGTGAATCATATAAATCTGTTGTCTTTATAAATTAAAAAATTGGTTAAATATCAACAATTCATATGGTTCAACCTAATATACACAATACCCCTGGAGAGGACATTCTAACCATTTTGGCATTGACAAGGTGTTCCTGACTCATCGTTCTTTGGCAGAAATAATCAACACTCAAGAGGAAAAGACAAAGGATGGATAATTTACTGCAACATCAAGTTGGACCATTCTTTGTGATTAAAATAATATCTTAGATAAAAACGTTCAACTTCCAAGATATCTTTTAAGCCAATCCAGAAAATAGAGTTATACTCCTTACAGAATTCAATTTAACAAGTCTATGTCCAGAGCCTCATTCACACATAATATAGATTGCTGAGTAGAAGGATATTTGCAGGGTTTCTTGAGATTAATCTGATAAGGAAAGAGAAATCCTTCACTAAATGGGGATCAGCTAACCCATAGGAAATTCTTGCTAATAAAGCAAGGCACTGGGGTCCTCAATACCACGAGCAAACTTGTTAGATCTGACAGTAACCATTATGGTTATGTTTGGAACAGAAAAAAATGTTAGGGGCATGAAAAGTAGACTGTGACTTATCATGCCTGTGATCCTGATTATTGAGCTTCCTTAAAACCAGCTCTGGTCTGGCTATTTCTGGCTGCAGCTCTCCCTAGGGAAACCAGACAGTGGAGCCTGCATGCTAGCAGGGTCACCAGTGAATTTACTGCTTCTGTTGGCAGGAATAGGGCTCTTCTCAGTTGGCATTCCAAGCAAGGCCCATCTGTTTGTTCAGCTTTTTCCTGAGGGGTCCAGAAAGGACCTACTCAATCTTGTAATGAGGTGAAATCCCTAATTAAAAAAAAAAAAAGATTTGAGATTGAGTCAAAATAGTAAAGCAAGAGACATGATATTTTAACACTCATAATTTTCATCAATTTAAACCTGCATCTATGTTGTCACTTTCTGAGAGTTTTTCCTCCTAATAAGGAGGTGACTTGCACTCCCATCCATATACATGTGGTTCAGGGAAGACTCATAGTCTTTACTGGACTCTCAGTTATTATCAGTGAATCCACAAATATTGATAATTATAATAGTATGTAGTAGATTGTAATAAAAGTTTGACTATTAATTGTAATAATACTTTTAAATACTGCTAAAATTCTTTACCAAGAAAGAAGAGTCAAGACATGTTCTTGCCAAATGGGTTGAAAAAAAAATGGATAAAATTATTTTAAAGATGCCAAATGCAGCATAAATAAAGCTTTTAGCAATAATATCCAAAATACATAATATATTCAATAACTAGTATGGGGGTGAAGAGAGGATCTCAAATGGAAGCTGGAGAAATCTAGGGTGATTTGGGGAGCCAGAACTTTAGTTGTTAGCTTTTTGTTTTGTTTCATTTGTCCCTGTTACAGAGGGAAGGGAAGGTATAGTAAGTAGAGAGCGAGGAGAAGAAACAGGAAAGGGCACGCTTGGCAGTTAGTGACCATAAAACAGCTAGGCTGGAAATGGTGGGTCAGATCTTTTCTGGCAGAAGGTAAGATCTAGCTCAAGTCTTTAGGCAGAGGTTCCGAAACACTGTTGGAGGTCATGGGCCGTTTTTCCAGCAGGGCGTCAGTGCGGAAGACTGATGATGTGTGAACCTCTTACTCTACTAAGGTCATTGGCAGAGAATCCCCCTTGGTTTTTGCTGTTCTGAACACAGAAGGTACACAAATGTCCAGAAGGCGGGGAATCTAACAGCAAAGACACTCAATTTTGGAGCAAGCTCACATCCAATAAAGGAGGATGGGAGAGGGGAATGGAAGAAAGGAAGGAAAGAAGGACAGGTCAAATTCATGCTTCATGCTTCTGGCCTGCAAAGAAAAATCAGAAGATAATTCCATTTTGCAGATTTACAAATTCATCCAGGCTTTCTGGGCAACTCCCTGTGGTCTGGGAGCTCAGTAAGTGCCTTATAAAGTTGACCCACACTTTGAGTTTTTAGCATTTTTCAGAACAGCAGTTTAAAATAGCAACTGGGATCACAAGAATAAATGTTTTATAGTCAATGGAAAGGTTGAGGAAAAGCCTGCAGCACAGGATGAAAGAAAATAATAAACAAAAGTCAGTAATTTTATCTGAAGTAATTTCTTTCTCCTTCTATATCCTTGAGTTGCTGATAAAGATTGGGCTTATTGGGATCATCTTATGGAGATAGCAGAATGGCAGTCAAGCAGAGTATCACCTTCACAGTACCTAAGAGTTGTATACCCATCTTATAAACTGTAGAGCATTTTTTTGTTGTATGTTTTTTGTGGGTTGTGGTTTTCTTTCTTTCTTTTTTTCTTTTTATTTTTTGGTAACAGGGTTGAACTCAGAGGCACTCTACCACTGAGCCACATCCCCAGACCTTTTGATTTTTTATTTTGAGACAAAGTCTCATTAAATTGCTTAGGATCTCACTAAGTTGCTGAGGTGAGCCTTGAACTTCTGATCCTCTTGCCTCATCCTTCTGAGCCACTGGAATTACAGGTGTCCACCATTTCACCAGCCTGTAAAGCACTTGTATTTAAAACTCTCATGAATAGGTAAAGTCAACAGGATGGGTTTTATCCTCAATATGGAGATTTCAAAGCTCTTGGCACATCAGAGGCTGCCCTAAGTCATCCCCAGAGAAGGTAGCTAAATCGATGTTCATACCTCTAGTCCAATGGTCTCTCCACCACAAAATTGTTTCCTCTACTTTAGAAGCACAATACAGTTCAAAGATCTTTATGAAGAGAATCTTCTCTTTTATTCTGTGCTAATCCAAGATGCCTCTGTGTGTCTTGAAAACATTATTTTGATTCTAAAAATACATTTCTAGCTCACTGTTCCACTGAGGTAAGGCCAAAATATGGGTGATCACTCTGCCTTTCTTTCCCAAAGGAAAAGAATTAATGCTCTCAGACATCCCTTGCATAAAATTAATGCACATATCTCCTATGCAAAGGATGGTGCTGTATACTTACCATTCTTAAAACTCAGAAAATAGTCACTCAAATAGTTTTCAAATGTTCTGTGAATCAGTTGAGGAATCTGGTAGTATATTTCTCTTTGAAAGAGGAGTCCTTTGGTTATCAGAGTTATCACACTAATTCCTGCCTCTGCTTTCTAGAGGCCAATGCAGGGGAAGCCATGATCTTGATAACGAATGTCCCTTATTGAGAAGTTACCATATGCCAAGGACTCTAGGAAGTTCTTCATACATGCTACCTGATTTACTCCTCACAGAGTTTGGTGTTATTATTATAAACAATAACAACTGTCATTATTAGTAATTACTAATAAAATTGAGACTCAGAAAACTCAATGGAGTTTGTCCAAAGTCACACATGGAATGAAGAACAGAGTGAAATGTAAAGTAAGGTTAGTTTTCCTCCAAAACCATCCCCTACCCACTACACTATACAGGGGGCATATTCTACCACTTTCATGGTTGCACAGGTGTTTGCTTCTCCTTCATCCAGCCCTCAACTGTGTCAGAAGAACAGTTACCACTCGCAAATGTAAATGATATTCGAGCCACAAATTGTTCGTTAAACATTTAAATCAATATTGAAGCTTAATATAAGTATAAAGTCAGATATAAGAATGGAACTTGAAAGAATCTCAAAAGATCATGGGCTCCATTAATTACATTAATATTCACTGGAAGTCTCCTGTGTGCTACATAATGCACTAGAAGCTGAAGATGAAAAAAATGGAAAGTTATAATTCCTACCTTTGAAGTATTCATATTCTTCAGGGAAATACAGGCATATAAAACAAAGGATGGAATTACAATTAACTAGTATTTTAATGAGGTATGCATACACGAATAGGAATAATCAATCCTGTTATGGGTCCTGGGAAGGCATTCCAGATAATACATAGGAGTTTTACAGATAAAATCATGTGGGAATGACACTCCAAGCAAAGAAAAAGAGAACACTTACCTGGAAGGCATGGGATATTAAATCACATGCAAGTGTGGTGGATCTGTGAGTAGTTCAGTAGGACTGAAATGCAGGATGGGAGAAAGGGCAGTAGAGATATGACTAACCAGGCTGTTCATGGAGGGCTTTGATGAGATGCCATTGAAGTCAGGAAAGAGATTATAGTATTCCCCTGGGAAGGATAGGATGTGGGACTGAACTGAAGCAAGAGCCCTGGAAGAAGTGGGTTAAAAAGGAAAGGTAACAACTCCACAGAACTGAACTTAATGACAGATTGAACTGTTTAACAGGTGATGGGGAGGGGAAGAGTCCTGAGGATCCTGTCCAGGTTCTTAGTTCAGGTTGGATGAATGAATGAGCAAGTCAGCAGAAAATGTAAGGAGTTCAGCCAGGGACAGCTTCAGAGAGTGCATCCCTACAAGCCTGTGCTGACTGTTCTGCAGGCGCTGAGATGCATGGTGATACTCAGACATGAAATAAAGTCCTTGTGTCCCCAGCCCCCAAATCCCCATGCTTATTGGAGGCATCCAGTTCATAATTTTTCTCACCATGAAAGATATTTGCATTTTGGATTTATGTTGCTTCCTTCATTCTAAGAAATTGGAGTTGATTTTTCCCCAACTTCAAATAAACTTGCATAGGAACTGCCTAATCCACTATTTTATTTTAATAAGGGTTCTAGTCTTGAGCTTTAATTTCCTACCAATCAATCATTTCTAAAACAATTCACAAAGGATTGTATGGATCAATGACCAACTTTATGCATAAGAAGCTGTTTATTCTTGTCACTTCATAAAAGTTAAGTAGGACCTGGGGGGGAATGTGGCATGCACAGTAGTGTATTTTGTCATGAAGAAAAGAGATGAGTTATTAAATAACACACATTAGGAGACTATTCGTGAAAAACTTGACAAGTTTTTTATTGCTTAATTGGGTATCAGCCAAATAGGGTACAGTGTTACAGTAAAAACCTTGAAGAATTAGAATATGTTCATGTTTTTCTCTATAATTTCTTGGATTTCAAATAAAGGATTACCCCCATGATAACATGGCAGGGTTGGGGGGAAGAATTCCTTCTGTTTTACAGATTTAAGAGTGAAGGTGGGGTAGAAATGAAGTGATAAGGCTGATGTGTGTCTCAGTAAGCAAGAAAGACTAATAGAAAATTGTTAGAAGATGCTGTAATTATGATTAGGATAAAGGCCAGTTCAGTTAAGCGGTCACATCTGGCTCCTAGTGATATCAGTCTGCATAATGGAAATAATAAGTTAGTAAGATTGCTGGAGTCTCCTGTGAATATTAGACTTATTTCCTCAGTGAGTCAGACTTAGAATGTCAGAGAGATCAATTTATGTGATTACAATTAATAAGGTAATTAAGAAATAGAGACAGCTCAAGAGGATGTTGCCTGATAATTAATAACCAGCTGGAAAGGATGAGGGTCCTAGGAAACAGTGAATTAAATGAAGATCAGCTTGGAGAATATCTATCAATAAGATAGAAGCTACTCTTTAAGGCAGTCAGGGTTAGTAATGAAAAGCCATTAGTTTAAAAAAAAATCCCAAATCAAACAGGGTTTTTGGAATTTCATGTCCTATAACATTTTAGAGTGCCTGAAAAAAGGTCAGAAATAGCAGGAAAAAGAAAAAGGGGAATAATGTCATCCATGGAAAACAGTAGTCAGTCTGCAATGAGGGTCCTAGTCCTGCTCCTACCTCCTCCACTGCTAGAAACAGGGAGTATAAACTGGAATGAAGCACTTCCCTTTGGAGCCTCAGTTTTCCTCATTTATAAGATCAGATGATTGAAATCTGTGGCCTGTGTATGTCCGTGCATCTCTGAAATTTCTATTACAAACACTGACAACACAAAAAAACTGAAAATGAACACTTGGACCAGATCAGTGAGTGGTCATTGTCTGCAATCGTTGTTGAATGGGGACCCACAGGTACTGAAGACCTAGATTTTAAGTAAAAAAGAAAAAGAAAACATGAAAGGAAAAGAACCACCCCGTTTCCTTAAGTCATGTCCTTTAAAAAAAAAAAGATACAAAGTGAGAGACGGTGATTGACTTTTCTTTGTGGTTTCTGATACTTATAACCAGATAATTTACTGTTAGAAGAGGTCCAGCTACTACAAAGGACAAAATACCCTTTGCTATGAAAAAAATGACATGGAGCACTCACCTCACGGTTCAATGCTGTCAGTGATGATGTGATGTTCTGGAAAACAAAGCTTAAAAAATCTTAGGAACTTGTCAAACTAGAAGTTATATTTGCTAATTAGACACTCCAGTGGGTGGATGAGAACATTTTTTGAAGGTGATCATTAAATATCTGTGTCTGCAGGGGAAAGTGGCAAAACAGCCAGCCACCTGTCAGGACATCACTTTGCCCCTCACTTCTTGAAATTGTTTAAAAACCTGCAAATCCATGAAAGTTTCTAGGCAAAAGTTTGGCCACTGGACTTGAACTGAAGGGTCAGAGTGGGGAGCTGCAGAAGTTCAGTTTTTTCAGACCAAAAAGCAAGGTGGAGAGGACAAGAGGGAGGGGATGAAAGTTCTCAGACCAACATGAAAGCAACCCCCCAAAACACAATAACATGTGGGCAGAATAAAGGCAGAAACAAACTGAGAGTCCCTTTCTCCTGATAAATCCACCTGCTGGGAGAATACAAGGTAATGCTGGGTTTCTAACCATAGTGGAGCTGGAGGAAAGTATGCATTCTACAAAATGTAGCATTTAAAAAAATATAGATATTTCAAGCCACATGAGGGCTTTTTAGAACCAGATATAAAGATACCAGTAGCTGCAGCAAGAAAACAAGCCATAAATACAAACCAGGCAGTGAAGGAGTGGACACATTTTCAAAATTTCTGCCAATCATATGGACCAAAGCACTGAGCCCAGCACCCTTCCCTGGGCCTGAGGCTGCTGCACATCTGCTGGATGTAAAGGCCTGAAATATCTGAATACAGGATCCTTCCCACAGGTCTCAGATGGCATGTTCTCCCTTTGCAACAAGCACCCAGGCATCAGTCAAACAAAATTGGAATGAACACCATGGCCATTTTCAAAGGGGAAAATGAATCACTGAGGGAGAGGAAGCTTACAGAGTAGGTGTAAATAGATAAGGGCTGTGGCCCAGGCCCACGGGGGTGAAGAACCGACTGTGAAGCAAGAGGTGAAGCTGATTGCTGGTGTCCCTGCAAATGACCCGCTAAAATTTTCTTTATAGTTTCAGTGTTTGATATAGTAAAAAGAATAGTAAGCTAGAAATTTGAATCCAGGTTCTAGTTCAAACTCTGTCACTAGCCAGTTATGCTACTGTTATGGTTTAGATATACAGTATATTCCAAAGACTCATGTGTTGAAGGTTTGGTTCCCACTGTAGCAATGGTTAGAGGTGGAGATTTCTGGAAGTTATTGGATCATGAGGCTCTGACCTCATAAGTGGATCAATCTGGGAGGTGGTCTGTGGGAGGTGGGACCTAGTTGGAGGGAGTATGTCACTGGTATCATGCCCTGGAAGAAAATTTCTTGTCCTCAGCCCCTTGTCCCTGCTTTCTGGCTTCCATAAGCTGAGCACCTTTCCTTTACAACACCCTTGCACCATGATGTTCTGCTGTACCTCAGGTCCAAAGCAGTGGAGATCGCTAATCATGAACTGAAATCTCTGAGACTGCGAGTCCCCCCAATATTTTTCTCCTTGTTTTCTCATTTATGTTAAGTATTTTGGTAACAGTAATGAAAAGCTAACACAGTGACCTTGGGCAATTCAACTCCTTGGAATTCAATTTTCTCATCTGTAAAATGAGGACATTTGTGACTTGTCAAATTCCTTCTAGTATCAATTAGTGGTCTAATAATCTGAAGGAAACAGTGTTCCAACCATGTCAGAAATTTCTTTTATTACTTTTTCTTTCTTCTTTTCTTTTCTTTTTTTCCTTTTGGAATGGTGGCACTTAACCACTGAGCATCATCCCCAGCTCTCTTTTGTATTTTAATTTATAGACAGGGTCTTGCTGAGTTGCAAGACCTCACTAAGTTGCAAGGCCTCACTGAGTTGCTAGGCCTCACTGAGTTGCTGGGCCTCACTAAGTTGCTGAGACTGGCTTCTGACTCACAATTCTCCTGCCTCAGCCTCCTGACCCACTGGGATTGCAGGCATGTACCCAGATTGTCAGGAATTTTAAGACAACCATAAGGTTCAAGAAGTTTCTGCCAGTTATTCACAGTATAACACTGAGCCTAAGGAGGCAGCAATGTTAACATGTAAGAACATACAAGACTGCTTTGTTAGTTTGCAGGCTCTAAAGCAGTGTTTATCAACTGAAGGCCATTGCCATTCCTACTGCTCCCCCAGGAGACTGACAATGCCTGGAGACATTTTTGGTTATCACAAATGGAGTGAGGTTGATAGCACAAGGGGCTGAGGGTCAGAGAGGTGCTACTGGCCTCTAATAAGTGTAGGCCAGGGATATGGATAAACATCTTATGCACAGTATAGCCCCTTACCACAATGTCACTAGCTCCAAAGTAGAGGTCTATTTAGCGCTAGGCAGGTAGCTGAGTGAAGAAATAGGCATGTGACCTGGAAAGACAGCCGCGTTATCACCTTCATTAGGTTATGACTGTGTATGGACGAAAGCCTATTGTGGTTACACTCTTCTAATTCATCCAAAGTTGCAAACCTAGATTTCTATATAAACTTATTTATCTTTTAAATCATGGTGACAACTGATTTAATTCCTTCAAAATACTAAACTTCTGCGGGGAAAAGCTGAGATTCGGACAGAAGATTACCAGTGTACCTCCATATTAAGTCTTAGGTGACAAAACCAACAGTATCCTAGCATTCAAGAGGGATTATTCAAATAAAGCCTGGCTACCTGAACTACTGTGAAATCCTCTAAGATTAGTTTAAAGAGTGTTGGGGGTGGGGACAGGGGACTGTCCTATTGTACAACAAGAAGGAATGTAATGAGTGGCAGAGATAGCAAATTAAATGCTTTTTCTTCTTTGATCTTGCATTTAGCCTGTTTGTTTTCTTTTAATGAAAATTTGATTTTGTCTTTCTTCATGTCAGTTTTTTTTTTTTTAATGTCAGTTTTAATCTGAGAGACCCAAGCACACTTAGTGGTGATAAAGCAAAAGCCTCACCCAATCTCTCCACACCTTTAATGAGTCACCTCAGCCTCAGTTCTGTCAGTGCTGTGAATTTTTGGGGAGGAATGGTAACTACTCATCCTTCCTGTTTCACCAGAGGATGAAATCTGGAGGCTCCAGAATCATTTGTTTAGTGGGGACCAGAGGGAGCCTAAAAGGATTCTGCCCATGCTTAGTAGAGAAGAAAGATGTGATATCTCTTCATACCTAACTAGGCTTCTTGTTGCCATCACAAATTTAAAAACCTCTGCCTGGACCTTAGCTTTTCATTGCATGTTGATGGAACCTTCATCTGGCCTTTTCCTAGCTTCAGACATCTGACTCATGCCAGACACTTGCACTTTGAAACACTTGGCATGGACTCTCTCAAGTGACTAAACCCTGATGCAATGATTCCATTTTCTATCACCTAATATCATCTGGACAGTTCTGGAACCCAAATATTGTTTACTAGAAACTTTTTTGTGAAAGGTCAAAATACATTATGGTTTCTAAATTGTCTTAAGGTCTTTTCATGTTGCTTTCATACCTATTATGGCTGTGCTGCATATAACACCCCTGTGAAGTCGGTAGGGTTGGTCTAACAACCCTACAGGTTGTTAGGTTACAAGATCTAGACTTGATCCATTTCATAGATGGTGCAGGAAACCTACATAGCAGCCTATGGGGCCAGTAGTATAGCAAAAACTCTGGAGTCATATTTTCCTGGGTTCAAATTCCACCATTGTTTTTATAAGCTTGAACAACTTTATTTTCCCATGCCTCAATTCTACTTCTGAAAAATGAGAATAATAATATTACCTACCTCATGGGGTTGTTGTGAGAACCAAATGAGTTAATAAATATGTAAGACACTTAGAAAATACGCTGGTACAAAGTAACAGTATAGGTTAGCTATTAATATTATTTTTCCAGATGAGAAAACCAAGGCACAGAGTAACTCAGGCAGCCTCACTGTGGGACAAGGACTCCTAATCATTTTACTATAGTTTGATGAGCAAACCAGAAAACAAAATTCTGAGTGATATCTTGTTCCCCTAACATCCAACTGGGAGGTTGGAAAACTAGGTCTTTTGACTCTAAATCCAGTGTCTTTCCATCTCACCACGTGGCTTGGGTATCACAGCAGGTCTGAGAGAACAAGCAACGATGGTAAAACGATGTGTGCAATTCAGACGTTGCTCATACTTTGAACAGAGCCAAGAATGTTTTCATGGAAGTGCTGAGGTACATGAAGACAATCGCCCTCTGCAACCGATACCAGCAGGCGGGAGAAAAGAGACCATCAGTCTAGAAACACAGTTCCTGAAAGTCCATGGAACTATTACCATTAAGTTGTTTCTGATATGTGTGTTCCCGCATATCAGTGAAGCACTCATTCCCCACAGAAAGTTGAGCCAAATATGCCAAGTTGAGCTTGAAGTCAAAATAATTGCCCACTCCTGCCCTGGAGAGTTTCAAATGTACAGCAACTTGCTAGGTGTCCAGAAATTGATCACTTCATCATCAAACAATCCAGCCAGGGGAGCAATTGCTCCAGCAGGAAGGTTAACAGGCAAGAAAATGAATCAGCGTCTTATGGTTACAAATGTGTTTCTGCTGCTCTGCCGAAAAATTGCTGTGATTTTTTTTTTTAAAGTTCAGATGCCTAGATATTTTACCGCTGAAAATGTCAAGCCACTGAGCTATTGTTATAATAACTGACCACACCATGATAGCATTTCATGACTGTTTTTCTGTTGTTATGTGGTCAGCATTATGGATTCTGAATAAATTTGAACTATTGCTGATCTGCTTTCCAGCATGCAGCATTATTGGTTCTGAATAAAGCATTAGCTTTGTAGGCAATGCATTAAGAATAATACCAGGGTACAGGTATTACCAAACCTTTATATGTGCTCTTTGTTTTCTAATAAAACACTTACAAGGTCCTCCAAGGGGCCCACCTCAGCTAACCCAGGAGTTCACCCCACCTATGAAGTTAATATAGGAGCATGCCAAGTCAGGGCTTCTATGTTGCTATATACAGTAGCATGTGATGTTTTTTAGAAGTGGCTTATTTAAAAGCTTTGCACTTCCTTGGAAGAAGGATTCATATGATATGACTGAATAATTATTATAATCATTGTACATATTCATTAGAGAAAATTCTTTTTCAAGTGTATACAGAACAAAATATGCTAGGTCTTGATTCTAAAGGAGGGTGAAATCTTTCTCCTGCAGGTATGCCTCACTTTAAATAAACCAGTGTTTTTATGAAAAGTCAAATGTGCATGAAAGGGTTCCTTGGCGATGCCCAAGCTGAGCAAGTCTCTTCTCGGGAGAGTCATCATGCTAGCATCTAGCAGTTACACAGGGACCTTGCTGACTCAAGCCTAATCTCTCAGTAGGTATCAAGCACATAGCTAGATAATCTTTTGAGATCACCCAGGTTCACCTACATTTAACAATATCTACACAGAGATCTTGTGTGTAATATTTTAGAAAACAAAAGACCTTATTTGAGAAAACCAAAGTAAAACTAGAAACAGACTTACTCAACAATTAAGATAGATAAATATCAGTAATTAAAGCATATATAACCCAGGTGTGGTCTTATTTAATCTTTCCTCACAAAGGAATTAGTCAAGCCTTTTGGCCCTGGGTGGCTTGGGTTAGAGTCTCAGTGTCCTTCTTACATCATTCTCCTTTGGGGTTCCTGATGATCACACTCCCTATGGGGGTTCCCAGATTCCCACTGCATTCTCTCAGCCTTCTTCTCTCCCTGCAGAAAGTTGCTTTGTTACAGGTACAGCTGTTGGTGTTTTCAGTCCTGACTTCCTGCTCTCTCTGCACATTTATGGCTGATATTTACCTGATGATACCAGTTTTCCTGAGATTCCCTCTTGTGCTTTCCTCTTCATTTAGTCCCAAGTTTGCCCATTTTCTTGTGGTTAACCTGCCCCTTAGGTTAGGTCTGACATAGCTCACAGTCTTTCCCAGTTGGGCTACTGAGCATCTACTGGCTTCTGGGAAGTCTGGAACAGGGACAAAAGATATGTGACTCTGTTCTAACTAAGCTTCAGCTGTGGCAACTTGGCTCGGAGCTCTAGACTGTACAGCATTCTAGGTAAGATTTCTTTCTAAGCTAGATTTCCTTGGCAAACAAACAAGGAAATGGAGAAGTTTGAATGCTCAGTGATTGAAAACAGTTTTTTTTGTTGTTGTTTTTAAGTCATCACGGTGAGGGAATTTACTGTTTGTGTTCACTCTTGTGTTTGTCCATTGCTCTGCTATACAAAACCATCCCAGGGGCTGAGATTGTGGCTCAACAGTAGAGTACTTGCGTAGCATGTGTGGGGTGCTGGGTTAGATACTCAACACCACATTAAAAAAAAAAAAGTATTGTGTTCAACTATATAAAAACAACAACAACAAAAAAAAAAATTCCAAACTTGATAGCTTAAAAAGACAATTGTGGGTCATAGGTCAGAAATCTAGGTAAGTCTCTGTTGTGTGATTCTTTTTGCTCCACTGGTGTTGAAGGAATTCACATGGCAGTTCATTCAAGTGGCTATGAAGTAAAACAACTTGGCCTTCATGTCCCTTGGGAATGGCAGGGAGGCTGGGCTTAGCTGCATCTGTCCACCAAGGGCCTACACATAGCCTCTCCAGCATGGCAATCTCAGGGAAGCTGGACTTCTGGGATGGAAGCTCAGGACTTACTTTCCAAATGTTCTAAGAAACAAAAGTGGAAATTGACATGTTTTAGGGCCTACACTCAAAAACTGTCGACAAATAACTTCTGCCATTGTCCTATTGATCAAAGAATCCACCAACATTCAAAGGAGAGGCAACAGACCTCTACTCTCCATGAGAAAAATAGCAAAGAATTGTGATATCTTTACCATAGTTCAAAAGCTGCCATCCTTGATTTAAATAGCCACAGAGTGACTTCCTGCTCCCATTTCTCTTTCTGACCTGTTCCCCTTCTGCTTTTCTACTCAATCCTGGCTAAAATGGTCCTCAGCTGAGTCGATCTATATTGAAAAGTGTAGTGAAAAAATAGCCTCACATTGTCCACTGTATAATTCTAAACTGAATTCCAAGAGCACTGTCTATCCCTCAATGGTGCTTCCACTGTGTGAGGTGAAGAGTTTTCACTTGGTTAGGGTTGCCGGATAAACATAAAGGCCATGTAGCTAAATTTGAATTTCAGATAAATAACAAACATTTTTTATAGTATAAGTACATCTCAAATACTGCATGGGATAAACTTATACTAAAAAATTATTTGTTAAGTGCCATAGTCCTAATATTTTGCTGATATGATAAAAGAATATGTGTGTATGTGTGTGTGTGTGTGCACGCGCACGCACGTGTGCGTGTATGTGCGCATACATGTGTATGTGTCCCAGTCCAATACTGGCAACAAGAGTCAGAGAATTCTTTCAGTTCTTTGACTTTTTTCTCCCAGGCCACGAGGCTCATAACCACATTGACCAGGCGAGTGTGAAAGGAATTCAATTCTATCTGAGATCAATCAAATATTACAACTACTACTTTGCCAAACTACATACAAATGGTTTTTAATAAACATTCCTGTTTAGCAAATGCTTCTACCATTTCTTTTTAAGTTGAAGACAATCTCTAAGATTAGCTATATTGCAAATTCAAAGGTTCAGTCAAAAAACAATTATTGAGTACGTAAGATGTATTAAGTGAACAATGACTCACAGGTGGTTTTTGCCTAGGAGGAATTCAGAGACTAGGGAAGATATGAGATGTGAACATATCATCACAAAGCAATGTGATAGGTCCCAAAATACCAGAGAAGAGTTCAATAGATGTGACTTACAGAGCTCAGGGAATTTGGCATTACTTTGGATGACATTTGATCTGATCTTGAAGGATAAGTAAAATTTCCATGGCAGATATGGAGGACAAAGGCATTCTTAGCAGAAAAAAAAAAGCAAAAATAAATACAACTATGTGCAAAGGAACAGTTAAGTTTGTGAAGCACAGAAGGTTCTGTGCAAAGTTAGCAAGGAGAAACTGGAGCCCCATTTGTCAGCTTTACCCATACTCCAACTACATAGAAAAGGCAAGGGAGTGCCTTGCTGAACGCCAAAAGATAGTAAACTCCAGAGGAAGAGGACTGAAGCAAGTGATCACAAAGCCTAGCAAATAACCAAAATGAAGGCAATTGGAAAGGTGCCTAACTTCTGCAAAGATTTACAAAAAGCAAATCAATACTGTGACTTTAGCAAATTTTATTCTCTCACTGTGGCAAGTACCACCTTTCTATGTGAGGCTAACTTGGAGGACTGCATAAAATCACTGGCTACTTTTCAGTTTTGGAGATAATGAACAGACATGTTCTCCTGGTAAGCAGTTCCCTGATACATTGTGTTAAAAATAAAAATAAAAATAAAAAAGGGAGGCAGGGCAAAAATTTTTGATGGTTTTATAAATTCTGTAATATGAAGATTCCCAGCTGGCCAGAAAGCAGCTCCTGTGCCTGCTGAAACTTTATGTGCTTAGGTATTGCATAGTTATAATTTACAAATAATGTAGACCAGTAGTAGAAGAACAAGAGTCAATGACTTTGTTAACAAAATTACAGAACTTACCTTTCTGATATCTGACATACCTTCAAATATCCGATGGATGTATCCTTCACAATTTTATAAATTTAACTGTTAAAATTTGACATATCAAAATAATGATGAAACTACTCGGCAAATATAAGTGTGAATTGGAAGAGTCACCCTGTGGCTAGCTACCCCACTGAGAGAGAAAATCCACCCCAGACAGACAGAAGTACTCAAGCTCTGTGACATTTCTATTTCAGGGTTTCCACCTCTGTGTTCTCACAGCTGCTCTTGTCTAAATGCCTCCATGCCATCTCATTCTTAGAATGAAGTTCTGGCTCTTCCCAGTCTCACCAGCAAGGCCCTGGCTGCCAGCCTTCCCTGGACCTGTCTCCATGCTACATGTTACACACAAGCTATCCACTACCTCTACCTGGAACATCCCTCCCTCTGTGTTCCTAGCTAACCCCTAAGCATGTGTTGCTCCTCAGGACGGCTCTCCTGCCAATGCTAATCAAAATAAGGTCTCTGTACTCATTGTTTTGCATTTTGATTTCCTGATTTGTAAAAATGGAATTACAAACTTGCTCATTTTGAGAAATAAATATAACACATGTAGGCACCCACAAGAGTGCTGAGATTTTATAATAAGTGTTCAGTAGGGGCTGGGGTTGGGACTCAGTGGTAGAGCGCTCGTCTTGCACGTGTGCGGCCCTGGGTTCAATCCTCAGCACCATAAAAATAAATAAATAAAATGAAGGTACTTAAAAAAAAATATTTAAAAAATAAGTGTTCAATAAACCATTATTGTGTCTTTCAAAAAAAATTTGAAAAACACAATGGGTTACAACTACATTCTTATAAGAATGGCTAAATTAAAAATAAATAATAAATAAAAAGAAATCTGACAATGCTAAACACAGAAGAGGATGTAAATTAAATCAAACGATAATAGATTGCTGGTAAGAATGCCACACTGGAAAAAGGCTTTTTAGATTCTTACAAAGTTAAGTTGACATACAGTTATTTAACCTACAGAAATAAAATCCTATGTCTACATAAAAACCCGTGTATGAATGGTTACAGAACTTACTTATAAAAACTAAAATCTGGAAATAAACCAAATGTCCATCAACTGGTGAATAGATACAGTTATAGCCACATAGCAATAAATAGGAAAGATCTACAGATGCAAACAACAAGAAAACCAAGAAAAACAAGGCAGACTCAAAAGAATGGAATGATTCAATTTATGTAATATGTTGGAAAATAAAAAAAACAGAACAGAAAACAGATGTCGTGAGAGGGTGGGTTGCCAGTGGCTGGAGGTAGAGGAGGGAACCTACAGATAAGCACCATAAGGAAGTATCCTATCATCTTATTTTTGGTGGCTGTTACACAAGTATATAAACTTGTCAAAATTCATTGAACTCTACACCTAAAAAGTATATAAGTTATATCTCAATAAACAACAGTAATAACTTTTAGGTATAAAATTGATTAAAAAGCTTGATGGAGGCATTATCTCGAAATTTAGTTTGAATATTTGTTTGACCATTTTCAGTTATAAAGGCTTTTAATCCTTGGCTGTTTTGTTTTGTTTGAAGTGTTGAGGATTGAACCCAGGGCCTCCCATATGCTAGGCAAGTGTTCTACTACTGAGCTACACGAGTTTTGAGAAACTAACAACTGTGACTTTCATCATATGTAATGAACAAATTTCTCTCTTCTGCAGCTAGAAAGTCCTAGTTATGTACTATATTTGAAAGACTTGAGAAAACTGTCACTTAAATCATTTTCTATGTGCTATGGTTTACATATAGATCTGTGATTAAACCTTTACCTGCTAAATTAGGAGGGAGGGAGGGAGGG
>NW_026000026.1:54755672-54791920 GCF_001458135.2 Marmota marmota marmota | reverse complement strand
GGGAGGGAGGGAGAGAGAGAGAGAGAGAGAGAGAGAGAGAGAGAGAGAGAGAGACACTACTTTTGCACACTCACCCAATGTAGGCAAATCAGTCTTGATTTTGAGCACTTTTCATTTTATGAAGCAGTTCTGCATTCTAGGGGCAAAGTATGGGGAGATTTCCTTCACTAGATTCTGTCTGCATCAGCTCTTTGTTTCTTAGAACATTGAGAAAGATAAGTCTCAAACCACAAAATAAAGACTAATTTCACCAGGTAGCAAGCTTTCCTTCCCCAACACAGGTTTCTTTTCTTTCTTGTTTTGATAACCTAGTGATAGAATGTAAAATTCCTGAGGCATTCCCTAAATAGACAAGGCAGTGCTTCTTTTATGAATTGCTAATCTAAGTCAATAAAATGCTTGTTAATGAGGCTGAAAAGAAATCAGTAGTTCTTAAGAAATAAAAGGAAGAAGTAACCCTGAGACTAATTTTCTGTAGGGCCAGCTATGGTTTTTCAATAGATACCTGGCACTCATCAGGAGAAAGCCAAAAGAAAAAGTTAACCTTAAAATCCACATAGCATCAAAATCATACAGAACAATCTTATTTAGGCAAATTTTTCAATTAAAGCACATGCTATGCATGCTTTTGTGAGCTGCTTGTTGTAGTCACACCTTCATATCAGGGCCTTTCATCCTGCAGTAGTGCTTTCATGAAGTGTGCAGGCTGCCACCAAGCAGTGACAGGGTCTTCTGGTGCAGAGAAGAGGATCTGACGCAGCAGGATCCTGGGGGCTGCAGCAAGCATGAAGTGCAATTTTTCCAAACAGGAGGGCATTTTCATGTTCTCCAATATTACAATCTGTTCTCCCAGCCATTTCAATTTGCTACTGAAAGTTGTGGCTAACCACTTTAAAATGGCATTATTAGAATATTTGTCTTTTCCTACTGCCTTCTTGACTTTGATTTCATATAATTAATCCATTACCAAATTAAAAGGCTTTTCTAGAAATGGACAATTTCTCTACTCTGCCTTTAATTTTTAAAACACACACACACACACACACAAGAGCTTGGCACTTTTCACAAATTCTCAAGTACCTAATGACCTAATGACTGGACCCCTTATTCAAGTATTTGGCACTACAACTGCTATTAGTTTCAATTTCAATTTAAAAGGTCCTAAACGTTTCCTTACAGACTGAAGTTTCTCATCATTCAACTCATAGTAAGTGGTTTCCAGAAACCTGTGTATATGTCTGGAGTAGTTTGGAGTTGTCCTTAGACACTGGAAAATTACATTAATATCCTCAGATTATAGAAACAACAATGATAGCTAAGCTTCACGTGTGCCAGAACCTTTCCTAAGCATTATACTTGGAACAAATTATTTGGACTCCACAGCAACCCAGAGAAGTAAGTATAATTCCTTCAGCAAAGAGAAATGAAGTCATATACTCTTCCTGCATCCACAATCCTGCCTCTGCCATCTAATTCACTGATTAGTCTTACCCCATGATAAACAGTGATTGCCAAAAAGAAATTTGGAACAAAGATTAATTTATTGGGTTGCTTAGACATAAGCATCTCTCTTCAAGCAGTAACTGAAAGGACTATATTTCAAGCCAAAAAAGGAAAAAAGGTGATAATGTGGGTCTAGGTCACTGGATTCTTTATGTTCCTTCTATGCAAATGTTGACCTTCAGATTTCGTGTCACTGATATAGAGATGTATAGTTTCCAGGATGAATTGTGTAAGATCCCTGTGGCCTGGGGTCATCAGCCATGGGCTGAAAGTATATGTACCTCAATGTTTAGCAAGATTCCTATTTAGGCTCAAGCCAATACCATGTGGCAGATGATCTGTATGTTGTTGGGGGGACTGAAGTTTGGCTGAATTAAGATGGATATGATCACATACTTTGATATTTCTCTATTCTCTGAAAGCACCTGCACACTCGCCACACAGAGGCCCATAGGACATGAGCTTCAATAATTTCTAATCTTTTCTCAAGCCTTACATTTGGAAGCTATCCTGCACACAATGCTTCCAAGACGTCTATGGGAGACAAAAAAGTTGGAAGAAGTTTTCTTGATACTACTAGGATTTTGACAACTTGGAAACCAGGGATGACTATTCCACCATCCAACAAAAAGGACAAAACAACAAAAAAGATAGCTATTTTGGATTACCTGTGCCTAGTCTATCTTTGGTTCTTTTTGTCATTAGTAAATGATATTTTTTGTTCTTGTTGTTACTAGGGGTTGAAACCAGGGATGCTTAACAACTTGAACCACATCCCTAGCCCTTTTTGTTTGTTTGATTGTTTGTTTGTTTAATTTTGAGACAGGATCTCACTAAATCATTGAAACTAGCCTTGAACTTGTGATCTTCTTGCCTCAGCCTATCAAGTCTCTGATAACATGCTTGCTCTACTATGCCTGGCTAGGATACATTTTTAATTTCCATTTTTTCAGGGTATCTTCCTGCTTAATTAATAGAACATGAAGAAAATGTAAGAAATTGGCTATCACCCAATACAACTGCTAAAAATCCCAAGAACTATGTTTCACATCAGACATCTAGGTTGGGATGAGGGAAATGCTGACATTGTTCCAGCTCTCTCCCTCACCACCAGCAGAGCGCCATAGCAACAGCAAAGCCATTAGACACAAGCACAAGTACATCTGGCTGGATATGAGAAAAACCTTACTTAGGGAAGAAATAAGGAATTCTCTCAGGTAACTTCCTTTCCTAAACCCCATGTTTTCCCTCATATTATTCTTTAGGCTAAAGCAATTGTTTCCTGAATTTCTTTTTCAAAACTAATACTTTGGGAAATGACAAGCACCCAGTCATATTAATTTCTTCCTCAAAACTTTTATATGGATTCTGACCCATTGTCAAATGCTATAGGTCAGTAAGTAACAGACCTATAGAAAGCTGCCTAAATATGGGTAAAGAAACTAACTTCCATTCTGTGCATTAGTCTTTCTAAGAGAATATAGGTAATTGTTCACACTGAAAATATCCTAAACTCATGTAATTGTATTACTAGTTAGAAGACATAAAAATAATTCAGGATAATGCAAATCCAATTACCATCCACTATCTAATGCAAAGGAGCAACAGACAGTTAGGGCCTGAGAGGGTGGTCAGAAAGCCATTATGAAATCTTAAGTTGAGCCAACTTCCTACGTTTCCTGTCTCCCAAACCAGTCCATAACATAAAATGAAGAACAGATAGCCAGGATATATCTTTCCCCAAACCCACAGTATTGCAGTACCTTTGGACATAACCAATATAGCTAAGTAGACATCAGTAGAAAGTTACATCAACCCACGAGCAAGAATCAGAATTTTACCTAAATACCTCTGCTCCATTATTCTCATAGGATTCCTGGCTTACCTGGTACTATTTTTAGCCACATGGTTAGTATGGATTCATTCTTCCAATTGTTTTGCAGAAAACAAAAATAGCAAAGACCTAGCCCCTGTTACCTGAGATTGTATCTTCTAGATACAGAAGGATGCTTAAATTGAAAATAATTTGCAGAAGATTATAAAACAGTATGATAACCACCATAAAATAATGTTTTAGAAACTTACTTTAGAAAAGCTAAAGATTTAAATTAAAAAATAGAGTAGGTTTAATCAGAAAAGCCCTTCTGAGGGAAAGTAGGTTTAAAACACATTTGAAAGATACTTACACATGTTCATTTTCATAAAGAAGAGTGAAAGACAACAGCAAAGGAAAGATATTGCATTGCTTCTAGTATTCCTACTGGTGGTATGTAGAAATAAAAGGATTTTAGACCTTAAAATGTGATAAGTGCCACAGAATTAAAGGAGGAAGGAAATTCAGACCCTATACTCCAGTTAGAGTTTTGCACGCTGACTAGTTCTCCACTTGAAATTTAGCTCCTCTTCAATAGAAAGTGCTATAGAAAACTTCAGATATATGTCCCTCAAATTATAAAACTATCATAGAACATTTGGAAAATATAGTAAAACATGAAGAAGTGATTTAAATATTCTGCAATGCAACTGTCTAGAAATAACCTCTGTTAACACTTAGAGCCTTTCAATCATTTCTCCGTGTTGTGTTTGTGTGTGTTCATCTATGACATACCTTATTGAAAGATAATTTGATATGTTACTGCATGTGGAGTTTTGAATATTTTTCTTTTAATATTTTAAAACTTTTGGGTTGGGCATGGATCGTGCATGCCTGTAATTCTAGCAGCTCAGGAGACTAAGGCCGGAGGATCAAGAGTTCAGCAAAAGTGAGGTGTTAAACAGCTCAGTGAGGCCTGTATCTAAATAAAACACAAAACAGGGTTGGGGACGTGGTTCAGTGGTTCAGTGCTCCTGAATTCAATCCCAGTACCCCCCCCCCCAAAAAAATTGACTTTTGATATTTCATTTATGTGACATTACTTATAGGATTTTTCTGTTCCTTTGGTTTCACTGATGCTTTTTTTTTTTCAATTTCCATTATGTTTGGCAAATGGGAGCAATTACAAATAAAAGCCCCTATTATATTGCCTGAAAGAAATAATTATTATCTTGGGTTTATAATTAGCATATTTTAGTTTTCCTAGAGTATAATATTCAGAGTTGGCTTAGTAAAAATATGATACACCTTGATTCTTTTGGACAATATGGGGATTTATCTGTCACTACTTGTTTCAAATTTTTTTGTAGGTTTTTAGAATATGTTTCTAATTCAGTTTGAAAATTAGATGCCTTGTCTTCAAATTAGTGAGGTGACACTTCTTTATCATTGTCAATATCATTATGAAATCCCACTTTTGAAAGAAGTGGGTCATGCCTAGGGCAATAAGTCCTCAGTGAGTCCATTGGTTCAAAATGTTACATTGTCCTGTTCTTCCCTCACCCCCTAAATACTATGACACAGACCAAAGTCAAGTATGCCCCTTCCAAAATCAACTTATCCTACTCAGGCACAAAAGCAGTAGTTCATTTTTACTACATCTCCATGGGGGCCATTTAATTTAAAAGAGAGATTTAAAAAGCACTATTGTGTTAAATGTAGCTATTCAAGATGACAATTCTTTCTCTTCCTGGAAAAAAAGAGTTATATCCATTGTGCATTTGAGACTCTTACTAGAAATTTCCATCAACTTAGCTTGCTTCACTATTCTCCATAGTAACAAACATGGGTAAGCATCTTTCTCCATGTTCCACCGATAGAGGAACACAACACTGGAGAATGAGTCCTTATTAAACAATGAAGCTTTTCTCAGGAGATGCTCCTGTACCCAGCACCCGTGGCAAGGAGACATGAGCAGACAGCTCTTATATGCCTTACTCTCCTTCTATTTCTAAAAACTGAAGGTGTCACAAGAAATACAGCATTTCAATGCAGGATGAAAACACCTGCAGGTGAGAAGGCATCCATGCTGGCAGCTGCACTGAACTGGCCACCCCTCTGTCTCCACTGTGTAGAGAACCGTGAGCCTTCGAGGGCCTGCTGGCTGCAAATGGCCAACGCAAAGCTGGCAATCTTGGCTGACAACTTAGGGGTCTGTGTGTATGTTAAGTGAGAAAATGTGTACAAACATATTGTTTAGGTTTGGCCACCTATAAAAATATTATAAGAAAATATTTTCAGAATCTACATGAATGCTTTCAGATTACTATGTTAGTCACCAAAGAGGAAAATTCTGAGACTGGCAATTTCTTTCTCTGCAGAGCAACAAGTGTTCCCTCTGAGCAGATAGGGGAAAATAACTCAACTTTCCAGGCATTACTATGAGAACTGGTTCAGCCAGGCCTATGCTAGTCAAACCAAAGCAAAACTCTACAGCACCAGATTCTCAGAATTCCAGAGAAAACTGATAAATTCCTGAGATGAGCTATGTTGAGGTGAGTTAGTACAAAATTTAAAAACAAGAACGAGAGACCAGTTTTCATCTTTACGTTTTCTTCCTTATATCTCTTCAAACCATCCTGACATTAAGTAGATGGGTACACAGAAGACAGATTCAGGAATGAGATAAACACAAAGGAAGTAGTAAAGACTTAATCCAAGTCAATGCACAAAAGTAGAGCAAGCATTCCCTAAGCATGTTTCTAGGTTGTAGCTAGTTGCACATTATATATGTATGTGTATATATATATATCAGTGTTTGATGATAAGTCCTAAGCTTAAGCAACATATGTATTCGAAATACTATTTCAGCATAGCCAAATTAAGTCGTTTGGAGTCATCAGAGAGGAATAAAAGAAGAAACTGGAACCCCTGAAGACTAATGGTCCATAACAACAAAAAAAATCTGGAGAACTCAGCCTACCCACTTCTGGGAAGTAAGATTCCATGGTCTAAATGTTCAAGAACCAAGAAACACAGACTGTCTCTCATCCCTCAGGGCTACCTTATTGCACACTTCTGAGGAAGAGGATGGCACAGTTCATAATGTAGTTGGACACAATAACTTTATTTTATTTATTTTTATATGGCGCTGAGGATCGAACCCAGGGCCTTGCACATGCTAGGCAAGCGCTCTACCGCTGAACCACAACCCCAACCCTAGTCTTATTTTTTTTAATGTAAGTCACATTCAAATACTTTGAGGAAAATATGTATAATATAAACATCACAGAAACATCTTATATGCAATATAAAAGATTGACCATCATTTTCAATTCCAACAAGTACTCACTGTGCCCAAAGTACTTGAAAGTTTTCTTTTGAATCATATAAGCTCCAAAATTGAGCAGTGTGTCATAGCAGCCCAGCAGGATGAAATGTAACACTGGAAATGAAAAATTCCTTACCCTACAGTGGGCCTTGCAGTCTGAGGTATTGATGAAAAATTGCTCAGGCCAGATGTAAGACAAAAGACTTGCTCATTGACCAGCTCCCCTAAGAGAAAACCTCAGAATCCTTCACTTGCTAATGCATTCTTCATCAGCCATATCTCCACACTCTTCTAGTTGCAAATTCAGAAAGAAACTTTTGAAATTTTGAATATTTGTGCTTATTAGATGAAGATATACATGTTTTTAATGAAGAAACTGAGGCACAGGGATTCAACCCTTTTTAGGCTATATAAATGGAATCAGTTCAAGAATTTTGCCCTGTGACTTCAGATGCAGTATTTCCCTTGTTCTTACAATGTAGTCATATGCCCAAAGCTTCCCAGTCTTTTTGAAAAATAATATAGTTCATATAAAAATCTATTTTAAGTTTATGGAAAAATGCAGAAGTTTATTCTTATTTTAGTACTTTGAAGTTCATATTAATTTAGTTCAGATTATGAAATTACTATTTTATCCCTTCTTTCTTTGTTGCTGTGTCATTGCTTAGAAATGTTCTGAAATGGATTTTTGCAAGTCTGAGGAAATGCGGTTGGCTGCAGAAAATTTTTTTCTAAGTTGTAGTTAAAATTCAGTTCTCAGATGACTCCTTTTCAATATTCGTGTACCTCACCAGCAACATGCTGGCATGGGTGAGAAAAAAATTATGCAATTATTATGAAACTTCATGTTCAACAGTAATTTTTACTTTCCAAATGGGGGAAGGAAAAAAAGCAGTACCCTCATCTCACGTAGTTTCCTCCAGAGTACTTGTGGAATAAAACAAATGAGGAAATTTACAGCATTAATTCAAAGTGTGTTCATCATTTTCTTGCTATTGAGGGTCAGAGTCAATATGCAATTTAAAAACCTAAATCCTTCCTGCAAAATCAGAAAAAGACTGAAATTCCATAGGAATCCCCAAACAGCTTTTTTAAAAAGTGAAATGTTTAAAAGTGTAGCATATTTATGTTTCATTTCAATTTCTTCATATAGTGTTTAGGAAAATACCAAGGCAGAATTAGTATTCACAAGTCCCACCATACAAAAAGGTTTTCTGTTACTGGGGCTATAGAAAATGTTGAAATTCTCTTTGTAGGATGACTTCCATCAGTTTTAAGGAGACAGCCCTTATGAGTGCACTTCAGATGCTAATCACACAAATTCCTCAGTTACTTGAATGTCTGATCTCTTAGAAATGTGCCTCTACCTATATAAACGTGATTTCATTTTATTAGATGTGTCTGGACTTTCAATAGAATCTAGAATAGAAGCAGATAAAGTTCCAATTTCCTTATTGAAAGTATTCTCTATAGATCTTATATTCAACAGAGGACTAATATACATAGAACTAAGGGATACATGGGACCTGCCATACTGGAGAAGAATCTCCAGGGTGTGCTTATTGGTTTTTCCCAACCATTTTCTTTGAGGGTTCATTTTACATCGATCTCACACCTTGGAAAAATACAGATCTGAAGGGTCACTTGAATGTGAAATTTTCCTCTTTATAACATGGAATAGAAATTGAGGGCTTTTCATATTGTCATGGAAATGACTCTTTGTAAATACTGCTCAAAGGCTATTTCAAGCCAGAATGAGCTGGAACAATGTTTTCTTTTTCTTTTCAATTATGAGATTGAAGTAGGGGTTGATAGAGGCTCTGGTCAAGACTGGGAGGACATGGCAGGGGGTGCAGGGAGGGGGGAAGTGTGCCTGAGAGAATTCCTCTCTCTTAGGCCAGTAAACTGTGTAACATGTTTTTAATCTTCAGGTCAAAAAAGTTGCTTGTCACATATCAGATTCCCAAATATACAGCCTATCAAGAGATGAAGAGATAAAGAAGGAAAAGTAAGAAAGGGGAAATGAGATGGAGCATTTGACTATGATCCCATAGTTAAACAAAAAAGTTGAGTTTTATACTGGAAATTATGGCTCAAACATACTACTTTTCAACACAGGTGGTTGACTTATTTTTTTAACTAGGACTTGAGAAGGAATCCAACAAATATACAAATACTAAATTAACTCACTATTTTAATATTTGTACCATCTATGACCTTATTTTCCTTTAACAAACTACAAAGGGGTTAAACCTTTAGGTCAAATTAGTAAATTTAAAAAAATAGAATGAATTGAAGATGGGGAAACGATAATGACTTTTACTTTAAAAAATACTTGCCCTCATGCTGAGACTATTAAATTGGATTTCAAATTGTATGATCTTAATGTTATTTTAATCTCTAGACTCCTTAGCAATCTTTCTTTTTTATATAAGTGCAGTATGGTTATACATAATAGTAGAATTTGTTGTTACATCTTTGTACATGCACACAATTTAACAATAAAAAATAAAAATGCAAGAATCTTTCCTACTTTAAACATTTTTTTTTAATTTAGGGAAACAAATTTAGGGGATAATCCTTGGATTTGTTAAGCTTTAAGGACAGTTGTGAGCTTTACTGTTGCAAAGCCAGGCATTTTCATGTCACAACATAGTCCATATCCTGTGCCTCCCAGTAGGGGCTCATCCTTTTACAAAACACTATCAATCCTTATAACATTTGTTCTTTGAGTTCAGGGAGCAGCTGAAAGAAGAGGAGTTGTTAGCAGCAACCATCCCATGACCCCTTCTTGTCCTTTGAGAGAGAGGTACTGTCTTGCCTCTGCTAAACAGACTTGGGGCGGTGGCATTTCTGCAGGTCAGTTACCTTGGAACAACCAGTGGCTATCTAGAGAGTACTTAAAGCATCTTAGAATGGAGATAATGAACTGTTAATACTGAATGTTAACATAGGGAATACCATTTTAAAAAGGTATTTTAAAATGGAGGTAATTTAGGTATCTAAATTAATTTGAATTCCATTACCAGGATTTTGTGGAACTGGCACCCGAATGCCCAAGGGCAACTCTTACATCTTAGCCCTCTTTCCAGTTGAAGTTTGTAGCACTCAGTCTCTTAGGTGAGACTGCTGTTTCTATGCTAAAATAAAATCTGCAGCTGGCTTCTCAGCCTTACTTTGTAATTCAATTGTGTCCAACCCAGTGGGAGAATGGAGTGATTTTCTCTCCTCTCTATTCAATGACATGCCTTCCACTTAGTGGAACATTCATAAATGTTTGAGAAGTGTGCTTTTAACATTAATCAAGAAATTACATAAAATGAACTGAATATAACCACTATTAAAGATTAATATTTAATACATAGCACTTATAAAGATAGCATGATTCCATCTTCAACAGGCCTGAGAGGAAAAAAAATCTCTGAGAAATTCATATAAAAAGATAATTCCCAGTTCCAGAATAGAATTAAGGCCAAAAGAAAAAAAAAATTAAAGGCACAGAAAAAGGAACACTGGAATTAGGATTGAGGAGACACTCAAATCCTGAATATCTAAGGCACTGATTTAAAATTTTCTCTGTGCTTTAAAGCAGATAGGTCCTTTCTCAGCAGCCTCATGCCAATATGAGGACTTAGGAGAAGGTAGAAACATGGGGCGGCTTTTTAAAGAAGGCTGATCATGTAAGGAGTGATAATGGAAATTCCTCTTATTTGAAAGAATCAAATATATTCTCCAATGCCAAATATCTTGAGCTTAATCCTGTTAATCAGTTAAGCCTGAAGGTAACATCTTAAATGTATATAGTTCTTTACATTTTATGAAACTTTTCCATAATACCTCTTTTTCTTAGCTACATATTTTCTTCATAGCACTTGTCCACACTTGACTTTTTATAGGGTCATTAGTCTATTTCTGTATCAACTTTCTTCTAGTGCCAAAATGCAAGCTCCACAAAAGCAGAACCTTTAATCTTCATTGGTCACCCCTCTACCCCAGCACCTGGAAACCTGGTACATGGTAAACAATACGTATTTGTTAAATGAACAGATAAGGTATATATATGTGCATATTATATTTCATTTGAACCTTACAAATCCCTGAGAAAAAAAGGAATACAGGTATTTCTCACCCTCTTTACAGATGAGAAAACCAAGACCTTAAAACACCAACTTATTTTATGACAATTTAAACAGTTAATGGAGGTTAGAGCTATTAGAAAGGTCAGAGCTATGGAAGGGTCCCTTTTTGTGAGATTTTGCTGATTTGTGCAGAGGGCTTGAGCAATGGCTTAACAAAGATTCACCATCATCAGAATCAGTCCGTTTTCACTTTGCATAAAGACTCATGCAAGTGAAAAAGAGAATAAATTGATGTTCTTATAACTACAGCTGTCAACCTTTACAGGCTTTTCGCTTTAATTACTCTCCTAGATTAAATTGCCCTCGGAAGGTGTCTCTTGTCTCCTCACCCACTTTGTGCTGATGATTTCTCTCCTGGTATTTTTTTTCTTTACCCTGTGTAATCAGTATGGCATATAGATGTCATTTATTGAGCCCTTTTTACACAATGCTAGACATTTTCTGTTTGTTCAATCACAATAAAGAAGATGTAGATCTGTCAGGCTCCAAAGTCCAGCCTTTCCATTCCTCCACCCTGCAACCACAGAAATCATGACTACTTGGAGCACTGTCCCTCAGCACATGATGGTTAGCTACACGGGTATTATGGCCTAGAAGTTCTATCTATATGGGCAATTGAAGGCCTGATGATTAGCACCCTAGCACCCATGACACTGTGGAGTATCCTGAAGTACCCCAGGACTTCATTTAGGATTGGAACTAGAAAGAACATAATGATCAGCCAATAGTTATTCTGAGAACACTCAGTCCCTGCTGGTAATCAGTGGATCGGACTTATATTTCCTCTCTTTCATCAGCTACACTAAAACAATTTTGTAAAGATAATCTGCTTTATTTGCTTTCTTTCATTTCTACCTGCTGCTCCTTTTCCCCTTTCTTTTACATCTTGGTAAACATAGGGTTTCATGAGCATTTGTAAAGGCTGACCCCAAAGGATTCTCATGTCCCTTACAGCATTCTGTGCTAATGCTATCTCTACACTGGTACACAAGTGTGTCTTACCTCCACCACAGTCCATCTGCTATAGCAAGGCTCACATGGAAGGTTGGGAGGACCCAAATGGATTTTCCTCCATTGATAATGCTGACCATGAAAATAGATTTTTCCTAAACTTGACCACAGGGTATTAACAGTACATGAAATTATTTGAGAAAGGAGCCAACTTAAATAAACATGGTTTCATTGGTGGATTTATGACACTTTACAACCAAGATAAACTTTCTTGGTATCAAGCCAAGTTCTGACCTCTGCCAGACATCTGCACGAATATGGAATGGGAGCCTCACCAGAGTGTCTAAGGTCTGAGCAGGGGTAGGCCAATCCTTCCAAATGTTAAACAGTGTGTGCCATGTTGAGCTTTAGCCCAGATAAGACAGAAATGATGCTGATAATGTTCATCAGTAAACATTACATGCCAGGGTTCAAGCAGTAGAGGAAGCTTTGCCAGTCAGAGAGTCAGGGAGGTGGGAAAGATAGAGAGTTAAAGTCTTTTTTTGTGAGTAAGATTCCTGCATCTCCAGGTGACAGAGATATCTGAGAAAATCCAATCCTGTATGTGCATGGATATAAGTCAAAGAACCACATTATATTTCAGTCTTTATGAAGTCTATCATATTCTATTTTGGACAAATATTGTTTAGGGAAGACAAATTAATTCACATGGACCACAATCAATATTAATTCTAGTTGTTTATAGGGGTTTATCTGATAAAATCTGTTAAAGATAAAAAGGACCCCCACCCTCAGTCCCTAGAAAGCTGATTTAATTGCTTGACAAACAAACCTTATAATTGATTTATTTTTGATAAATAATCAGGCTATTCCAGAGTACAGCCAAGGTCAAAAAGCACTAACTTGATAAAAATTAGCAATTTTTAATAGTAGCATATTTAGTAATTATTCCAGAGATTATGATAACCACACAGTGACTAGTGTTGACCTTTACTGTTAGTCATTAATAGGTGACTATTAAAAATGTTTCAAATATAATATGTGGTTAGATTGTGGTGATTATGAATATTTACTTGCAAGAGTCATGGAAATAAAAATCTTCCTACTACTATTCTAGTAGGTGACTGAGGCTTGGATGAAATTTCCAATGCTAGCAGCTGTGGATGTCTCATAAGGTTATTTAGGTTGTGCATTGCACACCAAGGACTTTTTTCATTAATGCAACATTCACATCTTATTGAGTGCATGGGAACTGACAACTATTAACACTTTGTTGTACTTAGACATATATGGTGAAATATTACTCTATTTCATACAGAAGTGGAGTGGAAGTGTATTTTTTCATTAGGTGAAGAAACTAAATTTTTACCCAGGTGACATGGGATAAAACTGAATGTTCTCATGCTGAAACTGGAGATAAGACAAGCTCATATGGACTACTGTTCTTCACAGCCATTCTGCATTTCCTCTCCCTTTGTTTGGTATTAGACACCCTCCACCTACACAGGCTTTCTTCCTGGAGAAGTCCATCCCAAATGGCCTATATGTGACTGGCCTAACCACACCCCCACCACCATCATAGGGGTGAGCATATGATAAGGCCTGGTCAGTCATCTCACCAGTGACAGTGATTGATTCAACAAAGGGCCTATAATTTGAGCTGAGCCTAGCAAAGTGGTACCAGGAATATTGTTGTTGTTTTAATCATCCCTCTCTCAGAAAATGCTCTCTTTTCATTGAGTCTATAATGTTACTCAGATGACTATTGGGCAATGTGGCAGAAGCTTTAAATTGTTCTCCCATATCTATTCTCTACTTTTCCCAGAATAGCAAGGTTTAAAGTGGAAGTATAAAATACACAGACTGAGTCTACATTTCCCAGCATTTTTTGCAGTTATACATGGCCACATGGTAAATGTCAGGTGAGAGCTTTCAGAAATCTTTTTTTTTTTTTTTTTTTTGGTGGGGGGAGTTGCTTTGTACCCATTATCATTACTTTTACCCTTCTTGTGATTTGCTGCTTGGTCCCATTTGGTCTTTAAGCAATGTCCCCACTCCAGAGATGGCAGTGCAGAAAGCTATAAGGAAAGGTTGCTTAAGACCTCACAGAAAATAACTGTTTTACCAGCCCTGGGTTGTTTATCACTGAACCCATAAATAAGAGAGATGAACTCACTTATTTTATCTATCTGTCTGTCGATCTATCTATCTTACTGTTTGCAAAAAGTAGTTAAACACTAGCTAATCTTAGTTGATTCAGGCTGCCTTCATCAGCATGTCCACCACATGGAGAAAGACTAAACATGAAGAGAACACAGAGGCAAGCAGAAGTCAAGCATGGCGGCACATACCTGTAATCCCAGTTGACTGGGAAGACTGAGGCAGGAGGATCACAAGTTTGAGGCCAGAATGCTGAGAGAGATCCTGCCTCAAAATAAAAAATGAAAAGGGCTAGATGGGCTAGTGGTAAAGCATCCCTGGGCTCAATCCCCAGGACCATTAGCTAAACAAACAAACAGAGGGAAGCAGAGCAAAAACAAAAGGAAGTGTATTGATATAATTTGAGTCACTGGATCTAGACATGCCTGAAACCATCCTACCTTTGAATTTTTCAGTTAAATAACCTAACATGCTTACTTTTGTGCTTTAGATATTTTGACTCACCTTTCTGTCATTGTAATAGGAAAGAAAGAAAGAAAGAAAGAAAGAAAGAAAGAAAGAAAGAAAGAAAGAAAGAAAGAAAGAAAGAAAAGAAAAGAAAAAATCATGGTGAATATAGCAATCATGAGGAAATTTGTTCTCAAACTATGTATGATATCATTTTGACCAGTTATAAACTATGGAATTGGGAATTAGAATCAATTTATCTTGAAATCTCCATATTCTGAAGAGACATATAGAGGTCTAAACTGAACTGGGTCACATAAACATCTATATTACTCTTTTACCATGTTTTTTTGTTGTTGTTGTTGTTTTGTTTTGTTTTACTTTAAACACTACATGGGACTCCAGTGGCTTATAAGACCTCAGAAGACATTTTTTTTTCTGGAAAGTTTTAAGAAGTTTCACCTGTCTTCAAAGTACAGGAAAGACTAAAACGATTCTGAAGGATGGAATTAGATGCCAAGACCAGATAGGAATAGAAACTGAGAAGAAAAGAGCTTAATGACAGTGAGAATAAATGGAAAGGAGCAAACTTAAGGGCACCAATCCAGTCTCTAGCTTTAACACATATTCTGTTCAACTAGTATTTTATATTAGTAAAGTGCTTAGCAGTTCATGAAGTGTTTTCACATGAATCATTTCATTCTTTGTAGTAGGCAAAGTGGATAACTACTTTCACCATTTATGGAAATGGAAACTGAAGCTTAGTGTGGTGATGAATCCTTGCCCCAAATCACAATCAGAGCAAGGACAGAATCCAGATTGATTGGCAGTTCAGTCCGGATACAGTGGCTCTGTACACTGAGACCCACCTATAAACAAAGAGTATTTTTCAGCAACCTCATTCAGTGTTGTTTATGAATTCTATTTCACTGTTAGTCATTTCATTGTTCTCTTCTTACTCATGACCTTTCATCAGCAGTGATGTAGGCTAAAGACAGAACTTTATCCTAAGATTAATCATCTTTGTAATGTAATGTAGAAATCAAGGAGCGTGTGGGGGGGAAAGAGGGGGAGGAAAGAGGAACTACCAAACAGTGACACACACTCATACACACACACACACACACACACACACACACACATGCCTACAACCTTGAATCTCATAGAATAGATTTATGTTAATTTTTGAAAATCTTTTCCTTTGCTCAGTGCCTTCAATAAGATGAGATCACCTCTCATTCATTATGGTACCAGTAGCCCTGGTGATTTTAATAATTTACCGTTTCAAGGAGCCATGCAATGAGAAAGGAAATTGCTTTTAGACAGTGTCTTATTCAAGCAAACGGAAATGGTTTCTGAACCACAGAAAACAAATAAACATGGCTCTACCTGGAATTTCATTAGTGTTTGCCTGTTGTCTGGCAGTAAAAGATGTGCTTTCAAACAATGAAGCAGTGTGTTCCTGGAGACTCTGAATGCTAGTGGGATGCTGCCTGTGTCTAGTACCACTGAGCTTGAAGGAACTCCTAAATGCTGGGTGTGAAACCACATGCTAAATGTCATTCCATACAGCAAAACAACATGCCAAATTCTTAACAGTCAGTTCAGCTTTCACAACTTCCAAAGAAGCATGTTTTATTATTATTCCAAAATATAATACAGGCCTACTACATATGGCTGTGGTGTACGACAACAACCCTCGTGATATTGATACTTGGCACTCTTGTGATACTATAGGCTTCTAAGGACTATATTCACTTTATAATCTCTCCATTGATGTACTTTTCATCCTCTGCTTGTGAATTAAAAAATATATTGTTTGGAATTCTGTGGGATCCTGTTGAATTCCTTAGGATCATGGTTAAACACAGTTAAATGGTTATCCTTTCCCAGAACGTTATTCTTGGGCATGGAAAGTAGTATCTTTTTAATAAAGGAAAGTTGGCAGGGGGACTTCTCGCAGTGAAGTCCTGGTTTGGCACAAAATGTGAGGCGCCAGAGATGCAAACATCTCATCTTCAGATCCTTGCTTGGCAAAGGCACAAGAGGACACACTTCCCTGGCGAGGCTCAGCAATCTGCAGCACCACAGTGGGTCTCAGGTCTTTGGACTGACCCTCGATGAAATGGTAGAAATCCAAAGTAAAGCAATGTGAGCTGGCAAACACTGGCTCCTGGAGCAGAGTGTGTGATTTCCTCCATTCCTATGGAGATCCTCATTTGGCTGAATGTCCACTCCAGGGACAAAGTGTTTCCAGATCTTTGGCAGAAACAGAAATACCCTCTTTTCAACTTTCTAAAATTAAGAAAAGTAGATGCTGACAAGGAAGTATAAGTATCATCTATAATTTTGCTTTAGGAATAATAACCATATAGATTTTAGTATCTATACAATAATGGTGTTAATAGTGGCTGCTTTTGAAATCCTTATATGTCATTTATGTTTTTCCTAAGCCATAGGATACAAGATAGTAGATGAAATATGTGCACATATATGCATACGTAATATAAGTATGTGTATATACTTGTATAAGAAATGGGATATGATAAAGTATGTATGCATAAGCATATGAAGCATATGTGTATAATGTGGGGGGGCATATGCATGTTTGTGTACACACAATGGTATATTGATACTCATATAAGTATATTCATGTAAGCTCATTTGACTTTATTTTCTATCTTATCCTACCTCTGTTTATCAAAGAACATCTTCCTCTGCCCTGGATAAAAATACAGGCAATTCCATGCTTTCTGAGCATAGTTACGATATATAAAATTCTGCAATCACTTTGAGTTGTAAAATATAATCTTGATTCAGAATTTAAAATTTCAGTTCAGTATAATTCATTATGAGGAAATCTAGCATATTCTGCACCCCACACCATCCCCAGGCTCTCAGGTTCTATAAAGACTCTCTCTGAGTGGCTCCCTAAGGATACTTTCAGAATGGCCCTTGGCTGACAGGTACCACCTTGCCTGGGAAGTCTTGATCCCTCACCACCAAACACACATCAACAACTGACTATAAAGGAACAAGAGCCAGGCTAAGGCTCCAGGTAAAACAGTCCTGTTATATGACTTACATTGCCTCCCCTCTAGATGAAGCCATGGCTGTACAGCATCTGAAATTACATCCTTGCTTAGCTTTCTCCCTTCCTTATCCTTATCCTTACTTTTTCTGAAGATTTTTCTTCAAGAGTTTGCCTAGGAATCTCACTCTCAGGTTTTACTGCTAGAGTGTCCAACCTAAGACAAAAACAAAACAGGAAACTTTCTATTTTCATTCCAAGTTAAGGTTTCCCTCCCTTCACTGTAGGTAGCTCTGTATACTGGAAGGTTGCCAGCCTTCAAAGAAGGGGAAGTAGTTAATACTGGCTTACCTACCCACCACCCACCACCCCACATGCTACCTACTGCCTGCTTTTGTCAAATCATTTTCCTGAATCTATTAAAATGAACATAATGATTTTTATTTTTAAGACCACTAACCAACATGTTAAAATTCACTGGAGAGGTTCTGATGCTGACCATCTTATACTTCCAGTGAATAAAAAAGGAACCTTTTCCTAATCATAATGCCTTGTATATTTTGAGGCTGTTTAGTGAGCGTGTGAGCGTGCACACCCGTGCACACACACACACAAACACACACCATTACTCTCTACTCTCTTTTCCCTGTGCTCCTATGCTGATATTATGTAAAATTTTAGTTCTGGATTGTTGATAGTCCTGCAATCCCTGCATTTGAATATTTTTTGGACAAAATAAGCATTAGAACATGTATTTAGTCATCTTTATTTTTCATAACTTTGGTTGCATCTCCTAAATTTCTTCTTCTTATTATTGGGTCACTTCCTACAAGAGTTTTTGCAAAATGGTACTTTGTATAGCAAATTCCATACTGCAACAATGTTCTTTTCAGTTGACCTATTGGTCTTTCCCCCTGGGTCTTGACTAAAGAAGTGTACTGAAACCCACTTACTACTAGGATCTTCTTGCCTAGGAGGAAGCTGGTGGGGAAGGTTCCTTGAAAACAACTCAACCCTGGCTGCCTTCATGTGGCCCACAGAAAACTCCTGTACTCTTGGTTTTCCAAACTGTCAGTTCCTTTCCTCATTAGGGCCCTGAGGGTATCTCTCGCCCTCTTCCTCAAGTAAGGAAGAAGATAGCAAGCTCCTGGGCAACATATCAGATTCTTGCAAATATTTTCTCACTGCTAATTTCCACTCTGCAGTTAGGTGGAGAACTATCCTCTGCAGCTCAAGGAACCTTCAGCTTAGGAATGAGCAAAGTCTTCCCTCTTAAAGATACCAACCTAGAAATAATAAGAAAAATATAAAAAGTTCAATCAAAAAAACAGAACAAGAAAATAATATGATCAGATAATTTGTAGAAGAGATCACAATAACCAGTTAGCATTAAAAGATAGCAAACTTACTAGTGATCAAATTAAAACAAGGAAGAATCTGTATACACTAGAGGAATTGTGGGGGGAAGAGGATGTAAAAGTTCTAACACCAATTGAGGGAATGTGGGGAAATGGAATATATACTGATACAGAAGAACTAACTGGTATACCTATTTTGGAGAACAACAATCTACCCACAAAAGTTGAAAATGTCCATAGCACTTTAGTTACTATCCTAGGTTTATCCTTTGGGTTTAGCAAAATTCTTATACCTGTGGCCAAGGAGGATTGTACAAAGATGTTTTGAATTGCATTGCTTTGAAATAGGGGGAAATGGAAAATAATCTAATATTTACAGATAAGGAATGAATGAATAAATGGTGGCTTATTCATATAATGGAATACTATGCAGCTGTTGAAATGACTGAACTAGATCTACATGCATAAATCTCAGAAATATGTTACTAAAGAGACAGGACCAAACTGAAGTTGCAAAATGCTACATATGACTCCATGTGTGAACAAATTTAAAACATAAAACAATACTGCGTTTATTTGTGGACATATATATGCAGAGCAAAAGTATGAACACCTTCATGAAAATATTACAAACATGTTCAGGAGACTGGAAACTTCTGAGAATGGATAGGAAGGGTGAGAAAGAAATGGGGGAAGAACAGTATTAGATGCATTCAAAATACTTAGTTACAAATACCCAAACAGAAGTGATTTGAAGCACATAAATAGAAGGCTAATGTTTGTTAAATCTAAGGAGGTGAATGTTTGAGTCTCTGTTGTATTTATTTCTTTGTTTTTAAAATAGCAACAGGAGTATAAAGAGCATGTGCTGGCTAGCCATCAGGAGGCCAGGATTGTTTCTGGTTTCCACTAAGGGAAGTTGTGTGCTCAAGGACAGTCTCTGAACACTTTTCAGCCTCAGTTCCTTTATTTATAAATGGAAGGTAATGATATTGTGCCCAGCCTGCCACAGTGTTTGAAAGATGACCAAATCAAATAAAAAGCCACCTCGTAAACCATTAAAAGATAAATACTTTTCTTTGTGGTGCTAAAGACAAAACTTGGAGCTTTAGGCTGGGGTTGTGGCTCAGTGGTAGAGCATTTGCCTAGCATGTGTGAGGCACTGGGTTCGATTCTCAGGACCACATATAAATAAATGAATAAAATAAAAGTTCATCAATATCTAAAAAAGTATTTTTTTAAAAAACTGGAGCCTTGCACACACTAAGCAAGTGCTCTACCACTGAGCTATGCACCCTAGCCCCAGGAACTAAAGAGTATTTATAAAATAATAATATTAGTTCAGGGAACTGATATAAACTTACTGTGTCTTCTTACTATGACTTTTTGTATTACTCTTCCGATTGCAAAATTATACTTACCATCTATCTGATCCTGCTCTGATGGATTAAAAAAATGAGGGAGAAAATTGAACCCTTTCATTCTTTCCAAATCTATTCCATTAATAGAAAAATAATTGGAAAGAGTTAGAGCACAAAGGTCTACCAGTAACCACTGGGAGAAGAACACATTACATGTAAACACAGCGTTTTAAGAAATAAGCCAATCCTGAAAAACCAAAGGCCAAATGTTTTCTCTAATATGCGGATGCTAATTCACAATAAGGCAGGGGGCACTAGAGAAGAATAGCGTTTAGGTAGAGGGAAGTGAAGGGAGGGGAGGGGAAGGGATGTGGGGATAAGAAAGACAGTAGAATAAAACAGACATTATTAATTTATGTATATATGTGACTGTATGATCCATATGATTCTACCACCTGTACACTCAGAAAAATGAGAAATTATATCCCATCTATGTATGATATATCAAAGTGCATAAATGCATTCTACTGTCATGTCTAACAAAACAAACAAAAATTAATATTAATAAAAAATAAAAATAATGTAAAAAAATAAAATAAAAAGGACTGGGCATGTAAAAAAAAAATGTCAGTTTAGCAAGGAAGACCATTGGCAAAGAAGCACAAGGTACGCTTCCACTGAGAGCTCTAAAATATGATTGTAAATCATAGCCTTGAAAAAAGAATGTAAAGTGAAGGGAGAACAAAAGGAGCTTTTATCATATGTACTCTTCCCAGTTGTACTCTTCTTAATAAATGAACTCTCCTCGAAAACATTTGTTAGATAGAAGCAATTAAGGCTGAGGCTCTATCCTCTCTCCGCTAATTAATTATAGCAAATGAGCTTGTAATGTGCATCATAACAACTTAATAAGCTGGGCCAAACTATTTTAGATTCTGCCATGCTAGTATTTTATCATTGCTGAGCCATCTAAATTAGGTAAGTAATATCTGAACATAAATAGCTTCTGAATTACCTGTGTCCTTCAAAATAAACTCTATGCTTCGAGCAGATGTGGTATTTACATGCAAGGGGTGAAAGCAGAGAACGGCATAGAAGACATAACGACAAGAAAAGGAGGAGGAAAGAGGAGGAAATTCTCCAATGTGAGATTTCACACAAACTGTCATCTTGGTGATTTAACATTCACCCCCTCTGCAATGTGTCACACTGACCAACCGGATGCCATTCCAATAGCTCCTTTGCCATTTTTAGTATGTGTTAGATGTAAACAGTGGAGAATAACTAATACACAGCTGCATTAGCCTTTCTTTTTTGACATCATTGGTTATATTATCAATTCTTGCCTCAAATGTCTAACCAAACCAGGATCAAAGTGTGACTAATACAAGCTCTTCAGTAATTTCTCTGCTTTTAATGAAACTTTAAAGGCAATTAGTGACTCATTGAGTCAATGAATAGACCTTGTATACCAGGGGATGAGTTAAAATATGACTGACTGTCAATGAAAGGATCAAGGGCCCCAGACCAGCTGTGAATTACCTCAGACACAATTATCTGAAACTTTAAAGCATTGGTTTCTTTAAAATCAAAGGTCAATGTGTCTCCCTGGTAATAGCATCTGCTACCACCTCAAGGTGTTAATTGACAAACTTCAGCAGAAGTCAAGCAGATCTTCACCTCCCTCTCTTTTGAGGCACAAATTATTCACTGCCCACACAGGTATAATTCAGGCATTTCCAAATTAGAAGGAAGTTGGGGAGGAAAGGGGGTAGGAGTGCAGATCTGGAGGCTGCGGAAGTAGATCAGCTGACCTTTTCTATTGCTTCTCTTTTCCTATTAATTATTATTTCTATCAGGTTTCTCCAGTCAGAACATATAACAAGGAATTTCCAGTATAGAATGGAAAAAAAAACAGTGGAACAATTATCTTGAAAGATTTTTGAAACTCGAGCTACTTAGGGGCAGAGAGGGACATATCAGTTTTATAGACTAGCAAAAATATTATACACAAAGACCAGTGAGAAGGAAATAATTTATCATCTCCCTTCTTCTCATTTCATTGTTGGACCTATCATCCCTAGGAGGTAATGGATAAAAATGGAGACACTCACACACAAGATCGTTTTTGTTCAGGCAACTTTGATAGTAGCATAAACTATATTTGAACACATTTCTTGATGCCGGTTTTAAAAGATATTTTATTCTTAAATTCATGATCTTAGAATAAGAAGTAAATGTATGTATACCTTTCAAGGATGTTTTTAGACAGAATCAAGACTAGACTATAAAACTGGGGCTCCAACCAATATCTTCTCCATCTCCTACTTTTATCTATGCAAGATTTATTTTTTTAGCAAGTTCTTACTAAGATGTTGAATGCTGAAAATTTTAGGTATACCCCCTCTCAAGTTTTATGCATTTTTTAAACAGAAAACTCCAATGTCCTGAAGTCTTCAAAATCAGAGGAATGTCAGGCACAGGCCTTGGTTGGTAGATGGTTAAGACTCAGGACCTGTCAGTGCCTCGCTGATCCACTTACTGCTAAGGCCCATCTAGGAGACACTGGGGCAAGAAAAACCAACATGTGACAAGGTATATACTCTGTGCTCTCTCTTGACCAGTGAAGTATAGAGTTAAAAGAATTGCATCTGTGAGAAAACTGTCCCCTGAATTAGATATTTTCATAAAAATATTTCTCTGTGTAGAAAAATATCGAAGTAAGTAATCTGGAAAAACTTGGAATCAGTTTAAATCCTACTGATGCTCCAAAGGATAATAATGTTCAGTCAGCAATATCTGACCAACTAAAACATTTTTCTTCCACAAGGAAAGCCAACACTTTTTACACACCTTTGTCACTCATTGACAGGCCATAAATCCATGCAATTTGCTTAGAATGGAAAAAGTGAGATACAGCCAGACAATCTTACTTACATTTCTGTGACTCCCACTACTCCCTAGATTTTTTTCTGAGCTCTCACATTGCCCAAGTAGTGTTGAACAAAGCCCCAAATGCCCCAATCGCTATTAGGTTAATGAGCTTATCCAATTTACCTCACTTAGCCCACCTACACTACCTCTTGTGAACTTCCATGACTGCATATCACAAAACAGCAGGGTAGCCCTGAATTCCAGTAATACAAAGGGCTCTTAAGTGATAGCCCATGTTTTTTTTTTAATTGTCTATCAATATCATATCCACTCTAGAACAGTATTCTCATTTAAGAAACAAATTCCATTGGGACAATTTCTTCTCTAAGCTTGTTTTTCCTTTTAGAATTAAGGTTATCTTTTGAGGAAGACATAATTGGTGTAAAATATTTCATCTAATCTAAAGATTCTGATCAGGTATTCAAATTCCAAAAGTACAATGCATAGTTTTCCTTGAATGTGTTCACATTTATTAAATCATTTCATTTTCATGAAATCCTCCTCTGCTGGGAGAAAGTTGCTCCTTTTACTAATAGGAAACCAAACAATTTTAGAAAATAACTATTAGGTTAACTTATAAGGAAGGAATTTGGTTTTCCTATTACATTATAACAGTAATAGGAAAAAAAGTAAACAAAAATCACTAATTGAAAAAGTAGAAAAAGAAATTTGTTTGGCTGGGTGTGTAGACACACACCGTAATCCCAACTACTCAGGAAGCTGAGGCAGAAGGATCACAAGTTTGAGGTCAGCCTCAGCAACTTAGCAAGATCTTGTTTCAAAATAAAAATGAAAAGGGGCTATGTATGTAACTCAGTGGTAAAGTGCTGCTGAGTTCAATCCCCAGTACCACAGACACACACAAAAATTTGTGTGTATGTTATTGGGGTAACCATATTAAAATAAGAAGCAAAAAAAATATTTGTTGGTGGCTAATAAATATGACAGGTGCTCAACTTCAATAGGCACCAAGAAAATATAAATTAGAACCACAATGTGACACTTCTCTATGATGCTTAATTTCATGTGTCAAATTGACTGGGCAAATGGATGACCAGATAGCTGGCGAAACATTTATGGGTGTGTCTGTGAGAGTGTTTCTGGAAAAGATTAGTACTTGAATTAAGGACTGAGTAAAGATCTGCCCTCACCAATGTGGGTAAGTGTCAGCTAATCTGTGAAGAGGGTATGATAGAACAAAAAGATGGAGGAAGAATAAGTTCACGCTCTCTTCTTCAACAGGAATGTCTATCTTTTCTCATCCTCAGACATCAGAGCTCCAGGGTCTCTAAGACTTTCAGACTTCAGGATTTACACCAATCAGCCTTCCCCACATGCTAAACCTGTGGTTCTCAGGCCTTTGGGCTCTGACTGAATGACATCACCAGCTTTCCCTTGGGATGGATGACAGATGGTGGACTTCTCAGCTTCCATCGCTGTGTGAGCCAATCCTATCAATTGTGCTTCGGTGAATACCCTAATATATTCACATGTAACAGAATACCTAAAATGGAAAATGTGGGAAAGGCTATGTGGAGGCATAAGAACTCTCATATGCTACTGGTGGACAGAAGACTCAATACAACTACCTAGAATATCTGTTCTGCAATATCTATTTAAAATGAACAAAATACATATTGTACTGCTAGACAACTTCACTTTTAGGCATATTCCCAACAGAAGTTCAAATGTATGTTTACCTAAATACATGTACCAGAATGTTCACAGCAGCAATTTTAACAGCCTCAAACTGAACTACGTCAACAGTTGAATGGACAAGTAAGGGGTACATTTACACAACCGATACTCTACAGCTATATAGGTAGATCAACTACAACTACCCAGAACAACATGAATGGATCTCACAAACATAGTAAGAAGACAGACACAAAAGTATACACATGTATTATTTCACTTATAAAGTATGAAAACATGGAATATTCATTAATATACTTATTTATGTTATGAAGATCAAAAAGGAGTCAAGTACCCAGGAGAGGACAGAAGTCTTTGTCCTCGACATTCCACCTTTCCCAGTGGAAAGCTCTCATCTGGAGCATGACACCCATAACAAAAGTAAAACCGCTTTCAGATGAATGCTGATGTGAAGCCTAGGATGACTAGGCACAAAGCTATGGAGATGTACTTGATGCTGCTCCAGTGGAGAGAAAGACATTGAACTGTCTTCACACAAACACAGCCACAGCCATAGTCCTGTGAACCTGATTATCAAGAAAGGGGTTTTTCCTTAATTTCTCTTTTACACCTCCATCAAATCACAGAAAATATTTTGATTTAGCCTTTGATTATAAATGGTACCTTTTTAGATGTGAGGTGATAGAGGGAGTGGGTTGGTAAGAGGTGCATTAAATTAGTAGACTTGTTTAATGCAGTTTACACCAGGACATTTGCCAAAAACCGTTGTAAACACTTATTTTACACATAAGCCTTATGAGAAAAATTGCAGGTGGAAATGTCCACCTTCAGTTTGTTTAAACTGCACAAACAGACCACATAAAGACTAAGATGACATGGAACTGAGGATACTGCTGCACTTAAGTACAATTTACAGTAAACACAATCTAACACATGTTTAATGATGTGTGTGAGAGCTAATCATACTGAATAATAAATGGCAAGTGGTACATATGAGTAGTTAAATGAAGGTTATTTCCAGTCATCCAAGTTCTAAAAATTGTTCTCTTTCTCTCAGTTAATTCCCCAGCCTACAACGTTTCCCATTGAAGGATCTTTCTTTTCTATCTTTTTCACCTACACCAGGAACTGGTGCAAAATGTTCTTAACAAATGATTATTAATTAGGAGAAATGTCAATATTGACAATACATCCTGAAGCTCTCTCTTCTCTTCTTGTGCCCCACTCATCCACAGTAGCTTGTCACCCTCTCTGGGGTCCTTCCCATGTCTCTTTTGTCTTCTCCACTTTCAGATTCCCTGGGCTACTTGTCCAATTACTTATCACCCACTGACCACAACACCCACCTTCCTCTACCCACCAGGTAGAGCCCTGGGTTCAACAAGTCTGTACATGCACCATGTGCAGCAGAGGCTCTGACTTTCAGCCTGGCCCACCCATCAGAATCACTTGTCCATTTTGGAAACACACTGATGGCCATACCCACTCATGAATTCTAACTCGATTTGTCTGGGATGGATCCTGGAAACCATATTTTTCAAAGTGCACCAGTTAATTTGAATGCAGCCAGGGCTGAGACCACTGACTAGGGGATGCCTGCATATTCACTGGATGCAAGAAAAAAAAAAACATGAATGCAGCTGGATTATAGGAGAAAGAGCTATAAACGTGGACTCAGGACATGTTAGGCATAAAGAAGGAAGAGTGCTGTGGGGAAGGAACCGGTTGAGCAGGACTACATGTTCCTGGCCAAAGCTTGGCCTCTAATGAGAAGCTGACAACTTCCAGATAACCTCTACTCAGTGTGAGCAGCTACTAAGACGTGGGCTTCTGGTGGTTCTATCCAGGGTACAAAAGCCTGGCTTTAGTCTGATGAAAAATGGATATAATAAGACAGAGCACTAACTCTGGGCATATGAAATGTTGGGGAGGTGTTGGGGAGGTTAAGCTATTTCCACCAGGGCAGGGGCTTCAGCACCCTCTTCTTACCCCTATCACTCAGTTCCAGTTCCATCCTCCTGTCTGCTAAGCATGTTGTTTCTGCCTGGGACCACCACACATCCATTTTACCCTCTCTGCTAAGGATTCTACTTTCACCATAGAGTAACATTGGATAGGAGCGTTTTAGTAGTTGTTATTTTTGTTGTTGTTATTATTAATTTAGCTTCTAACTCTTCACAGTGAAGAACACTTCTTCAAGAAAACTTCAAATGCAGGTTTTATAATCACAAGAAGCTAAGTTTGAAGGGTGATTTGTCCATTTACTAATCATAGGAACTTGTGTAATTGATTCTTTGAGCTTCAAGTATTTTCAGTCCATAAAATGGAAATAATAGAGAGGTGTGGTAGCATATACCTGTAATCTCAGTGGCTTGAAGGCTGAGACAGGAGGATCCCCAGTTCAACGCCAGCCTCAACAATGGTGAGGCACTAAGCAACTCAGACCCTATCTCTAAATAAAAATACAAAATAAGGCTGGGGATGTGGCTTAGTGGTCGAATGTCCCTGACTTCACTCCCCAGTACTAACAAAAAAAGAAAAAAATATGGAAATAACACCTTGAAAGGTAATGTGAAGATTAAATGGGACCATAAAAAATGTTCCTGAAAATTGAAAGGTGTATCATAAATATTAGCTTTCTCCCCCTCTCACCTATCTTCCAGACTTGGGCGGTCTAGTGTGTTAGCCACTAGCTGTGTGGTAGTTATTTAAACTGAGATTCATGGAAAGTATTTAAAATTAAAAATCCAGTTCCTTTCATCAGCCATATAGCAAGTGACTGCTTTCAATGCCTACTACATGCAACTAGTGCCTACTTCATTGAACAGCACATATAATAAAACATTTCCTTTGCTGCAGAAAGTTCCAGTGGTCAGTGCTACTGCTTACATATAGCTCTGATGAAGATGGGGAACATCTGGGGAATCTGCTGACTAGGCAGAATATCCCATGAATAACATACATGCTTCTTTACCCACATGCAGACCTACGGAAAAGGCCAAAAAAGAAGATGCTGAGGAATCTCAAAATAAGCCCAGCTTACTCAGCAATTTTGCTGAGACTCGAGAGGTTCTATCAGTTTTCAGCTCTGTGTAAGCAAATAAAGCCATCCAAGGTCATCAAGCAAAGACCTATTTTTCACAGATTTTATTTATTATTCACTCACAGCTTCTAGACATTGACTTGGTCAACTTCAAATTCATTTCCCCAGCAGTTGGACTAAGTTAAGCAACATTACTGGGCCATGAGGTGGGGAACATTTTGAGAACATCTAACCCATCATCTCACACTTTGAAGTTGCCTTTTATCTTAATTGCTATGCCTAGGTCAGCTTGTAGACAATTGTCATCTGAGGCCTATAGTCTCCAGGTCACTAGTTCAGGTCATGACTTGTTTAAGCAGGAAAAACAAGAATATGATGGGACACAGGGTGTGGTTGAGCAGTCTGTGTACTTTACAACTTCGTAAGACACTGCTTACAATGTTATCACCATAGATTTGTACATTTATACAGAAAATTTACCAAAAAACTGCAATAAATATCTTTTTAAAATTTTTTATTAGTTCTAATCAGTTATATATGACAGCAGAATGCTCTTCAATTCATTGTACACAAATGGAGTAGAATTTTTCATTTCTCTGGTTATGCATGAAGTAGAGTCATACTATTCCTGCAATCATATATGTACCTAGGATAATGATGTCCATCTCATTCCATCATCTTTTCACACCCACACTCCTTCCCCATCTCCTTTCCCCCACCCAAAGTTTCTCCACTCATCCAATACCCCTTCCCCATTACGGATTAGTATCCACTTTTCATAGAACACATTCGGCCCCTGTTTGGGGATGGTGGTGGCTCATTCTGCTTAGCAGGATATTCTCCAACTCCATTCATTTACCTGAAAATGCCATGACTTTATTCTCTTTTAATGCTGAGTAATAGTCCATTGTTTATATGTACCACAGTTTCTTTACCCATTCATCTATTGAAGGGCATCTAGGTTGGTTCCACTGTTTTAACTATTGTGAATTGTGCTGCTATAAACATTGATGTGGCTGTGTCCCTGTAGTGTGCTGTTTTTAAGTCCTTTGGGTATAGACAGAGGAATGGGATAGCTGGGTCAAATGGTGTTTCCATGCAATAAATATCTTAAGGAAGAGTTTTTTTTTTTTTTTTTTCGTTCTAACTTTCACAAAGGTACTTTATATGTTAGCTAGAAGAACTGTATCATGGTTTATTCTGAAGCCAGTGGGTAGAAAAGAGTCAAAGATGTTGAAATCCTTAGTCTAAGAAAATTCAGCATTGGGACCCAAGAATGTTCTGGATATCCATGGCAGTCTTTTTTTTTTTTTCCCCAACATCTGCTGAGGAAATTCTGTCACATGATTCAGACTTGACCTCTGGATTTGGAGATATCCACCAGTTCTGAACAGGTTCCAATAACAACAGAGTGGTTCTCAAGTCTGACTCTCCACTCATCTGTGGAGTAGTTGAAACTACCTCATTCTGATCCCTACCTCAGACCAGTAAATACTGGGGCCCTAATGTGCAGCAAGGTTGAAACTGCTCCACTACCGCACGAAAAGAATGGAAAGAAGGGATGCTAAAGCCCTAAGCCTTCTGTTTATGGAAGTTGCCTTAGATGTATTTGTATTCCCATGGATCTTTTCATCATTAGGACCAAAGATGAACTGAAATACAAAGAAACTAAATAATAATAATAATAATAATATGATCTGGTATTATTTTATAGTAGAGCTTCATCACATAATTCAGAAGTTTTAAATTACACTACAGAACAATTTTTTACCCCTCACACATCAGATAGAGCTCTAATCTCTTGGGTATATAAAGAGCTGAAAAAGATAAGCACCAAAAAAACAAATAATCCAATCAATAAATGGGCCAAGGACCTGAACAGACACTTCTCAGAAGACGATATACAATCAATCAATAAATACAATCAATCAAAAAATGCTCATCATCTCTAGCAATCAAGGAAATGCAAATTAAAACTACTCTAAGATATCATCTCACTCCAGTAAGAGTGGCAGCCATTATGAAGACAAACAACAAATGCTGGTGAGGATGCGGGGGAAAAGGTACACTCATACACTGCTGGTGGGTCTGCAAATTAGTGCAGCCAATTTGGAAAGCAGTATGGCCATTCCTTGGAAAACTGGGAATGGAACCACCATTTGACCCAGCTATTCCTCTTCTCGGACTATACCCAAAGGACATAAAAACAGCATACTACAGGGACACAGCCACATCAATGTTTATGGCAGCACAATTCACAATAGCTAAACTATGGAGCCAACCTAGATGTCCTTCAGTGGATGAATAGATAAAAAAAAAATGTGGCATTTATACACAATGAAATATTACTCTGCACTAAAAAAGAATAAGATCATGGAATTTGCAGGGAAATGGATGGCATTACAGAAGATTATGCTAAGTGAAGTTAGCCAATCCCCCCAAAAAACAAATGCCGAATATCTTCTCTGATATAAGGGGGATGGTTCAAAATGGGGTTGGGAGGGAGAGCAAGGGAGGAAGATTACCTCTAGATAGGGAACAGGGGTGGGAGGGAAAGGGAAGGAGAAGGGGAATAGCATGGATGGTGAAAGAAGACCCTCATCATTATACAAAATATATGTATGAAGATGTGAATTTGTTGTCAACATAACTTATATACAATCCGATATATTGATAAATTGTGGTATAAAGGTGTATTAAGAATTGTAATGCAAAAATAAATGAATAAATAATAAATTACACTACAAATGTAAAGAAATAATATCAAACCTAATGATACACTCTCTGGAATGCTCAAATTGAGCTTTAATTGTGTTAGAAGAAGCAGGGGAGGCAATGAAGGAGAGGAAAAAGGGAAGGCAGGCCCAGTTAAAAATGAAAACCTGTCCTCAACTAAGTCCTGTGTGAAGCATGGCAGCTCAAGGCCCCCATCTCAGGAAGAACAGGGCTCACGAGATATGAAGCATAAGTGCTATGTCCACAACAGAATCTGAGATTACCTTCCAAGTGTCTTGTTTACTGAGAAGACATCAAAATTGCCTGCTAAATAAACCTAGTATGACCTGCTCTTGCTTGCTTTGGGTGAGCTCTGCTTAGTCATGTTACACAGTTCAAGAGTCATGGTTTGGGCTCAGTTCACATTCAGGTTCAAGACAGCCGGTCCACTTGAAACCTCTCTGGAGTTAAATCTGCCACTGATCCTTCTGTGCTATCTTAAACATGGGTCAGTGTTTTCCTAACTTCTTTGCCAACCAAATTTAGTGATAAGTGTTCAGGATTCCCAGAATGGTAGCCAATCTAACTGGTTCTTAATAAAAAGAAGAGCTAGTCTCATAAATGTATGCTGTTTTTTCAAATGCCCTTCTAAAATCTAAAAATATGCATCTACTTTGAATACATATCTATGGCTATCTACTGAAGACAGATGGTAAAAAAAAATTAGGGAGAATTACATACATTCCCTCTCCTCCAGTTTTACTCATCCATATCTCTGTGGCTTTCAAAGGTCAGTTCTACTCCTCATATCTTCCATTAACTTCCTCCAGCCCAGAGTAACCTCTTCCTACTCAGGATTTACATTGTCTGGCCCTCTCACTGCTTATTCATATATTCTGTTATGACACCTTTCATAGTCATCTAGCTCATCATATGGGAGTGCCTTTTTACCTGATCATCTCTAAATGTGCCTATAATTCATAGTAGAGGAGCATATACTTTGCAGTATCACAGAATGCCAGATGAATTTGTTATGAAACCATCCAAATTCATGAAGCAGTTTTATATCATATCTATTCATGCTGTTAAGAGAGAACATAGTAAGATGTCAAGATACACTATAAGGTATTCTGGTTTTCCTACAGCAATAGGATCCAAAAAGCTTGAATCCCTGGATCCTTTAGTGTATCATGTGCCAGAAACATGGGGAGTCTCCAGTGCCCCCTAGTAGAGATGTGTCCCTCTAAAATTTTTTTTTAAGGGTGAGTGGGAATGCTGCCAATTAAACTATGGTGTGTCAGTGGTTGGAAAACATATTCCAATTTCAAAGATGCTCAAATGTGAGAAAAGTGTGATATTTCCAATTAAAGACAATATATAATACAAGTTAGAAACCTTTATCAAAACATTAAAATATTGTCATAAATCATGAGAAATTTTCATTGAAAGAGTGATATATCTATATACCTGCCTCTGTAACACTGAGTACTAGGTTATACCCATGATCAAGTTGGGTTCTGGAGGTAGCCTTTAATCTACTGAGTACCCATTTATATTCCTACAGGGTGAACCATCTAAAAAAAGCAAAAAACTATGGTGTCATAGCTTTTCCTTTGAGAATGCAAAACGAGTTCTGAAATAACTCAGTAATGTGTGCTTCATGTTTAAAACATAATGAGGTTGCTAGATTGTTGTTCACCATTGACCTTTCTGCAGCATAGTTACAAGCTGATCCCCACTGACCCAGCCATCAGTGAGTCCACTTACTTATGATCACATTCTGCAAAGCTATTACAACTTCCTTTGCACTACTTTGTACAGAATTAATCACATCTTAAAATCTGTTTAACTATGTACATTTTAGCAGATGTAGACAGTGTTTCATCTGTGGTGCTATGATCCCCTGGGTGCCTTGCACAATGACATATACGTTTTGAATAATGATATTATTCAGGGAATTATAAAGAATAAATGGGTAAAGAACTAGTTGAAAGAAAAGCAGTATTATCACTTAGTTCTGGAGTTGGCTGTTACCCATGAATCAATGACATACAATACATGAGACTGTTACTTCATAGAATGTTAACCAGAATAAGGGTGTTCTTAGGAGAAGGTCCATGAAGCCTGTCTTCTATTCACTGTGCCTGCTTGTCTATAAATTCAAAGCAATCCCTAATGTTCTTTTGAGCAACTGGTGCCAATATCAACAGCAAATTCAGTACATTCACTGTTTATCCTTCTCATCCCAAGATATTTCAATTTTCTTCAACTATGAAATAGAATCTAATACATACATTTAAATGTCTAGGTGGGAACATTTGGGGGGGGGGATTGAACTCAGGGATACTCGACCACTGAGCCACATTCCCATTCTATTTTGTATTTTATTTAGAGACAGTGTCTCACTGAGTTGCTCAGCACCTCACTTTTTCTGAGGTTGGCTTTGAACTTGCAATCCTCCTGCCTCAGCCTCTTGAGCCGTTGGGATTACAGGTGTGTACCACTGTGCCAGCTATTTTTTTAAAAACCCAGATGGAAGAATGGATTTTTTTTTTAACTCAGGATGTTCAATTCTGCAAGAATACCTTCATATAATTTATAGCATATTTAATCAGAACCCCAAAGAATGACAGCCATCCCTCTACCTATGCACACTGTCAATGCTGAGAAAGTTTAAGTTACTCTATAACTATTTCTACAATAGAAATATATTAAGCCATGAGCCCAGGATCCTTCTAAATTTGGGTCAAAAAACAAATTAATTATGCCTTTATCACTGGAACTCTCTTCATCAAGACCTGCACAGAGGACAGGGAGAAATAGCCCAGAAGCAGCAAAGATCCACACTACTGCTACAATTTCCTTCTTTCTATCAATTCTGGGGTTGCTGTTGCATTCTCCCTTTCCTGCCCCACAATGAGTCATGGAGCCATTTGGGCTTCCTGTCTTGAGAATGCATAAGGTAAAAAGATGACATCATTCAGGCCTGTACTGTCTCATGATGGAAAAGAGACCAGAATCCTCCAGTGTCATCAATTAAACAACAGGTATTGGATTCCTAGTCCTACTGTCCCATTCCTGTGCCAGTATGCATGGTTTCTACCATTACAATTAGACCAAAAAATAAAATAAAATAATAGGAAAATAACAAGACAGAGAAAAATAACATGTAGGAAAACAACTGGTGATATATATCTATATATATCTATATCTATATATATACACACACACACATATATACATACACATACACACACATACATATACATACCCACATACACATACACACACATACATATACATACACACACATATATACATACATACACTGTTGATATATCATTCAGTATATCACCTATACTGGCTTTCAAAAATGAAACTACTACTACTTTTAGATTTGAATAATATTTTATGAAGCAAGCAAGAACAATCTTCATATGAACTGGTACTTGCTTAAGCATCAGGAAGATGTCACATCTTACTCATGTTTGCATCCCCACTGTCTAATATGGTACTCAATACTTAATAGGTATTCACAAATGCTTGCTAAGTAAGTGAATGAGTGAGTATCCTACCTGAAGATGGATGTCTCCTAAAACCCTCCTTAAAAATTTAACTACTTGCCACAGCCTCCACCCAAGGGAAAAGAGCACTAAATTTCTGTGGTTTGAGTCACTTCACACTGCAACTCTGGCTACAGATAATTGGTCCAGGAACTCATGCTGAGGCAAGAGGATCATGTATTAGGAAGGCCAAACTGCTATGTAACATCTTGACTTAAGATGGATCAACAGGAGTGCCCCATCTTGGATAGTGGTCAATCAACTCCTCTGAATGCTTTCTCTCAGGACACACAGGTACAAGAGTGGAGGGTCACAAGCCCTGCTGTCAAATCAGGCAAGTTATGCATTTTTAGAAGACCTAAGCTCAGAGGGGCTGATTGACAGTCACAGACCTATAAGGAACCCTATCACTCCAGGAAGTTCTCCTTAACCATATTCTGAGAAATAGAATTCTGAGAGACAAAAATGGATATTGCTTGATAATAATCTGGACACACTGCATGTCACGACCTTCTCAGTTAGTCACAATGCTCACATGCACATTCAAGGCTCTCAAAAATCTTGCTAAAAAAAAAGTTTAGCCCTATTTAGCAGAAGATTCTGAAGTCTTTATTTTATAGCATAAAATAACCACAAATGTTATAGCACAGGACTCCCGAGTTGAGAAATGAAGCCCTCAAGTGGCCTTGATGTATCTCTTTGCTCACAACTCAAGGCTAAAGTACTGCCTTAATTATGGGCTTATAAATATTATCCCTAGGAAATGAGCCTCAAACTTGTGATAATGAAGCCACAGGATCAAAATTAGACCAGGCTCTTTTTTTTTTATAAAGCAGTTACTCAAATTGTAACATGAGTCAAAACTTTGGGTTCAAAATTCTTAAGACTTTATGACTTCATTCAGGAATCCTAAAAACAACTATGGTCATCACCCATTAAAAATGCAACTTTCAGACTGTTCCATAGACAGGGATAAAAGTCCTTTGGACTGCTCTATTTTCATTAAAGTTCTGCCAGTAAATATGTAAACAATTTTGAAGCAGGCAAACACACATGCTGAGCATAATAAAATCCATCTTAATTGCTGCCCTACCAAGGAAAAGAACTCTGAGTAACTTGTCAAATAAATAAATGATCTATGCCTTCCCTTGTCGACTTTTCTTCTCTTCAGTAAGTTTAATAAATAAAATTGATGTCTTTGGGAATAGTTTTAGGTCAGCTGTTCCAACTGTAACATTCCTTCACTTAAATATCAGTTACCAGGACATTCTAAACTTGGAAGAAAAAAGCTGTTTCCTGCATTTGTTTTGACACATATCATAAAGCAGCATTGATAAAGTTCAGCCAACAGCCCTGGCTGGAGTTCTTCCTGATACCTATCTTCCTTTTACCCCTTAGTTTTCTTTACCTTCCTTCTTCCTCCTGCCAACCCCCATTCTGACCCAGAATATGACTCATCTGGTTCAGGGTAGGAAAATGAACTCTTTTGGTTTCCTAATCATTCATTCGGTGCTTGCCACATAAGCTACAAAATAAACGCAACTTTTGGTCCATGTAAAATTCTAATGTGGAATAACTGAAAAGACTTGAACAAATATGCCTAATAGAAGAGAGAAAAGGTGAAATGCACTCTAAAAGTTAATAGGAATATAAAATTCAGTCTCCTTGTAGAGATTAAAAATTAGTATTCTAGTGGAGAATTCATAAAGATAGAAGGACCTTCAATTCTCACCTGCTCCCAAAAGAAAATATTCCTGGTATCAGAAACTCTTCTTTTATTATAGGTCAATCAATGCCTACTTTTGTAGCTAACAGCATAGCTCTGGGCAAGAATTCAAGCAAAATTTCGAATTTTGTTTGAGCAAAATTCAGAGAAAATTCCATGAAAATTTACATACATGGCCAGCTTCTTTCACCCTCAAGAGCTAAGTAGTCAATTTTTCTTGTGTACAGAAATAGATATTAAAAGTACACACGAGGAAGGGATTAAATAAGAGGGATATGGCAAATATAGACGTAAATTGCAATGCCCTACGAACATCAGTGAGGAGAGAAAAATAAAAGCCACCAGGAGGGAAGAAAATTAGAAACCAAAGGACTTTTCATTCCTGCTCCTTGAGATTTGCTTTAATCTTTAGATTGAGCCCTTTATTGTTTCTGTTTGTATTTTGTTTCTGAAATGAGTGATAATATAAAATCTCCTTAATAATGTCACCAAGATATATATATATATATATATATAT
>NW_026000026.1:54753829-54755649 GCF_001458135.2 Marmota marmota marmota | reverse complement strand
TATATATATATATAGAGAGAGAGAGAGAGAGAGAGAGAGAGAGAGAGAGAGAGAACAGCACCAGGAAGCCCTGTGCTCTAGAAAGGTGATGAAAGTAGGTCAGCATATGGAAATTTCCGTAAAGCAACTGGAAGATCATGATTATCTGTACATGCTGTTCCCGGAGTTTGTCTATCACCCTAATAAATTCAGCAATAAATCCTTATATTAACATCCAAATAAGGATTGGAAATCATGTTTTAAAAAGACTGAGAGTTGCAGCAATGTTTTACTTTGATCAGATCCTACCCCACCCCACTCCACCCCATTTCCAAGGAATGAATGCCTAAAACTTGCCAGAAAGAGCATGAATTTCTCTCCTCTCTCAGGTGCATGGTCCTAAGTCTCTCCTACAAAATTCTGGGAACAGACAAAAGGGACTTTGGTAAAGCATATGCCAAGATAGATGAAATTGTGTGACATTCCTTTGAAATAAAATATGCTATGTCATACATCTTGATTTTAGATTTCAGATGCTCAAATTATTACATTTCAAATAGTTTCAATAGAGGCAAAGGCAACTTTTTTCCATTAAATAATTCTTAATCTCTAAAGGAATTATTCATTTTTCTTCTATGCTTTTTGTTCAAAGAATTGAATAACAATAAAAGAAATACCAATAACAATATTTAGTGCTTATGTTATCGGTACTATGCCATATGTTTATATGAATTCTTTGAATTCTTTCATAAACTCCACAATCAACTATCCCTCTCCTAGGTCTATACCCAAAGGACTTAGAAACAGCATACTACAGGGACACAGCCACATCAATGTTTATAGCAGCTCAATTCACAATAGTAAACTGTGGAACCAACCTAGATGCCCTTCAGTAGATGAATGGATAAAAAAAATGTGGCATATATACACAATGGAATATTACTCAGCAATAAATAGGAATAAAATCTTAGCATTTGCAGAAAATGGAAGGAGTTAGAGAAAATAATGCTAAGTGAAGTTAGCCAATTCCCCCCCCCAAACCAAATGCCAAATGTTTTCTCTGATATAAGGAGGCTGATTCATAGTCGGGTGGGAGGGGGAGTATGGGAGGAATAGAGGAACTCTAGATAGGGCAGAGGGGTGGGAGGGGAAGGGAGGAGGCATGGGGTTAGAAATGATGGTGGGATGTGATGGGCATTACTATCCAAACTATGAAGACACTAATTGGTATGAATATACTTCGTATACAACCAGAGATATGAAAAATTGTGCTCTATATATGTAATAAGAATTTTAATGCATTCCGCTGTCATATATAAATAAAAAATTAACAATAAGTGAAGTCATATTGCAAAAAATTCTGCCGTTGCAAATGCAAATTGGGTTATATTACATTAATTCAAATTATTTTCAAAACGACTCATTGGATTGTAAAATTAGCAAGAAAATGGACCCTTCACATTAGTGGAAAATAATGCTAAATTCTATAAGCTCATACAGCCATCACAGGCAAATAATTTGACAAATTAATAAATCTGTGATTCTCAAAAAAAACTCAGAATACTAGAGTTACATAGCCATATCAAAGTTTATAGCAACAAAATTCACAAAAGCTAAATTGTAGAACCAACCTAGATGCCCTTCAGCAGATGAATGGATAAAGAAACTGTGATATATATATATATACATATACACACACAATGAAACATTACTTAGCATTAAAAGAGAAAAAAACATGGCATTTGCCAAATGTTTCTCTAATATGAGAATGCTGGTCCATAATAAGGATGGGGTTGGGGGAAGCATGGGAGGAAACTTTAGATAGAGCAAAGGGGAGGGAG
>NW_026000026.1:54730575-54751420 GCF_001458135.2 Marmota marmota marmota | reverse complement strand
GGGAGGGGGAGTATGGGAGGAATAGAGGAACTCTAGATAGGGCAGAGGGGTGGGAGGGGAAGGGAGGGGGGCATAGGATTAGAAATGATGGTGGAATGTGACGGACATTATTATCTAAAGTACATGTATGAAGACATGAATTGGTGTGAATATACTTTGTATACAGAGATATGCAAAAATCTACTCTATATGTGTAATAAGAATTGGAATGCATTCCACTGTCATATATAAATAAAAAATAATAATTAAGAAAAAAGAACCAGGAACTATTTTATAAATAAGAAAAATGAGTCTCAGAGAGGTTAACTATTTTCCCAAAGTCACACAATTAGTAAGGAAGCCAAATCAGGATACAAAGTCTGTTTTATTTGACCCCATTGTGCACACACTTTATTACAGGAGGATTTGACAAATGTTTGTCACAACACTTGCCCATAAAAGAAGAGTGTAGGCATTCTAATTATAAATGTATAAATGTAAGGTTAATATACAGAAAAAATTAATGGCTAGGAAGATACACTCTATGTATCTAGAAAATCTGAGCAATATATGGATAATTTGATATTCAGCCACTTCTGTATTAGACCAAAAGTACTTTTTAAACAATACCCTTAAAAATATCTTTAGAAAGCAATAACACTTTAAGTGGTCTAATATGCACATGATTTGGGGGGGGTCTATTTTATTCTCACTGTCATGGCATAGCTCCATCTCTAAAGGCATGAAGATAGATATACAATCAAAGGTCTGGGCAATCAAAAAGTATTTATATTCTTACAAATTTCAGTTTTACAAATAGTCTTCTGAAAGACAGACATCAGATAAGTGTTTACCACATTTGGCTTTCGGAAGCTGAATTCAAAGGTAGGCCCACATAAGCAGACCAGTTGTCCAGCTGGATGAGAGAAGCTTCGTCACACTGACCAGATTCTCCACTAGGTTCTAATTTGGGAAATGTGAAAATTAGAAGCCATTCACTCTTTAGTAACAATTAATTTAGTTGCCTTGCTTTCCAATGGGAGTTTCTAGCAATCCTCAACCCAAGACGCACATTAGAATCACCTAGGGGTATTTTTACATAGTGCTGATGCCTTGGTCCCACCCCTAGAGACACTGTGGTTCTGGGGTACCTTATTTTACAAGCTCCCCTGGTGATGTTGGTATGCTCCAGGTTGGATAACCACTTACTTTAAAGAGAAATATTATGGTTTGTGTGTGGGGTGTCCCCCAAAAGCTCCTGTAGCTCATGTGTGAGACAATGCAAGAAAGTTCAGAGGTGAAATGATTGGGTTATGAGAATTTTGCCCTAATCAATGTATTAATCCACTGATAAGGAATAACTTGATGTTAACTTTAGGCAGGTAGGGTGTGGCTAGAGAAGGTAGGTCACTGGGGGGGGGTGTGCCTTTGCAATATATATTTTGACAAATTTGTCACAACACTTGCCCATAAAAGAAGAGTGTAGACAATCTAATTATGAATGTATAAATGTAGAGGTTAATATACAGAAGCAGAGCTCTCTCTCTCTCTGCTTCCTGGTTTTATGTCCTGAGCAGCTATCCTCTACCACACCCCTCCATGATGTTCTGCCTCACTTCTGTCTCAGAGCAATGAGGTCAGCCATCTATGGACTGAGCCCTCTGAAACTGTGAGCCTCCAAATAAACCTTTCCTCCTCTAATTGTTCTTGTCAAGTCTTTTGATCATAGCAGTGAAAAAAAAAAAGCCAACTAAAACAGGAAACAAGTATGAATTATTTCCTGACCAAATCTATATTTCTGTGTTAGCCCTGGATAGATTAAACTCTCTTTTAACAGACTATGCAAAGAAAGATAACAACCACATAAAATCTACTTTAGGATCAGAACTCAAAAGTTATGTGGAAAAAAAAAGATTTAGAAGAAGAAGGAGGAGGAGGAGAAGAAGGAGGAAGAGGAGGAAAAGGAGGAGGAGGAGGAGGAGGAGGAGGAGGAGGAGAAATGTCTCTATTTTTGGTTATTTTAAAAAGAAAAAAAAAATGTTATGTGATTTCTTTGGAACCTGGGAGACAAAATTTCATTTTCTCAAGTAATCATTTAAATATGAGTGGATGCTTTGCAATATACACTTCCTAATATCCCTTATGTCTTTATCAAGTCTTTAACAGTCGGCAAATGATAGAAACCAATCCTTAACTGTCAGACTCTTGTCATTCTTTAGCATTAGAGGAATTTAACAAGTAATAATTTCAATTACCAATTTTTTCTATCCCATTTTATCAATAGTTCAGATCTGCAATGTATGAATCAACCTTGATGAACTACCTGTATTTCAGGAATCTAGGTCAGAACATTATTATCATGAAAGATGTCAAAATACAGACATCAAACTTTACCTAATATTCTTATAATAAAATTTCATATATAAATAACTCATCACATCTCTGTAAGATGTGAACTTACAAAGAATTGACATCTAACTCTGTTATTACTTTTTGTGCATTCTAGCTAGTTGCTTAACTGCTGTGAGCCTCGATGTCTTCACTTTTAAAATGGAACACTCAATGCATACTTTAACTCCTTTGAGATTTTGTTATGCATAGTTGGTTCGCTTGAAGAATTCTAAAATTTGATGTTAACATAAGTTGTTTGTAGTCACTTAAACATAAGCTTTATGAGAGCAGGAACAGTTTCTCATAGAACCATGAGTCTTTAGAACTTAGCATAATGTGAAGCATATGGTACAGTACTATGTGAATGAATGGTAGCAATTGGAACTCATAGAAAACATGGTTTTATGATTATAATGCAAAAGCAAAATACATTCTTATATATTTTTTCCTCCTCCCATTACCAAAGTTACCGTACCTTTAGGAAATCAGTAACCATATTTTGTACCATATTTTTGCTTCTTCTTCCTTTGGGCTGATGGAAAACTGTCCAAGAGAAACCGTTGTATAAAATTTATCAGAGTCAATAAGAGTAAGATACAACCTGTGTGCACCCCCAGTTCCTGGATTGTGATCTTAAATTCCATCCTATTCTACATTAGAAATGTAGGCATTTGGGAAACTAGGTAGTTAAGAGTTTATAGGGTTTCAACTTTAGCATGAACATGAAAATGGAGAAATAACAGCAGGAAGGGTATTTGTCAAATTTGTTAAGCTGCCCTTAGAAGTGATGTTAATCATTACCACTTTTTCCCCCAGTACTTGGAATTCAATCCAGAAGCACTTTACCACTAAGCCACATCCCCAACCCCCTTTTTATTTTTAATTTTTAAATTTTGAGACAATAAGTTGCTTAAGGCCTTGCTAAGATGCTGACATTGGACTTGGACTTGCAATCATCTTGCCTCAGCCTCCTGCATTGCTGGGATTATAGGCAGGCACCACTGCACTCAGCTTTAATTGTCAGCATTAAGTGCTGAGACAATTCCTTTTCTAAAGAGCCCAGGGAAACAATCCCCTGAGTCTCTTCTCTAGGTTTTTTTTTTTTTTTTTTTTTTTTTTTGGTGGGGGGTAGGGATAAAGACAGTTAATCACATTTCTGTATTCATGAGATTTAGGCAAGAAGAAGGCCCTGATTTGTTCCTTTCACTGATATCTGGTTATCAGTTACACTACAGCTAGCTAGGTCCAGGCTTCACTGTGGCCAGATGTTTGGACTGGTTGATATCTGTTATGTACCAATTGCTCTTCTTATCTCACCTCCTTTCCTTTTCAGAGACCAGGCACAAATTGCCAGGACTCTTTGTAGAGTAAGCATGCATTTTCTTTGGTTTTATTAATAGTTATTCCTAAAGGGTACTACTATGCTATTTTTGTGGGGAAAAAGATTGGGAGGTGGGGAGCCTTGTCCTTCCAGTGAAATCTGGGGATTCTTTGCGAAAGAGAAAGAGAAGTTAATAGCAAAGTGGTTATGTGAACTTACTAGGCATCATCCATCCCAGCAAGACTCTGCACTCTTGAATAATTTCTTGAACTATAAATGGCACTAACACACATATCACAGACCCTCATTCACTGACTTATATCTTCACAAAATTTACAACTATGCCACTTACTCTCATGCATTTTACTAAGTCTCGTCCTTATGAAGAAATCAGCTTAATTGGAGACTGGCTTATGGGTCTACTACATTAATATCTAAGTAACAACACAGAATAAAAAAACAATCCTGGCAGAAGCAGGCTTTCAACTTTCAACAGGTGGGAAGCCTTGATAAGCATTAAGATTATTGACTCTTAGATAAAATGAGTTGGTTAAGTAAAGCTTTGCCCAAGAAATGACAGCTTTGTACTTTTGCCTGTGATATTTTAATTAGTTGGTAACATTTTCTAGAAGTTGAGTTTTTGGAGACAGATGTATTCCTACTTTACTCTTCAGGGATATCCCAAATTTAGACTGTCGGTAAAGTAGGGAGACCCCATTTTAAAAGGGGGTAGCTTAAGAGGACAGCTTGATCTTATATCTATCATACTGCTTGTTGTTGTTGTTGCTTTTACCAAATGAACATCATTTTTATTCAGAGAAGAAATAACACCTTGCTTAAAAATCTTCCATTAGGTTGAGCAGGTAATTTGATTATGGCCAATGGTGTGGTGAGCCGTTCTAATTAGACCGTGGCCGCCATTAGAAGATGGCGCCGGCTTCCACTGTGGCCTGTGATAAACAACTCCTAATATGGAGAATTGGCACGCAATCCCTTACCACCCTATGAGAAAGGTCCACGTGGCAGCTTAAGATTGGTATGCTGGAGGCTTTATTAGGCTGTGCTTGGGCACTCGGCGACGGGTCACTAGAAGATGATACATGAATCAAGGCCTCAATAAACTGCTGAAAGAAGAATCCTGTGTCGTGTTTTCCCTTGCCAGCGAGGGGTCGCGACACAATGGTAAGGAAGAGTTTCTGCTAAGGTGTCCAGAAGAGCTCCTTGGAGGAGGAGGGAAACCCCAGAGGTTGTCCCTGTTGCTTTCTGCCCACACCATCTTTTTCCTGCCTGGAACAGGAATACATGGCTATAATGGTCACCTGTATCACATGAGGATAAGAATCACACCTTCAGGATGGCTGAGAAGACTTCAAAAATCCTGGGTCCCTGGCCTGCCCACAGCAATGTGCAATATTTCTTTTTATTAAGAGAGAAAAATAAACCTCTGTCTTTTTAGGCCACTAGTTTGTTGGTTCCTGTTGCAGCTAAATGCAATTTCTAACTGAAATATGTTCAGTTCCAAAGTTCATGGGTTGCAACATAAGAGGACTTGAAATACTGTTGTTTGAGAAGGTTTGAAAGAATTGAGGTTTTGTGTTTGGAAAGGGAAGAGAATGAAAATACTCAAAAGTAGCTATATTCAAATATGTAAGCCACTAACATACAGAGAGGCCACAAAAGAGAGGGAAAGAAGGGTGAGAGAAAGAGAAGCAGATTTCAGCCTAGCCTGAGACATCTTTCTGTTCATCAGAATGGACTCTTCTTGCATCACTGGAAAGGTTCAAGTATAATATAATTGTTACTCATGGAAACACGGTAGAAGAGATTAAAACACTGAATGGGGCAGTTGGAGAAGGTGACATTTACTTAAATTTCCACACTCAATTCAGAAAGCTTTTGAGTCTATGAGTTCCTAATGCCTAAAATCCAATTCTCATTAATACAGCAAATATTTATCATGTACCTACGAAGTGAAATTTATTGCTTTGCTTTGTTTATTGGGTTTAATCTAGCTAATTTTGATATCACACATAGGCCTCTTTCAAAGACAGTGGTCTTCTCTGTTTTGGAAGTGTCTTCAGTTTGTCAGAATTTGTGCAGAAATGATGGCCTTTTTTGCAGTTGGAACACCCTAGCCAGTCATTATAGACATGTATTACACCTTAACCATTCACCAGGCACTGAACTCTGGGTTTTAATTGATTGTGTATAGTCTTTCAACAATTCTATGAGGAAAGCTCCATTATATCCTCTTTGTAAAAGAAGAAAATAAGGCACAGAGAATTTGAATAATTTTTCAAGTTTATAGAACTAAAGGTGATGTCAAAATCAGAACACATTATTCAGACTCCTGACCTCCTTATTGAGCAAACTATATTCTCCATGCCTGGTCTGTATCAGACTTCATAACACCACATTCACCTAATAATCATAAGAAAATTGCAAATGAGTTGAAGGTACTATATTAGGGGTTTTTTGTTTGTTTGTTTGTTTGTTTGTTTTTTTGCCACTGTGACCAAAATACCTGACAAGAGCAGCTTAGAGGAGGAAAAGTTTATTTGGACATCATGGTTTCAGAGGCCTCAGTCCTTAGATGGCCGACTCTTTTGCTGTGGGCCCAAGGTGAGGCAGCACAGCATGGCTGAGAGCAGAGGAAAACTGCTCATTTCATGGAATTCAGAAAGCAAAGAGAGGAGAAGACAGGAAAAGGATTCAGGGAAGATGCACCCTTCCAGGGTATACCCCTAGGGACCCATCTCCTCCAGCTATGCCTACAGTGACCACCCAGTCAGTCCATTCAAACTAGGATGGACTGATTAGGTTACAGCTTTCATAATCTAATCATTTCACCTCTGAATATCCCTGCAGGTGCTTTTGAGGAATACTTCATATCCACATCATAAGAGGTGCTATACAATCAATCTATGAATGATGAAAACAGATGTCTTATTTATTTTGAATGTTTCTTCAGTGTTTTCTTCTTTTATGTTCCATATAACGTTTTATCATCTGTAAATACTACTCCATGAAAACCAAATCTGGAATAATACAAGTTAAAATGGTATATGGCAGCTATGTGACAAAGATCGATATTTAATCCCTAGATAAATTGCTGATGGGTTATCAAAACAATTTCTCTCCATAAAGAGCTATAATTACTTTTATAAAGAAGGGAAGCTCCAAGAGAAGTTCAAGTCTTCTCCCACCAATAAATGCTTTGAATCATGCCCACAGATGAGAAAATCTTAGCAGTACTAACAGATAATAATTTTTCCTAGTAAACCTGACATCAAAATTAAAAAGCTATAGGGGTCAGGGTTGTAAATCAGTGGTAGAGTACTCATCTAGCACATGTGAGGCACTGGGTTCAATCCCCAGCATCATAGGAAAATAAATAAAGGTATTGTGTCCACTTGCAAGTAAAAAAAAATTCAAAAGCTATAGATTGACTCCTTATAGGAAAAACAAATCTTTTGCAAATACTCTAAACTTTTTTCTCAGAACATTGCTAATACAATAATTCAAATATGTAAGAGCTGGCACATTATAATTCTGTCATTGTGAATCATTATCTAAGGTCTTAGTAGGATATAAAACTTGTCCCTTAAAAGCTGAAATAACTGCTTATTTTTTAAAGTCACTGACATTAAATTAAATATTAATTATTAAGCATCTGTTTATTCTAACCCATTTCTATCTGGCTTTAATTTTAAGTCTTTTGGAGCTTCAACCCACTTTGCCACTTGCTTTTGTATGTTCTTATTCTGTCTTGCAAGCTGATTAGTAATAATAAACTCAGGATCAGAACTTTGAAATCACTGCCTTTAAACACGTCCAGATATACAGCACGTGTTTCATCTCCCTTTGGCACAAAGGCTTGGTGCGTTCCGCTTCTCTCACCATGGATACCATCCTATTTAACTCAGCCTGAACTGTGCTGACTGCAGACACTGAAAGCCCGATGGTCATTAAAACAGTTTTCCCTCTCTTTACACCCAGCCAATGTGCATCAAGTGTTCTAACTAAAATACACGTTCAGAAAGGACCCCAAATGGACAAGGAGCAAAGGAGAAAAAAAAAACAGAATTGGAAGAGTATGGTGGAGAGAATAGGTAAATTTGAAGAACTAAATAAAGGGGAGGCCAAGAATACTTGGTGACCGTTATCATCCTTGGCAGGTGTATTTATATGTTGTTCACAACAAAAAGCAGACATCCAAGATGAAGTGTACAGATTTATAACATGCTTGGCTGAATATGTCCCCCATAAGTAGTAGCACTGCCTGAACCCCCAAGCGGCTACTATAGACAGCAGGTATAACAGGAACGCATTTCCTTTTGAACCCAAGCATTGAGTCTCTGTGTACAGCTGCTCTGTGGCACCTAATGCCTTGCCTTCCCTGGGACAGCAGCCAGGCGGGGTGGCGGCTTTCTTTGGAGATTAGGCATTAATTAGTTCTACTTTGCTTCCTTAAGATAACCCTGCAGATGCTTTTCTTTGCTCTGATTATCAGCACATAGAAAAGGGTTGCATTTTTCTAAGCTACTAAGCAGCCAAGGGTTTGTGTGACTATGACAGCTGCTAAGTGATTTTCTGGTGGAGAAATAAAATGACAGGAAGGAAAAGTCAAGTCCTTCCCGCTGCAACCCAAGACCCAGCATTGCTGATATCCTGAGAGGAAAATAAAATCAATGTTCTGACTTGTATTTGCTCCCTCTTCCAGCTGGGCACTGACTTTTTTTTTCATTAGCTTGAACATGCTCTACGGGAATATGCTGACACACATGGACCCATGCTCACTCCAAGTTTTGTGCTAAAGACAAAAACTCCTCAGATATTCTAAACTAACCACGTTACTAACTCGGAGTCCTCAGTAACAAACTGTGCACTGGTAAACACAATAAAAACACGTAAACAAAACCTTCCAAGCAGGCAGAATACACATCAGGGCATTCAGATCCCAAAGCTGGAACAGTTACTCCCAGGAGGGATTGCCAGACCTCTGTCCAGAATCCAGTTCATTCTAATTAAGACCTTGTTCTGAGCAGCTTGGCTCTATGGTACTGCAGTCCACAAAGATTAGAAACGAAATGAAGGGATGTGCATCCCCAGGCGACACACTGACAGGAGCAAGAAGACAGCTGGCCTTCAAAGAGGAGACAGCACTGACGGCCAAGCAAAGCCACAACCCAACACAAAATAAAAATCACAGAAAAAAAAGATCTGCCTGCACAATAACTTTCTTAATATATTGTAGATCATGTAAAATAAACCACATTTATAATGAGAATTCTGAATCATCAAGAAAAATACAAATATTTTAAAAAGTTTTGAGACTTCAGCAGGTAGATTTCCATTTTTCTGAAACCTCCAATGAGTGAAATTATTATCCTTCAATATTTACCTCTAAGATCACTTATCCAACTGCCTAACATTTGTCCAGAACAAAACCAAACCAGAAAATAGGAAAGTGAATGAAATATGTCAATTTCAGGTTCCTGGAAAGTGAAGGTAGCAATTTTAGGGGGAAAGAGGTTCTCTTTATAAAGGTGAATGTACTGAGAAACTTGCCCCATACTTCTGACCTTTCAAGAACATAGTGGTGCTAGTTCACATACCTGGCAAGCTAGCAATTGTGTCAATGGAGTCAGAAGCTGTTCTTCACAAAAGATTTAGAATGGGGGTTGGGGTTGGGGTTCAGCAGTAGAACACTTGCCCAGCACATGTGAGGCCCTGGATTTGATTCTCAGAACCACATAAAAATAAAGGTATTGTGTCCATCTGCAACTAAAAAAATAAATAAAAATACTTAGTATGGTAGCTCAGAATCCTACCTGATCTCAGAATTGCATGTTAAGAAAGCAGGTTTCCAGGATCCTCTCTTGGATATGCTAGTTTGGAATCTTTGTTTGGGACCCTTGAGTCTGTATTTTATAAGCTCTGCCCTGTTTAGAAGCACTGACCTGGAATGCTATAGTTTGGGAATGTTCCCTGAGTGTTTGTCTAGGCTTCTCAGCCACCCCTACCTTGGAGGATCTACAATCTCCTGTTCCCCAATCCAAAGGGCAGCTGGTGCTGCTTATGGGATCTCTTCTTGTTCAGCCTGGTTCTCCCTAGGGACACACAGAGCTCACACTCTCCCATATAACTCCATTCTTCTCATAGTTATCACCCAAGGAGTGCAAAAAGGTTAAAACAGAATGAGAAAGGATAAAATTAGGCATACATTGTTTCTCTATAAGGGAACTGATCTTTACCTGCTAACAACAACAAAGATGCTTGAACAGAAATAAAAAGGAGGCAGGATATTTTAGTATGTCCAAACCAGTTATGAAAAAAAGAGTTTGGGGTGGGGTTGTTTGCTTGTTTGTTGTTTGTATTTTAAGCTTCTTTAGGAGACTGATGCTGGAGGTCAGAATGTTCCAGCTCTAACCACTTTCTAATCGTCTGCCACTCTGCTTAGTAATAACAGAAGCTCACGCTCGTGTGCTGCCTACCCTATTTTGTCCTGAATTGTTTATTCTGGCATTTATACTTTCTATCTCATTTTGTTCTTTTCTTCAGTTTAATTTTCCACATAAATCTTATGTTCCCTCTCACCACTGAATAGATTTTACAATCTCCCATAGACCGAGTCTTGAAAAATAAAATGAATTAATAATAATGAATCTGAATATGCAGAACCTTCCTGCCCAGGGACAACCAAAGCTGAGTTGTGCTTCTTTGGTAGCTGCTAGAGTGTCTACTCATTACCTTTATGTTTTTTTTTTTTTTTTCCATTACATGGAAAGCAAACATTGGTATCTCTGAGCACACAGAAAATTTCTTCTGCACAAAGTAAACTCTGCTGTCAACAGGGCAACTTGTTTAATCTCTTTCCTTCTATTGCTAAACTGGGATAATATATCACATGAAATCAAGGGAGGGAAAAGGTTAAAACATAATTTTCTGTATGTTCTTGCAAGATCCCTTTATTAGTGCTAAAAAAAGGTGAGGGTAAGTGGTTGTCAGCTTTGACCGTGGATACTGTAAAAGTTTCTGCATAATCATTGCATTCTAGCTCCCTGGGGTTGTGGCTACTCACTTCTAGTCCTATGCAGGTGTGTCTAAAACCTTAATAGCAGTACTGGCATACTTTGGACTCTAGCCACTTTCTCTTTAGCAAATGATACCCTTCACATTCTTGCTGCATAGCAAGATCCTAAAATAAGTGAACTAAAATTTTCTAGAACTTAGAAAGTTTCCTAACCATACCACAGTATGAATGTATGTTAGAATAATAGAATTGATTGAAGATAGGGGCACAAGGAAGAAATAAGTTGATTTTTGTCATCTATTGAAATAAATTGCAAGTGGATTACCTGGGATAAAATAAGGAGTAGTTACTGTTATTGTCTTTGAGACATATTTTAGATTTAATTTAATCTTCTGCATGCACTTTTCCATTGCTACTTCTTAAGACATATCCCCCAAGGCTAGAAAAGACTACAAGACTACACAGACTCATGGACACCTTAATTACCCATACAGTCATTCAATAAATACTTAATGAAAAAATGAATAAATACCAATAAATATTAACATATAATAAATAAATAAATACAATAAACATTAATAAATAAATATTAAGTTTTCAACTTAATATTCTATGCAAGCATAAAAACAATTTTTAAAAATTTCACAATTTAAAAAAATTCAGGCAAGTCATTTTAGAGAGTACAGGTTCTGTAGTGAGAAGACTTGTGCTAGATATCCAGTTAGCTTCTAACTGCTAAGCAAGCCTCTAACAAACAGCTCTTCCATCTCTAAAATGGGTTTAATATTATGTAAAAACCTAATATAATAGTTAGAAATAGTATCTGTGAATTTCCAAACACAGCATCTGGCATATGTGACTTTGGTGTTGATAATGGTGACTTTTCCCTAAGAATTAGTGCTACTGAGCAGATAGCTACTTATTTCCATACTTTCTCTTGTTCCAATCTTTTCTTTCACATGATCCTAATATGGTCTTATTATTTTGCTTGACATAATTTCCCAGAATGAAAGAGTACCATATTCAGAAGGAGTAATAGAACACACTACAAAGTAAAACATAAATGCAATTTGGGGGGAATATTACTTAACTGCAATGTTTGTAGCTTTACTAATATCTTCCCTTTATCCACCAAGATTCTTGGATTGTAAGAAACAGGGAGTTGAATCATTTACTGAGTGAATTTATTGGAAAGATATGAGATAATTCATAGAACTTTAGGAAATGCTTCATAATTAGACTGTGAGACGAATAAGAAGTGGGCTGCCTTTTGGAGCAGTGTAGAGGAACAAAGAGAGTGTCTTAGGGCAGTGGGGCCAGAAGGTTCCAACTCTAATCATTCTAAGCATCCTAGAATAGCTGATGACTGAATGAAGGATGGACATCATTCTGAATTGAAGGGATACTAGTTGTTTTATGTGACTTTAATATTTTTCTGTGTTGCTCTGATTGAAAATGATGAAAGCCCACACTATGCACCACTTAACCTGTGTTAGTAATGCTTCTAAAGACTTTGCAAGCATTAACTCACTTAATCCTTCAACAGTTTTATGAGGTAAGCAATTCTCAGAAAAACACAGAAGTCTCATGGGTATAGCTTGAGCCACGTGGTCAATGCATTGGGCAAAGAGTACCTCATTTGATAGTCCTAGAAGACAAAATGGAACAAAAATAAGTTAGGGCCAAAAGAGGTGAAAGACTTATACAATGAAAACTATAGAACCCTAAAGAGAGAAATAGAAGAAGATCTTAGAAGATGGAAAAATATACCCTGTTCATGGATAGGCAGAACTAACATCATCAAAATGGCGATATTACCAAAAGTTCTCTATAGGTTTAATGCAATGCCAATCAAAATCCCAACGGCATTTCTTGTAGAAATAGAGAAAGCAATCATGAAATTCATATGGAAAAATAAAAGACCCAGAATAGCAAAAACAATGCTAAGCAGGAAGTGTGAATCAGGCGGTATAGCGATACCAGACTTCAAACTATACTACAGAGCAATAGTAACAAAAACAGCATGGTACTGGTACCAAAACAGGCGGGTGGACCAATGGTACAGAATAGAGGACACAGAAACCAATCCACAAAACTACAACTATCTTATATTTGATAAAGGGGCTAAAAGCATGCAATGGAGGAAGGATAGCATCTTCAACAAATGGTGCTGGGAAAACTGGAAATCCATATGCAACAAAATGAAACTGAATCCCTTTCTCTCGCCATGCACAAAAGTTAATTCAAAATGGATCAAGGAGCTTGATATCAAATCAGAGACACGCCGTCTGATAGAAGAAAAAGTTGGCTACGATCTACATACTGTGGGGTCGGGCTCCAAATTCCTCAATAGGACACCCATAGCACAAAAGTTAATAACTAGAATCAACAAATGGGACTTACTCAAACTAAAAAGTTTTTTCTCAGCAAAAGAAACAATAAGAGAGGTAAATAGGGAGCCTACACCCTGGGAACAAATCTTTACTCCTCACACTTCAGATAGAGCCCTAATATCCAGAGTATACAAAGAACTCAAAAAATTAGACAATAAGAGAACAAACAACCCAATCAACAAATGGGCCAAGGACCTGAACAGACACTTCTCAGAGGAGGACATACAATCAATCAACAAGTACATGAAAAAATGCTCACCATCTCTAGCAGTCAGAGAAATGCAAATCAAAACCACCCTAAGATACCATCTCACTCCAGTAAGATTGGCAGCCATTATGAAGTCAAACAACAACAAGTGCTGGCGAGGATGTGGGGAAAAGGGTACACTTGTACATTGCTGGTGGGACTGCAAATTGGTGCAGCCAATTTGGAAAGCAGTATGGAGATTTCTTGGAAAGCTGGGAATGGAGCCACCATTTGACCCAGCTATTCCCCTTCTCGGTCTATTCCCTAAAGACCTAAAAAGAGCATGCTACAGGGACACTGCTACATCGATGTTCATAGCAGCACAATTCACAATAGCAAGACTGTGGAACCAACCTAGATGCCCTTCAATAGACGAATGGATAAAAAAAATGTGGCATTTATACACAATGGAGTATTACTCTGCATTAAAAAATGACAAAATCATAGAATTTACAGGGAAATGGATGGCATTAGAGCAGATTATGCTAAGTGAAGCTAGCCAATCCCTAAAAAACAAATGCCAAATGTCTTCTTTGATATAAGGAGAGTAACTAAGAACAGAGTAGGGTCGAAGAGCATGAGAAGAAGATTAACATTAAACAGGGATGAGAGGTGGGAGGGAAAGGGAGAGAGAAGGGAAATTGCATGGAAATGGAAGGAGACCCTCAGAGTTATACAAAAGTACATACAAGAGGAAGTGAGGGGAAAGGGAAAAATAATACAAGGGGGACAAATGAATGTCAGTAGAGGGGGCAGAGAGAGAAGAGGGGAGGGGAGGGGAGGGGAGGGGGGATAGTAGAGGATAGGAAAGGTAGCAGAACACAACAGACACTAGTATGGCAATATGTAAATCAATGGATGTGTAACTGATGTGATTCTGCAATCTGTATATGGGGTAAAAATGGGAGCTCATAACCCACTTGAATCAAAGTGTGAAATATGATATATCAAGAACTATGTAATGTTTTGAACAGCCAACAATAAAAAATTTAAAAATAAATAAATAAATAAATGATATAAAAAAATAAGTTAGGGCAATTTTACCAAAAGAAGGCTTAAATGAAGGTAGGCAGACAAAATCCATTTTTATATTTGATAATCCATTTATATTTGTATATTTGATAAGACCCACATGCCTGCCGCTGAATAAAGATAATCTTTATTTCTGATGAGCAAAATATTTTCAATTAGTGGCATACAGTGACTAGAATTTAGAAAGTTCAGAAATAAAATGTGTCTTCTTCTGAAAGTGAAGCTATATTCTGTCTCCCATTCTATATGTGGATAGGAATACTATAACAGTACTTAAAATAAATATGTGATTGCACATTGATGCCAATTATTAACAAAGTGAAAAATCATATGTATTTAGGAAAAATATACTTAACATGTAAATTCAGTCAAATTTAACTTCTCTGACTCCAGTGAGTCTAGGCATCACAGAAGAGAGGAAATTCTTCCTCAATTACCCCAGGATTAGTGAGATAAACATTCTCCCAATCTTTCTCCCAATCTCTTATAAGCCCCTAGTAAAATAATTCTTTCATTGAATTGCTTGAATCAACAAGATTTCCATTTCCAGAAAGAAAAAAAAAGAAAAAGAAAAGCATTTCATTATCCTGAATGCTTCCATTTTCAAGAAATAGTTCTTATGTTTGACCTGGGGGGTGGGGGGAGGAAGTAGTTACTGCCACTATATCATATAATATATTATTATCATATGAGACTCCTTGTAGAGGTTAGAGGCCATTCCTTATTCATCCTTATGTCTACTGTGTCTCTGAGGATTGCAGACAAAATTTATTTTATGAATTAAGTAATAAATATTTGATCTTATTTCAAGAGTAGTCCAAATTTTTTTTTCTGTTGCAGACCTTATTATCAGTATTTGCATTTGAAGTACCTAGCATAGAAATATGAAGAAATCCCATATGCAAGAAAAATATTAAAGTCACATAAAACAACCAGTATCCCTTCAATTCAGAATGATGTTCATCCTTCATTCAGTCATCAGCTATTCTATGAAAATCTGTTATGGTCAACAGGCTAATGTTAAAAGAACTGGAAATGTAAATCAGAGCACAGGAGTCTCACATCCTTTACTCTCAGATTTCCACTGAAATGTTCAGAAGTACTAAAAGACAAGAGAAAAACACCTCTGAATTTATAAGCTAAGCATACAACCTCCACACACAAAAACTAAGAAAAGTTTCAGCTATAAGTAAAGTAAATCAGATAAAAAGCAAATAAAACCAGTCACTAAGGCACAACTCTCATATTCTCCAGGACATAGTTTCCTATTTGGAATGATAAGATGCTATGGTTGGAGGCGCTAAGACAGCAGAGTGAAAATATGCCCCTTTGGCTTTGTTTTGCTCAGGCTGAGCTCTAGTATTTGGAGGGAGTGTTTTTTGAAGTTCCTGAATTCTTACAGGTCATAGGATGCAGTAAGAGTGCAGTTGTGAAGGCAGTTGGGCTCAGCTGCAGGTTGTGTAAGGCCTGAGGCAAGCTGGTTAAGGAAGAGGCAATAGAGAAAACTGGACTTAGAAACCCGACACCTGCAAAGTAGTTTCACCTAATATGGTGAGAAAACCCACACAGCCAACATTCCACTGTTGGTGTACCCAGGTGTCCACCTTCCTTCTTTCTCCCCACAGGCTGTGGGAGGCAAATCTGTGAACTGAGGACATTTTTGATAATCAACTAGTCAAGCTCCACAGAAGAAAGCACAAGTCTAAACTACCCAAAGGGTAGTCCACTGCTCCCTCTAAAAAATACTGGAGATGGGGCTTTGAAAATATTCTATGGTATAAAAAACAACGCACCATTCAAGATTTTAAATAGGAAAACTTAAAAGTTACTCACTATATAGGAAATAGAGGTAAATAGTAGAATCATGTGTCTCATGTTCCCATAAAATTATGAAAACATGCACTATAAAAGATAAAATGAGGCTTTACTTACTAAAAAGAAGTTTGCTTGAGTAAAAGATAGCAAATATAAAAGGGGAAGGTAAAGAGACAAAAAGTAAAGTATTATAACTCTAATCTAGAATGGAGGCAGTAAAGATAGAACTGACACTGCAGAAAATGAAATTAGTGGCATGAAGAATAAACTTAAAAGGTTCTTTCAGAATGCAGAGAAAAAAGAGCAAAGATTTAAAGATGAGAAAAAGAATGATATAAGTATATTATACAAATAATAAAAATCCAATGTCATTAAATAGTATGCCAGACAATACCAGAAGAAAATGAGACAGAAGCAATAACTGAAGATATAATATAAGAAAATTATAAGATGTTAGAATAAAAAGACTTCATAATATGGCATATTAGTGAAAAGAGGTCTTTTGAAGTTTTAATATTTCAGGGGTAAATGATGAATACTATATGCATCCAAGTAGAAAAAAAAATTAAGGTAGAAATCGAATACAATTTATATAAGGAAAAAAATCTCTGTAGTATGATGATATTTTATATGAATAAAAGTAAAGAGACAAGAAAGAATGTCATACTCCTAATTAACTCTGGGGTCAAAGTGAACTCAAATATCCTTTTAAAAGACAATTTAAAAATAAACATCAAGCCAGGTGTGGTGAATCGTATAGCTCCAAAGGCTGAGGCAGGAAGATCACAAGTTTAAAGCCAGCCCTCAGCAACTTTGTGAGGCCCTATGCACCTTAGTGAGACCCTGTCTCAAAACCAAAAACATAAAAAAAAAAAAAATGGGGATGTGGCTCTGTGGTTGAGTGCCTCTGGCTTCAAACCCTGGTATATTCCCCGCCCCCCCAAAAATAAAATAAAATAAACATCAATAGAAAAGAAGAAAAGGATCATTATAGGCAATTTAGAAAACAAAACTGAAATAAAGAAATAGTAGTCACTTAGCACTTACTTTGTACCAGGTACTGTTTAAACGAACTAAATATTTACATATGTTTACATATAAATCATATTAGTATATGTTAACTAGTCAATAAATGTATCAAAACTTTAATCTCACCAATAATTAAAGAAATAGAAATTAAAACTATAATGAGGCTATCAGGCTGGTGATGACTACAACATTATTAACAGCCAGAGGTGCTGGAAGGTGTGGAATTCTCAGTGTAAATGACATAACCAATTTGGAAGGAAGCCCAGTAAACTTAGGAAAACTTAACATGCCCATCTCCAGTGACCCTCAAACAATTCTGTATTTAGAATACACACTAAATAAATCATAAGGTTGCCACAAGAGGAGGCACACACAATCATTTCCAATAGTATTTATGTACAAATCATTGAAACTTTGCAGGGAATTGGAAGTTTTCAAATTATTAATACCACCCTCATAGGTTAGAAAAGAATATAAAACTCTTAGACACCACTTTACAAATTAATATATCTCCAATTTTTATATTAGATAAAATTAGAGCACACAAGTACCAAAAAAAAAAAGCCCAAGACCACCTTTGAATAAAGATTCATGTAAGTAAAAAATCTAGCAGAGACAAGCCATACAATACCAACCCCAATACTGAGGTTCTGGGATGCCTCGTCATTCCAGAACCCTCTCTCAGTTCATATTCCTTCTCCTTGTAGAACTAGCTTGCTTAGGACCACCTCAGCTCCTCGAAATGATGTGTAACCCCCATGTGGACAGACCTCAAGTCATTTTAACTGTTATGGAACAGTTAGTGATTTGAAATCATTAAAAGGAAGAGAACTGTACCAGGCATGGTGGCACACACCTGTAATCCCAGCTACTTGGGAGGCTGAGGCAGGAGGTTCACAAATATGAGGCCAGACAATTACATCTGGAGATGTAATTCACTGGAAGAGCCCTGGCCTAGCATGTGTGTAGCCCAGGGTTCGATCTGTACCAACACACACACACACACACACACACACACACACACACACACACACCTAGCTTCATTACTGAAGCTTCTGAAGCTTCTCATTCTGGGATCCTTCTCTTTGAGAAATGCTAACAGAGCTATAATTCAAGATCTCAAACAAAACAATGAACAGACTAGAAGAGTCAGAAGATATTACTTTTTACTTGAGGAAAAGGGATTAGGAAAAAGGTGGTACTGAGCTGTTTCTTCAAAGACAGGGTTTGGACATTCTTCATCCTTACACTACATATGGAGAGGAATTGAACATCTTATGTTATTTCATAGATGAAGAATAAAAACCAAGGTCCAATTACTCATGATAGTAATAAATACATTGTCTAATTTAAGGCTGCTGGATAAAATACAGACCACTCAGTTAAATTTGAATATTAGACTAATTTTGAGTATTAGTATGTCTGAAATATGTAAGAGTTAGGAGAAACCACCTTAGGGCCAGGAGTACGTAAAGGGAAAGTTCAGCAGGAATGCCTTCCACATGCATTTTGGATATGCATAGAGTGCGTTCTTTTGCCTTTCCTTCATTCTTTCTTTACCCCTCAACCTTCTTAAAAATTCAGAGGGATTCACTGCAAATGCCCATCCAACCACATTTCAGACACAACTAACACTGAACAGAGAAAAGGGACAGACTTCAGAGTCCTGAGGAAGGCAGTCCTGCAGAGGCAAGTGTCATTTGTGAGCCCAGCTCCTGTTTTTACCAGGGCACAGCATGCCTCAAGCTCTGAGAACTGGCTGCTTCACAGGAGGCCAACCTGAGGAGCAATATAGCCAGCATAGAGGCAGAAAATCCAAGAGCCTGGCAAAGATAGCCATTTTTCCTGGACACACCACTGAATTGTGAGTTTTAAAAGGGAAATAGAGCTGACCATTATGGCATTTTGGATTTCCACAAAACTGTTTCTGAAGACGAATGTGATAAATATTTCCCGAGAGGAAGCAAATCCAAAAGCAGCCACAGTATAGCTCCTGTGGTTAAGAAAGTAGAGTCTGAAGTTAGACAGATCTGGGTGTGAATTCCAGCTCCACCCATTGTGAGCTGAATGACCTTGAGCAGAAAGTTCATCCTTCTGCAGCCTCATTTTCTGTTGTGTAAAACTGGGAATAATTATAAAGTAATAATAATAAAAATTAATCAACACTTAGTTATATATTAACAAAACAATTATTTATAAACTATTTACAAAATAATGAAAAGAATTAATAATTAAATAATTATAAAGTAATTAAAAAAATACATAGTGCCTGGATCTCAATAGTTACTCAATAAAAGATAATCATTATAATATACTTATATACTTTTGATATTATCCAAAAGCAAAAGAAATTTCAAGAATGGTTAACTTTCACAGCATTCCTCATACCCCTGGGAGAAATCAAGGAGCTTGTGGTCAAGAATCAGGGTCCCCATGGTCTAGGATTAGTTCCATCTCTGGGCAGCTCTGATGTCTCCCCAGTGCCAGGATCATTCCCAGAGGATTAAGCTGGGAAGGGGTGGGGTGGATATGCTCCAGCAATTGAATGACTTCAAAATAGAAGGATTTTCAATGGCAAGGAATTTCTCAGATTCCAAGAAGATACTTGAGAATTCTCTTTCCCCAGAGGAAAGAAACTAGTTCATGTGCTCTTAACCCAATGAGGCTTACGGTCATAGTAGAGGGAGAAAGAAGAGAGTTGGCCTTAATTAGCTCCAAAAAAAGCCCAGAACTCCTGGGATTAATCCAAAATCAAACAAACCTTCTAGTGGAGAGATCCAAGCTCCCAAATTTCAACATTAGTAAAATGAACCCAAATGTAGGACAGCGTCTGAACGATTCCCATAAAACTAACATTTACATGTTTTAAGAACTAAAGTTATCTTTGCCACAATTCCTTTGTATGGGAAAGGCTCAGCCATCACAAGACAGTAAGCTCTGTGAAGGGATGGACTATGTTCACCCTTTCTACTTCTATATGCTCAGGGAACGTCAGAATGGCTCTCACGTAGTTGGTAATAAGTAAATTTTGATTTAACAGAATTGTTCAAGATCAGTAACGGGACCTGGGTTTGAACTTTGATTTGACTCTAAAAGTCATAGTCACACTGCCTGCCAAGGCAGACACAGCCCAGAAACAATCCCAAGGCATGCTCCTACCCTCTATATCCCTAAAGTTCTCCTGGAGTCCACCAAGATGAAGGAGGAAAATCACTTGAAAGAGCACCCTTTAGAGAATTTTGAATATAAAAATTATGGCAGATGCTATTTTTTCCCAATTCTGTTTTGCTAAAAAAAAACCTTAATTAATTCAGGTGATAAATTTCCCATTTAAATATATTCACCTCCTAAAAAATTTGATATCTTAATTATGATAATGATTTTATAGATGTACACATGTCAAAACTCAACAAACTGTACAATTTATATACATAAATTTTTTGTATATAAACTATATGTCAATAAATAGTGTGGTAAAACACATACAGGCATGTAACATACTCTGCCTGGACGTTCTGGTGATCCATTTCTGGCCAAAAATGTGAGTACATATGTCTACTGAAGGGGGCTCCCATCAAAGTTATCATATAGCTGAGGGGGGG
>NW_026000026.1:54716489-54730537 GCF_001458135.2 Marmota marmota marmota | reverse complement strand
GGGGGGGGGGGGGAAGAAAAGACTTGCCTGGAATGAATATTTTATCTTCTGAAAATCTCTTTTCTTTCGGCCTCGAGATAAAACAAACATTTTGAGAGAATGAAGACAAATGCTCCGAGCTAATGCCAATGAAACAAAAAAGTAGAAGGTACCTCAGTCCTTTATGACACTGGAGGAACTACATCAGCTTTTTGGCCTGTCTACATTCTGACTTCTTGTTTTGTGAGTGGCTTCTTGTTTTATGAAGAAAAAAAAAAAAGGCCCTATTTAGTTGTCTTGATATAGTATGATTTCTTCATATGTCACAACTGGCAATAAGTGAATAACAATATTCTCAAGGAAATTATAAGGCAGATAACACTATACCATTCCTCAAAAGTCTTAGTTGTTGCAGAGTAAAATTCAAAGTTTCTCCAGACTCATCTCCCACTATGGCCTACCCGGACCACTTACTCCCAGCCCCAGCTAGTTGTGCAAGCAATGCATTTTAAGATTAATGCTGTTGTCTTAACCGGATATATTTTTTCTTCCAGAAACTTTTACAAATCATGGGAGATTCAAATAATTTTCTTAGTACAAAGCCAATGAAAAGCTTGAGAAGAAAATTTACACCTCCTGAACATAAGTCAGGTGCTCTTTGCCTTAACACCCACTTCCAAAGCAAGAAAATCAAGTGCTCTGGTAAGAAACCTGATTTACTCTTGATTTTTACTTAACTTCTAAGCTCTCACTTTAAAAATGATTAATAAATTGTCATTTTGGGTGGGATATGGAAAAAGCTCATTTATAACAGCAGCATAAGAAAAACTAAAATTTTAAGAAAATTGTGTCTTCCTTTTCTACAGGGTCTGTTTATACACAGAGATATAGAGTTGGTTTTATATTTGTGATAGAACATACATGTAAATTTGTTATGTTGTCTCACAGAGTAGAAACTATAAAGGCTGATATGCTTGCTGTGTGGTAGCTAAAACTTCAAGTTATTGGCCAAAATATTTTGTTTCCAGAGCTACTGATTTTGAAACTAGGAGAAAGTAATTAAACCTTCCAGTTTATCCATCTGTCAAAGAAGGAGAATATTACATTTGCCATCTGTCCAATTTTCAGGTACAGCTGATATTGATGAAAGGATCTAAACCAATATGGGGCTTTTATGTCAACTCATTTGAAAGGGTTGATTGGTATTGAAAGCTCCGCAAATCAATTTTTGTTTATTGATTTTGTTTTTTTGAAATGATTCAAAGATATAAAAAGTAATATAACAGAAGTTAATTGCAGGCTACACAGATCTAACAGATGTTAATATTACTCCATCTTTGCTCCATGTTTACTGACTCTTTTAATAAAGAATTTAAGTACATCTAAAGCTATAATCCCATCCCTGGGCCTTTCCTTCTCTTTTTATGAAGATGTGGCCGGAAATTTTAGGGAATCAATTCTATGCAAGACTGTATGATTTTACAATATTTGTACATATGAAATATATATGGTATTATTTTAGATTTTACATTTCATTTATTTGCTATCATACATAAATATCATTTAGCAATTTGCCTTTTCTATTGACTATGTTGTGTTTCACATTTATTCATATGGATACATGAAAACTGATGCAAGTGCTTCATTTTATTCTCAAATAGCAATAACCCAATTTACTCATTCCCTTACCAGTAGGAAGTTAGGTTAGGTTGTTTCCCCCTTTTTGTTTTAAAATTCCAAGTAATGCTACATAAATATTTATGTATACATATGCAAGTGTTTCTCTAAAATATGCAACTGTATTTTAAAGGAGAATTATTATGCACTTTTGTATATTTTTCAAAAAGCCTGTAGAAATTTTGATTTAAACTGTGCTAAATTTCTTCATACTTTGAGGGAAATTTAACATTTTTGTGTCTTCTATTCATGAACATAGTATGTTTCCTTAAATTGCTTAGGAGATAAACTCTTTTATGTCTTTAAATAAAGTTTCATAGTTTCATGCATGAAGAAAAATTTTTGTGAGATTTTTTCCCTAGTTATTTTATAGTTTTTCTCTCCTATCTCCCTACTCCCCTCCCTTTCTCTTTGATTACTTTTTAAAAAATTATAGTTTTAATATATTGCATTTCTGCAAGGTCTGCAAGGTTGTGCTGTTAGACATAGCACTATCGAATTTTTTAATATTGAATTTTTATTTTTTCATAAAGCGAATTGAACCCAGAGGCACTTTACCACCTAGCTACATCCCCAGTGTCCCCCATCACCCAGCACTTTCTCTTTTTTTTTGATTTTGAGACAGGGTCTTGCTAAGTTGCCCAGACTGGCCTGGAATTTGCAATCCTTCTGCCTTAGTCCCCAAGTTGCTGTGATTATACGCATGTGCCACTGCACCTGGCTAAACACTATAAATTCTAAATATTCTTTTTTCAATAGATTTTCTTGTATTTTTCAAACATCCTAACTATTAGATTACCATGGATTTTTTTTTCTCAGACAAACATAATTTTGTATAAGAATAATGTGACTTTCTATCCCTGCATCACTTTTTTTTTCATGTCTTCATTCATGTACTTAGGGTAATGATATCCATCTCATTCCACTGTCTTTCCTACCCTCATGCCTCCTCCCTAATACTCCCTCCCCTTTGCCTTATCTAGAGTTCCTCTAAACCTCCCATGCTCCCTCCACCATTCCCATTATGAATCAGCATCCTTGTATCAGAGAAAACATTCAGCATTTGGTTTTGGGGGGTTGGCTAACTTCACTTAGCATTATATTTTCCAACTCCATCCATTTACCTGCAAATGCCATGATTTTATTCTCTTTTAATGCTGAAATATTCTGTTGTATACATATACCACATTTTCTTTCTCCATTTATTTACTGAAGGGCATCTAGGTTGGTACTACAATTTAGCTATTGTGAATTGTGCTACTATAAACATTGATGTGGCTGTGTCCTTGTAGAACTTATTTATTTTCCTATCTTATTTTGCTTACTGGGACTTCAGTAACATATAATAAAAATTGTGAACATACACATCTTTCTACTCTGTATCAATGTTCTCTAAGTTACTTGCATAAGAACCACCTTGTGACATTTTTTTACATTGTAGATTTCTGGTTTCCATAACCCCCATTCTCCAAAGATGGTAACTCATAAAGTTATGGTAGAATTGATAAATTTGATAAATTTTCATTTTCAATAAATATCCTTCCTGTAATATTCTGATATGAGTTGGCCCCCAAATAACACCTTGGTAAGTGCTTCTCTAAAAGTATACATCTAAAGTGGATTGTGTTCTACACTACATCTCTGATTTATTTTAGCCCTTTTATCACCAACATATGCTATATTTTCTTTAAAGCACCATAGTCCTATTAGCATCCCCTACTTTCCATTAATCTAACTCTGATCAGTAACAAGAGTTTAGACATCCACTTGTAATTGGGATTGATTGCCATATACCAGATCCCTATTTTACATTACCTTCTGGTTATCTCTTCTGTTCTGACATCCACTGTTATAGTATGGTATATTTTGGTGGTAATAGGATATAAATAACTGGGTCACTTCCAGCAATATGCATTTTTTTTTCTTTCTTCTTTTAATGTTTCATTTCTAGTCTAATCATTTTTATTCCACAATGAAACTGATAAATCATAAAGTACTACCCAATGTCATTGTTTTCATGTTGTTATATCATAATTATTTTAATAGCATAATTAAGATATAACTTAAACCACAAACTTTACCTTTTAAGTGTATTTAAATGTGCAATTCAAAGTAGTTAGAGTTGGGCAACATCATCATAATGTACTGTTAAACATTTCCATCATCCTAGAAAGAATTCTCATACCCATTAGAAGTTACTTCTCACTCTTTTCTCTTTCTCTCCTACAACCATTAGTTTATTTTTTAACTCTATAAATTTGTTTATTCTATATTTTTGTATTAATGGAATCATAAAATATGTGATCTCTCATGATTGGCTTCTTTCACTCAGAATAATGATTTTTAAATTCATCCATGTTTCAGCACATATCAATACTTCATTGCTTCTTATTGCCAAACTCCATTCTATTGTATGGCCAAACAGCATTTTGTCTATTTACTTATCAGTTCATGGATAGTTGGCTTGTTTTCACTTTTTGGCTATTATGACTTAGACTTCTATGAAAACTTATATACATTTTTTAGACATCTGTTTTCAATTCTCTTGTGTATATTCCTCAAATAATTGCTGGGTCATGCAATAAATCTATGTATAACATTTTGAAAAACTGCCAAATTGTTCCAGATGCAGCATTTAACATCCCCACCAACAAGGTATGAGGGTTTAATTTTCTTCATAACCTGTCAGCACTTGTCATTCTTTTTGATTATAGTTCCTCTTGTAAATGTGACTTAATACCTCACTATGGTTTTGATTTGCATTTTCTTAATGGCTAATGATTTTGAGGGTATTTTCATGTCCTCATTGGTCATCTATATATCTTTTTTGGATAAATGTCTACTCTCATCCTATGCCAATTTTTAAAAGCAGGGTTGTCTTTTCAATAAGAAGTTCTTTATATAGTCTGGGTACAAGCACATTTTCAGACATACATTTATAAATACCGTCTCCCAGTCTTTCACCTGCGTTTTCACTGTGTTGATGTTGTACTTTGAAAAGCAAAAGTTCTTAATTTGGTCAAAGACCAAATTATCTTGAAGAGAAATGATCTTCTCTTTTATTACTTATGCTTTTGGAGCTATATCTAAGAAATCATTGCTTAACCCAAGATAGTGAAAATTTACTTCTGTGTTTTCTTCTAGGAGTTTTATAACCACAATTATTTTTATAGATGTGAATGAATAGAAAGTGAGACTTAAAGTGGTATAATCAGAGCGCTATCAAGGGGAAAAGTTCAATTATTTAATTTTACAGATAATAATTATTAAGATTATGGGGTAGTTTAGGAGTATTAATACAAATGAGTAATAAAATGATAGAAGACAGTATCCAACAAAGAGAGAGTACAAAGTCCTGGTATCATCAGGTCTGACATTTCATGGATCTTCCCTCTCAGGCCCAATAATGGCTGAATAGCCAGCATCAGCTCTCGCTGTCCAGGAAGGAGAAGAATCAGACGATCCAATTTTTTTTTTTTTTAATAACAGAGGAAACATGGGTGAGGATAAAAGAAGAATTTATTGAGGGCCTGTCAGAGTATCTTTACAAGAGAAACAAATAATTAACTCTTATCAAAGGGATTCTAAGTCCAGTTTTTTCCTTCACATTTCATACATTATGATAAGAAGAAATGTTTCCTACTAATTCAGAAAATAGATTGCTTGAGTGAAAAATAGGGCACACTGAATTGACCCATTATGTCTTCCTTTCAAATCACAAAACAGAATAATCATGCATAATGTTCACTCTAAACAACTTGATGTGCTGAACTATTCACTCAATAAAGTTAGGACTCTGTACATATTCATTCTATAAATAACTCCCCTGCAGTACTGCCATGGTTACCAGGCTTAGGAAAGTACCGCTGTTTAACATTTGCATCTCTCTACTTCCCCAAGCTACCTTATCTTTATGTTGCAGTCATTGTCTTGGAAATTGTATATCTTTTTCCAAGTTGTGAAAGAAAGCATGATGGTAGGCATTGATGATAGAAAGCAAACACAGTCACAACATAAGTGTAAAATGTGCAGGATCATTTGATGGCTTAGTAGAAAACAAATGTCTTCTAAGGACTTGAAAGAAAAGAGAAAAGTGTCCTTCTTATCTAGCATCCTTCATATAACAAATTAGAAGTCATCTTAGAACATGATTTGTGTTTGTGATACCTGATTATTTGATAGAGAACTTTCCAACATTCTTTTATGTTAAATTTTTGGAAGGTCGTCCATTTTCACCTGAGTGGAATGCTTTGGTAGGTCCTTTCTTAGAGTTAGGTAATAATAATCTGAAATTTTAGTTTTCTCAACCCAAGAATTCTATGTTGCCACAAAATGATTATTTACCAATCAGGTAAAGTTTCCGTCATGGAAAAATAATTGGTAAATCCAGGACCATAACAACTTTTCAAATAACTTTGGTAGAGGACTTCCTGTATTTTGAGTTATTATTACCTACAAATTTTATTAACTCTTTTTGCTAAATACTTATTTACAGTTTTTCAATTAAATTCACTCAATAGTCTTATAACTCAAAATGGTTATCTCTCCTTCTCAAATCAAGACTTTCAATATGAAAATTAATCACCCCATAATCCTTGGCTTATTTTGTCAGGCCCTTCTATGCAAAGATAGGTTATAAAATTTATGAACATTTCTTTAGCCAAAAGTATTGCAAATGTGGGCAGTATTCTAGAGGACAATCACAATTTCCTACACTTAAAAATAGGTTTACTCAAGACAATAACCCATTTATTCATGCAGAGATGAATGTGGTGATAGAACAGGGCACAAGATATGAGAAAAAAATTGAACAAAATGTAAGAAGGCCTAAATTCCAACTGAGACTATAGTACAATAATACTATGTCTTTTATAAACTTGGGCAGATTAATTTCTCAAGATGTATCAATCAGGAATGTTCAGACATATGAGTTACAGAACAACTGACTAAGAACTAAAAGTGACTTAAGAAGTTTGAGATCATTAGTTGGCCACATAAGAAGCAATCCAGAGACACAATGATCCAGATTTGGCATAGTGGCTAGTTACGACCATAAAGGAACCAAGCTCTTTCCATTCTCCTGTTCTGTCGTCTCTGCTTCTTGCCACCTCATACCAAGATAGCTAAGCTCCAGGCGTCTCATTCCCATTCAAAGGTAGAAAGCCAGGGAAGCTAAAAAATATTTTCATGAAGTTATTTTCTTTTGTTAATAGCAAAGTGATCCACCAGATTTCCCTTTTATATTACTGATCAACACTTGACTAATAATATCACAAGATCAACCTTTGTACATGTGTACCTGAGAGTATAGGAAAGTGAGCACCAGGTTTATCAAGCTTCTACCAGGGAAGAGACACACAAGAAGAGAACCTCCTGGCTTTGACCCTCAATTGTGGAAGTTGGGTAAACTCACTCATCTCTCAGGTATAGCTTCAGGCTAGTATATAATCTTTAAAAAATAAAAAAGTAACAACAACAACAACAAAGTAAGATAACTTTTACTTTTTTTTAAAGGAGCCTCTCTCTGATTCAAACTTCCTGTGATATGGCACTTTGTGCTCCTCTCTAAAAAGAAAAACAAGACAAAACAAACTTCCTCCATCCATGACTCTGAATTTCTAAAGTGACCAGTCTCTCCCCTCCCCTAACTAGAAAATAACCTTCTGAGTCTTCCAGACACTGAGTCATTCAATTCAACTTTGATGGCGCTGCATCTATTTTTGACGTTTAGCCATCATGGTTTAAAGAACATTGACTGTCTGTGGACACTTTGGATATTTTTCCTAGCACCTCTCTGAGTTTATGTGTTACTAAATTTAAATGGAAAAATTAAAGATGTAAAAGGCTAAGTAAGTAATTATTTTGAAAAAAAGCATGAGTGATCGTCTTTTTAAGTAAAAAAATCCAAAGAATTCATAATGCGTTGCATTTGTCCAACTGACATTCCATTGTGGTATCTCATAATCCCATGTAATATTACAATGTACCTCTACTTCGTTTTTAAAGAAAATTACACAGCTGCCCCTTATTATTAAAAGCACCCTCTTCCTCACTCCCTGAATAAATGTGTGTTCTGAAATTAAAACAAGACACTACATGAGAACCACTTGGAAGCCAGAATGTTGCCAGCTTTGTATGCCAGATGTGATTATAGAGCAACAGTGAACAGTGCTGCAATCAGTCTATTGGTTAGCCAGAAACTGTAGACACCCAGAAGAGATTCAGTCTGAATACATGGCCCTTGGTGCGTTTAAAGCTACCATGAAAAAAAAAAAATGCTTGTTTTACGAAGATACTCTATGGGAATATTTAGCTGTTACATTGTAAATGCTGTTATTTTGGTTTCTAAAAATGTCATGACAGGAAATGATTTGAGGGAGGAGTTGCCAAGATGGCTGTTAGGTAGAAGGAAGGGGGGAAAGAAGCTAAACCTCGAAAACAAGAAGTTAGAAAAGGTGAAAACATGAATATAATTTTCAATAAAATGGATTCTTGGGCTCTCAAATAAACTTGACTCGTTCCCCCTCTATTTGCTTACTTCCAGGAAGCTGGCTATGTTTGATGAGGGCATTTCTACTGCTTACTGTCACAAAGGTTAGAAGATCCTGCTCTTCTGATTCTGTATCAGTCACCAGGATGAGACAGCTGACAAAGGGAGGCATCCAGTTAACATGGTCCCAGCAGCTATAGTCAGCAGGCAGTTGAGGACTTCTGGAAAAGATTTCTGCAGGTTCAGAAAAGGTGATGTTCAGGTTGTGCTTTCTTCTCTGTGTCTGAGAAGTGCAGGTAAGAGTAGGGCTGGTTAGAAAGCAGCTAGTTAGTGCTGTGGGAGGGAGCCCTTCCTCAAAGGGATGCTCACACAAGAGGCTTAGTACCTGAAGAGCTTTAGAAATTTAGATTTTTAGAAACAGACAAAGGAAGGAAGGAGGGAAAGTAGGAAAGAAGGGAGGGGAAATGAGGACGGGAAAATAAACGGGTTTTGCTTCCCAAATTGGTTCAAGTATGGAGTCTCTGGTTTAGCCAACTTACTTCTTATAGATGATATTCATGGGTGTTTTTAGTAGTAATGTGTCATTTACTACTGTTTCTCTTAGATCTACAAAGCATCAGAAATAATAGCTGATCCTCAAGAAAATCATCTGAGAGAGAAAAATATCTAAATATATATGTAGATATATATATATACCTTATTAATATATATTACGTTATACATTGTATATGATATATATGTAAAGTTGGTATACTATAGCTCAGCAATAAAAACTTTTCAAGAAACTTCTAACATACCTATAATTTTACTTTCACATGAACTCAGAACCCTCCCTCTTTTTTGGCAACAGAAATAAGCTTTTTCCACCTTTTATTTTTAGACTCCCACTTAACTCTTTATGATCTAGTTTATTTTGCATGTGTTTTAAAACAAAAGTGACAATTTTAAAACTCAAACTGTTACATCTCTATATTTCTCCATATTATACACTGCCTTGAACACAAGTACTAATGTGTATATATCATTGTAATTTTCCATAAAACTGTGTTTTTTACCAAACATAGTAGACAGAAAGTGAACAGGAGGCAAAAGACGAAAGGAATGAAGGAAGGAAGAAAAGAAGGAAGGAAGGGGGGAGAGAAGAAAAGGAAAAGAGGGAGGGAGGAAAAGATGGGAAGCTAGATCAATAAATATTTATTGTACACCATTCCTGGCAAATGGCACTGAGGTAATACAATGCCTGTATATCCACGTTCATGAGTAGACTAATTTTAGTTTCATGGCATACATACCATATGATATTAAGCTTGGAGTCTGAGTAAGAGTGAAGGTAAGACAGTGGCCTCTGTGCCTTCAACATGTAAAGCCAGCAGCTTCCCTGCTTTACCCCAGCCCCCTGCATCCCCTGAGCAGTTAGGGCAGCACCTTCCTGAAGGGGAGCATTTCTTCTCTTTCTTTTGTGCCTTTCCCTCTGTAGAGGTACAAGTTCAAGTTTAGCACAAGTCCCACTCCTGTTCAGTTAGGGAAAAGAAAGCGCTCTTGGTTACTGATAAGGCACTCCCCACTTAGATAAGCATGCTTCATCTAATTATTTGTTCATTTATATATAAAAATTAACTTCATAAAAATATTTCAGTAAGTAGATAATCTCAACTATCAGGAAATTATACTGGAATTATCCATCATTACTGTGATGATACATACTAAATTTCAGATTTGTTTATCTTTCTCTCACCTGTTCCAAAAGCACTACTTCTGAATGAGCAGATTAATAGATAATTTTTAAACTTTTTTTTTATTGTGTTAAAATTAAAGAACACAGAACTAAAGGTCAACTGATGTTTTCATATTATCATTTAAATCAAATATTTAAAAAATAAGACTATTACTTGCTTTGATTACTTCAAATAGTGAAAGAAAATTCTTTTTTTATATCCCATTTCACAATGGATGAGAGAATATAATTTAAGTATATCTGGAACATGATTTTTTATTTCTCCACTGAGTTAGTATTGATTCTTTAATTCTCTTTAGTCATTTATGATTCATCTGATGTTGGTCAATTTTTCAAATCTGAGGTGTCTCCTATAATAAAGATGCATTCCCTATCAGACAACAATTTAGATAAACGTCAAATTCACATAGAATTTCACACACCCTCTTTTGTCATTGACGACAGAATCTGTCACCATTTAAAGGCTGGATAGCATAAATGCAATCGCTTGAGGAATCTTTAAAACAAAATTTCTGTTTTCTGAGGCTCCTGTAACACAAACATCAGAGGTCAGAAACAAATATCTAAAGATAGTATGAACAATGACAGCTATGCATTTTCACAGCTATGCAGTCATTGTTCAGAAATCAAGAAAAATTTGGGACATGGTTGGTAAATGAAAAGGTAATTATATGGAGGAGACAGAAGAAAGAAAATGTGTAGAAAATATGTAATAGAATATATTATAGAGCTGAGATTATATGGCACTGAATGAACCTGAAAGTGTTCTAAATATATTCTTGGCTAATTTTGCTATTACTATGAGATACTTAGCATTATGACTCTATAATTACTGTCAATTATTCATTTAAATTTAAATGAATGTTGAATTTTAAAAATTTAAACAATACTAACAAGAAAATATCATGTACAATTTGGGTCACCAACTAAAACTAAAACATAGTCACTAACCTCTAGGAATTTACCACATGGGAAAGAAACTACATAAATAGAAAACTAACCATAATGTAATATTTTTATGAAATGATCCTATAAAGCAGAATAAAAAGGCTTGAGATGAGAACTATCATAATAGTAAAGAGCTCTTTTTTGGTGGATTCTTGGACTTTAGCCAGATGGCAAACATCCTTTAGGAAACCAGGTCTGGCCCACCCTGTAGATGGTAGCTCCTTTCCTCTTGCATCAGAGAGAGGAGCACATGACCCAGGTGGAACCAGTTACAACACCTAATTCCCCAGGAATGACAATGGATTCAGGGAAGGGCACATAAGCCAAGTCAGTCATTTCAGACTGAATCCTGAAACTTGCATGTAAACATAACAAGAAACCCCCTCTTTTCCAATTTACTCGAACCTCATGGAAAGCTTCTGGTAACCATCTTGCCATCATACACCATTTGAAAAGGTAAATTCATATCCTGGAGCTACCAGAGCAAGCCTCCATAAATTTAGAGATTTAACACAACAGAACTTCATTCTCTCCTAGGTCTGGGGGCCAGAAGTTCAACATCAGTTTCAGTGGCTGAACCCAGGGAGTTGGACAGACCTCATTTCCTCCATGTCCTCTGGAGATCAGTCTCTTGCATCTTCCAGCTTCTGAGGGTAGTCAGCATTTATTTGCTTGTGGCTACATCATTCCACTCTTTCCCATGTCTGTGGATCTTCCTTCCTCTGCCTCACTCTCTCTTTGTTTTGGCTTTTTGTTTGTTTTCAGTGCTTGGGGTTCTGCCTCAATCTTACAAAGATACTTACAATGGAGTACATTGGGAGCCTTCCAGGTTAATACAGAATAAGCTCCCTATGTCAAAAATCTTAACTTTTCCCACCCACAAAGACTCTTTGTTCTTAAAAATACTATTCACAGATTCCAGTGATTAGTATTTGATTCCTCTGGCTATCAAATTATTCAATTTAGTGAAGGTAATATAGAGAAAAGCCGAAATTTGAGATTGGGAGATAATGGAATATGACAACATCAATCATATGCCTGGCTGATCTTCACCCCACTTTTCAGTTGTAAACCTAAAGATTTACAACTGTAAGACTCAGTATTGGTCTGAGTTTTCAGTCACTCTAACCCAAGACTGTTTTGACTGATTCCAAGACTGTCTTTTCCTGACAGGTACTACTATGCATATTCCCTTTCTCTTTCCTTGGGTCAGAGATTACACCTGGTTTCTTTACCTTTTTATCATCATCATAAAATTTTTCTATCTACCCAGAATCCACTCTGCTCAGACTCATTGCTTAGCTCACTACTTTTTTTTTTGCCTAATATCTGTACATGATCATATTTTGTTATAAATCTGCTTGTTAATTTCATGAAGATAGAAAAGGTGGAAAAGTTTTAAGATTCCCAAACTGTTCTAATGATAGTTATTTTCTGGTCCATTACATTTATTAAACATGAAAATGTGAGTCCAGGACACTGTCTCTTAAGAGATAAATTCAAATACAGACAAAAAAGGAACAGAGCCAATAACACATAGGAACACCTGAGGCTGTGTTAGTTCCCAGGACTGTCATAACAAAGTGCCATAAGCTGGATGGTCCCAGTTCTGGAAACTTTTGAAAGCCTGATGTCTGAAATCAAAGTGTCAGCAGAGCCATGCTCCTCTCACAGACACCAAGGAAGGATTCTTCTTATGTCTTCCTTGCTTCTGATGGTTGCTGGGAATCCTTGATATTACTTGACCTAAAGATGCATTGTTCCGACCTCTGCCCCAGGTTTTTCATGATTTTGTCCCTTGGTCTCCTTAGTATCTCTGTGCCCCTGTGTACAAATCTCCCTTTGTTTATAAGGACACCAGTCATTGGATTAGGGTTCATCTTAATCCAGTGTGATCCAATCTTAACTTGATTACATTTACAAAGACCCTATTTCCAAATATAGTCACATTTACAGGTCCCAGAAATTCAAAGCTGAGTGCGTCTTAGGGAATACAAATTGACACACATGGGCTCAGGGAGGACACCAGGGCATTCAAGTCATCCATCCTGACCCAGTGCTGCTGCACTAACACTGAAAATACATGCTGAAAATGAAATCAATTGTGATCTCATTTAGTGAAGCATGTAATTATAAATAATGACACTGGGAAGTAGAACAACCCTTCACTCTCAGTCATATTAAGAAATGGCATCAGAGATAGTTTCTCTGCCACAGAATTACTGAAATAATGATAATTTTATTTCAAATAGATTATACCCAAGGAAGAATCTAGCAAAATGGAATGTCAGATAATCTCATTAAATAGCCAACTAAGCTCAGAACCATTTAGAGACAAAATGAACCAAACAAGTAGAATCACTTCAGTTAGTCACTTGCTAGTCACCACTATTTTAAATAGCTCAGCTACATCTGAGTGATGCGCTATTCATCAAGAAATATCTTACAAAATTAACATTTAAAATAGTCAGAAGGCCTTGTTTGTATGCTAAACTGTAATTAACCAACTATAAATTGGAAAAGATCTTTAATTACTTTGAGTTTGAAACTATATATTTGCCATTGTAATATAGCTCAAACAATCAACCACAAGGCATTTGGCATTACAAGCATTTTTTAAAAGAGTGATAATATCCCATACCCATTGAACATTTATCCTGTGCCAGGCATATATTTTGTGATCCACATACAACTTCATTTACACCTCACAGTGCCTCTAAGACAGAATCACCTATTATCTCCATTTTTCCATTTCTGTAAACTGAGATTTAAAGACCTTAAGTAATGTGACATATCTCCCAAATCATGTGGAAGAGCTCAGTTGAGTTCTGTCTACCAACAGTCTAACTCTAAAGTCTAGCTGGTACCATGCCAGTCAGTGCTTCACCAGTGTGCTGTCCCCACCTCCTATACTTCTCCCTAGTGTCACATTTACCAGACTATACAGAAGTGAACTTTTAACTTGTCTTTCTACACAAGTGGTTTGAATCATTTTTCTTTTTTTTTTTAATTTTTATTGTTGGTTGTTCAAAACATTACATAGTTCTTGACATATCATATTTCACACTTTGATTCAAGTGGGTTATGAACTCCCATTTTTACCCCGTATACAGATTGCAGAATCACATCGGTTACACATCCACTGATTTACATATTGCCATACTAGTGTCTGTTGTGTTCTGCTGCCTTTCCTATCCTCTACTATCCCCCCTCCCCTCC
>NW_026000026.1:54700834-54714593 GCF_001458135.2 Marmota marmota marmota | reverse complement strand
TCTACTAGCCTGTGTCTCTTAATTGGCGAGTTTAAGCCATTAACATTTAGGGTTATTATTGAGATATGGATTGTTCTTCCAGCCATATTTGTTTATTTATGTTACTTAACATGGTTTGTTTTTCCTCTTTGATTATTTTTCCCTTTACTGTACTACCTTCCACTGTTGGTTTTCATTGTTATTTTCCATTTCCTCTTCCTGTAATGTTTTGCCGAGGATGTTTTGAAGAGATGGTTTTCTAGCTGTAAATTCTTTTAACTTTTGTTTATCGTGAAAGGTTTTAATTTCCTCTTCCATCCTGAAGCTTAATTTTGCTGGATACACAATTCTTGGTTGGAACCCATTTTCTTTCAGCGTTTGAAATATGTTGTTCCAGGATCTTCTAGCTTTCAGAGTCTGTGTTGAAAGATCAGCTGTTATCCTGATTGGTTTACCCCTAAATGTAATCTGCTTCCTTTCTCTTGAAGCTTTTAGAATTCTCTCCTTATTCTGTATGTTGGGCATCTTCATTATAATGTGTCTAGGTGTGGATCTCTTATGATTTTGCACATTCGGCGTCCTGTAGGCTTCTAGGATTTGGGATTCTGTCTCATTCTTCAAGTCTGTGGAGTTTTCTCTTATTATTTCGTTGAACAGATTGCTCATTCCTTTGTTTTGGACCTCTATACCTTCCTGTATCCCAATGACTCTTAAGTTTGGTCTCTTTATGTTATCCCAAATTTCTTGGATGTTCTGCTCATGGTTTCTTAACAGTCTCGCTGAGCTGTCTATGTTCTTTTCAAGTTGAAATACTTTGTCTTCATTGTGTGATGTTCTATCTTCTAAGTGTTCTACTCTGCTGGTAGTATTCTCATTTGAGTTTTTAAGTTGGTTTTTGCTTCCTGCATTTCTCGGATTTCTGTTTGTTTGTTTTTTATAACCTCTATCACCCTATATAGTTGATATTTTGCTTCTTGGATTTGTTTATGTAACTCATTGTCGAAGTGATCTTTCATTGTCTGATTTTGCTGTCTAATGTCTTCCTTGAGACTCCAGATCATCTGAAGCATGTAAATCCTGAGTTCTTTATCTGACATTTCATCTGCTGCAGCTATTACTTCTTCTAAAGTTGAGTTGACCTGCATTGCTTGTGGTCCTTTCTTTCCTTGTCTTTTCATACTGCTCGAGTTTCTTTCTGCTTGGTGAAACTGTTGTATTATTGAATTTTCCCCCTATATATTTATATTGCTTTTGTATAGTTGCAAAGTCTCCCTTGCAGGGGCAGGCGGCAGCTGTGCTCCTCCTCCAATTGGGGTGATCTGTCTATCTCGCCGGCGGTCCGCTGAGCCCCTTCTCCAGGTCGCGTGTTCTGCCTACCTTGCGGGCAATGGCTGGGCCCCTCCTCCAATAGGGATGATCTGTCTACGATGCTGGCAGGCTGCTGGGCCTGTTCTCCAGGTTGCAGGTCTGCCTACCTTGCAGGCGCAGGCGGCAGCTGTGCCCCTCCTCCAATTGGGGTGATCTTTCATCTAGGCCAGCGTGCCGCCACGCCCCTTCTCCAGGATGCGCGGTCTGCCTACCTTGTGGGCGGCAGCTGGGACCTTCCTCCAATTGCGGCGATGTGTCTACCACGCCGGCAGGCCGCTGGGCCTGCTCCGCTGGTCAGTCGCAGGTCTGCCCACCTTGCAGGCGCGGGCAGCGGCTCTGCTCCACACCTCTTCCAATTGGGGTGATGTGTCTACCACGCCGGCAGGCCACTGGGCCTGCTCCGCAGGTCGGTCGCAGGTCTGCCCACCTTGCAGGCACGGGAGGCCTTGAATCATTTTTCATTAGATCATATACTGAAGATGATGAAAATATTAGATAAATATACAAATATAGATTGAATCCGTGAACAAATAAACTTCAAAACAGGCAACATACAAAAGGGTGCTGAATTTAGGAGTGGGGGTGACCATGGGCTGCAGAGGTTGGGAAAATCTCTGTGGGTCAGGCAGGGCCTGAACCCAGCCTGGAGGAGGAACAGAACTTAAGTGAGTAAGGAAAGTGAGAGAGGATTCTGGGAATGGAATACTATTTTAGCAAAAGTCAAATACCTAATATGGTTTTGGGGTCCTAATTCTACTTCTCCAACAGAATATTTTAGTTGCATAGTTCAATATGCCATAGCATGAATAAGAATATTACATTATTTTCATATTAGCCAGCCTGTTATGCAGGACTACAGGAATGAAATACAGCCTCCAGTTCATTTTGATCTTCCAAAGACAATAATCCATTTAAAGCATAAAACTGCACTGAAGGTCATAAGCCCCATGAACAGCTTGCATCCAACTTCAAACACTACATTAAAAATGTTCAGTAGGGAATGATCATCAATGTTCACACATTAATTAATTAATCAAGTACAGATTACTATGCAAAAAAAGTCTATGAAATGCCAAATGACCAAACAGAATAAATTCTGAAGTGTGAGTCACCTAGTATCCAAAAAATGATAGATTCAAATTTGAACCAAGGTAGTCTTTGATTAACTGATTTGCTAGCATTTTTAAAAAGCAAAAGTCACTTACTCTTAGTCTTTGTCATTAAAATACAACCATCCCTAAACTTCAATTATAACTGAAGAAACAAAACACCAAAACACCAAAACACTTCTTATCTTATTTTCTGAAATTTTATCAAAATATAATATACACACAGAAAGCAGACATGTTATAAGCAAACAACTTGAAATCTTGAGCCTTAACACATCCATACAACCAATGCCAAACTTAAAACGAGAGCATTTCAACACTCCTGCAGGCCCACCTCCTGCGTCCTCCTGCTTGGAACTCTGAGTGAACCATTCCACTCATTTCTAACACCATCAGTAAGTTTCACTTGTCTTTATATTTTATATAATAAAGGACATTTGGCATGTGTTATTTGGGGTCTGGCTTCCTCAGCTTTGTATTTCTGAGACTGACTATATTTTTGTGTGCAGTTATAGATCAGTCTCACTTTTTCCAACAATAGTTCTCAAAGTGTGGTTCAGATGTGTGACCCAGAAGTACTGTTTTCATAAATATAATCATATATAATCTGCCTTTTTCAATGTGTTGAAAACACAAAGGCAACAGTAGATAAAACTGCTAGAACATGACCACAAATCAAGACAACACCAACAAACTGTTCTAGTTATTTCTCTGTTATTATTCAACATTATGTGTTGCCAATCTACAAAACCAAGACCAAAAATGCCATTATGCTTAGTGTACTCAGTTAAAAATATCTAGTATATGTTTATATACAAATACTTATATTTATATATTAATAATTATAACATTATATATAAATTGATATATATATTAATTTTTATTAATTCTCAACACTTGAGTATGTATCTATAAAATATTTCCTATGTGATGTAATCTTAAGCATGCACAAAGTACTTCTGCTGTATACTAAAATACAATGAATGAAAAGAAGTCATGAAAAAAAGAACTGTTTGAGTTACAAGCTAAATAAATGTGTCATGGAATGCCATTTTTTTACTTAATAGTGTGGCTGATGGGGAAACTACAGTTATTGAGACCTGAGTATCTGACAAACATTTTGTCAAAAATGAAATGAGTCTGTAACTTCAAAGAAAACAATAGGCAGAAATTAGATGCCCATGATACAACTTCAGCTTTTAAATAAGAATTAGAATTTTTAGGAGGCTGAGGCAGAAGTCTTACAAGTTTGAGGCCAGTCTGGAATACTTAGCCAGACTCAGTCTCAAAAATAAAAGAAGAAACAGTCTGGGGATATAGCTAAGTGGTAGGGGGCTAGCCTAGCATGTGTGAAGCAGTCTGGATTCAACCCTTCACACTGAAAAAAGGAGAAGGAGAAGGAGAAGGACATGAAGGAGAAGGAGAATTAAAACTTTGAAAAACATATTCATCACCATGAACTTGACAGCTTGTCAATTTAAAAGACTTTAATGTATATAATTTTTTTAAAATATTATATAAGGGAATATTTGAAGAATCTGATAAAATTAGTAAACTATTATTACCCAGATAACCAAAGCAGGATACAAATTTTGCATGAGTAAAAAAGATCCATTCAAAGTACAAACATAAAAAGTTCACTGACATGGTTTCAGAATTCAGATTGCAACTAACTGTTCAGAAATTACCAATTATTGGGGCTGACTCAGAGGTAGAACGCTCGCCTAGCATGCATGAGGCACTGAGTTCAATCCTCAGCACCACATAAAAATAAAATAAAGATATTGTGTGTCACCAATAACTAAAAAAGAAATTTAAAAAAAGAAATTACCAATTGTCAAATTCTGATGTACTGTCAAAGGATATATCCACGTTTATCTCTTAAAAAAATAAAATTACTTATCTGTATGAGCTGGATTTTCTTAACATGTTTTAAATGAGACATGCAGCAACTGATTAAATGAAGATGCATAGATGAAAAATCTATCTTCTCATAAGCCAAAGATTAATAGATTGCAAAAATGTAAAACAATGCATCTATTTCTCATGACATTTTGAATCTGGAAAATAAAGTGATTTTTTTTTAAAAAAAAAGAATTACGTCAGCGTGCGAAAGTTTATTTTTAAAATTGGTCTGTAAATAAATATTTTTAAAACTTGTTTTAAGTTATAATATGACAAATATCAGCAGCCATAATCCTCATAATTAAAAGTCCTTTGGAGTCCTCAATTTTGTAAAGGCATAAAGGGCCTTGAGACCAAAAAGTCTGAGAACGCCTGCTGTACAGTATTTCATTGTGAGCAAGGATATAATTTTAACAGTAACTTCTGTGAATATTCTTGAGATAGTATATATTTAGCTTAATTTCCTCATCTGGCCTTTCCACTTGTGGTTTCTTCTTCTCTCCAACCCTTTTGCACTGGGCCAATCAGATTATTCTCCAGTCCAGGACTTACAGTTTCTGTTACATCAGGTGCACTTTCTTCTTCCTGGCAGGAATGTTCCAGAAGGCTTTACCAGGAATGTAGAACTGTGCTGTGGCTTTAAGGATTTAGCCAAAAAGAGGTCAGAGGAGGACAGAGTAAACTAGAGTAATGTAAGCAGAAGACTTTTTCTTGGATTATGGATATGGTTTCCTGGGCTTCTCAGCTTAATATCATCATCTAACACCAAATATAGTACAATCTTTTTGTGTCTCTATACCGTATAAGCCTGCTTTGTTTTCACCATAATGCCCATCACTCCCTGGCTCCCTGCCCCTTTGGTCTTTATGTCTTTATTTTCTTTCTTCCCTACTGCCTTCCCAGAACACGAGTGCCAAGAGTGCGGAAAATTTGCTATCATGTTCATTGACTAGAACTGTGCCTTGCACATTTATAGAACCCTCCTCCACCCAACAGCATCAGAATTCACATTTTTTCTCAAAAGTGCAATGGTAGACAAATTCTAGGTCATAAAACCAACCTCAACAAATGTAAAGCAATTGGAATCATACAGTGTAATTCTGAATTTAGCTAGAAATCAATAGCAGAAAGATAAAAAATACAATAATTCATGAATGAAAGGAAAATCTCAAGAGAATTAAAAAATGATCATAAGCTGCATAAAAATGAAGGTATAACGTGACAATTTGTGAGACACAGCTGAAGCAGTACTGAGGGAGGAGTTTATAGCACCAAATGTTGCACTGGAACAGAGGAAAAGCCTAAAATCAATAATGCAAGCTCTCACCTCAAGAGCCTAGAAAAGAAGAGAAAAACAAACTCAAAATAAATAGAAGGAAGAAAATACCAAGGAGCCAAAACTCAATGAATTTATAAACAAGGACAATAGAGAAAATCAATAAAACTAAGAGACACTTTTTTTAAAAAGATCAATAAAATTGGCAAACATCTAGCAAGACTGACAAAAAAAAAGAAGCACAGATCACCATTACCAGTCCTGAAATAAGGGATATCATGATAGACATTGAAAAGATTGTATGGCAATATTGTAACAATTCTACACACAGAAGTCTGGCAACTTAGATGAAATGAAGTAACTCCTTGAAAGTCACCAAGCACCACAACTAACTTGGGATGACATAGAAAGTTTACAAAATATAATAACTATTAAAGAAATTGAGTTTGTAATGTAAAAGCTCCCCCAAAAGAAGTCTCCAGTCCCAGATTTCAATGGAGAATTCTTCCAAATGCACACAGAAGAGTTAATGTAAATTTTTACAGAATCTCCTCTAGAATATATGAAACCACAAGTTCATTTTAGGAAGCTTGAGTTGCCTGGATACCAAATCCAGACAGACATGGTAGAAAACTGAAGAGCAATATCACTCATGAAAATGCATGTTGAAGTCCTTAAGAAGACATTAGCTAGTAGAATGCAGCAATAAATAAAAGAAATTATAGAGCTAGGAATGTCACTCATGTTGCTCATTGGTAAAGTGATTGCCCAGCATGTGCAAAGGCCTGGGTTCAATGCCTAAAACTGCAAAAAATAAAATAAAATAAAACAAAACAAGAAAAAAAAAAAAACCAAAGAAATTATATACCATTGCCAACTGGGGTTTACTCCAGTAGCACAAAGTTAGTTTGAATATTTAAAAACAAAGGTAATCCACCATATTAACAGGCTAAAGAAAAGAATCACAATCACATCACTTGAAGAGAAGAAGCACTTAGCAAAATTCAATATTCATTTGCATAAAAATCTCTCAGAAATCTAGGAAAGAAGGAAACGTATTCAACTTGATAAAGGGATATTATTATTATATTTAATGATGAAAGACTGAATTCCTTCCCCAAAGCAAGGCAACACATCTCTTCTCATTATTCTTATTCAGCATGGTGTTGGAGGGTTTAGCCAGTATAACAAAGCAAGAAAAAGAAATAAAGGCAAACTGGTTAGGAAGGAAGAAAGAAGACTACCTCTGTCTGCAAATGACATAACTGTCTATATAGAAAGCCTCAAGGAATCTGCAAGAAAACTAGAAATGCTAAATGAATTTAGCAGGGTCACATGAACATGTATATTGGGTCACATGACCCTGATAAATATATACGTATATATACTACTAAATACACACACACAACACTACCTAAAATTGTTCAAAAATGCTTAGGTTGTAAATCTCTCAAAATATATAGTATTTGTACATTGAAAACCACAAAATGCTGAGGAAAGAAAGAAGATTTAAATAAATGGAGGAACAAACTGTGCTCATGAAATGGAAGACTCAACGTAGTAAAAATGTTAATTCTCCCTAAATTAATACATAGGTTTAATTGAATTTCTCCTAAAATCCCAGCCAGAATTTTTCTACATAGAGGTAAGATTACTCTTTCTAAAATTTATGTGGGAAAGTAAAGGAATGGAATACCTTTTAATTTTTTTAAAAGAAGAGTAAAATGGGAGTAATCAGTCTATCTAATTTTAACACTTACTATGTAGACAAAACTATATGATAGTAGTGGATGTACAGACACATAGATCAATGGAACAGATTAGAAAACCTAGAAATAGAACCACACAAAAATGCCCAAATGACTTTTGATGAAAGTTGAAAAGTAATTCAAAGGAAGAAAGATAGTCTTTTCAATATATAGTACTAAAGCAATTGAAAATCTATAGGAAAAATAAATAAGAGCCTCGAAGTAAACCTCACATGTCACATAAAAATTAACCCAAAATAGATCACAATTTTAATTGTAAAATGTAAAGCTACACGTGTTCCAACATGCTAGGTAAAAATCATAGGAAAATACCTTAGGAATTGAAGTCTAAGCAAAGCATCCTTAGAATTGACACCCAAACCACAATCCATAAAAGAGAAAATTGATAAACTAGATTTTATCAAAGTGAAAATGTTTGCAAAAGACTGTAAAAAGAATTAAAAGACAAGCTCCAAATTGGGAGAAAAATACTTGAAAACCACATATCCAACAAAGAATTTCTAGAATGTATTTTTTTAAAAAACCTCAAAAACTAAACAAAGAAAAAAATCCAATTAGAAAATGTGCAAAAGACATGAAGATGCATTTATCCTCATCAAAGCATCTATTTGCAAGATTTGAATTTAAAGACTAGTAAAAGGATATGCAAATAAGACCTTCACTGCAAGCTGAAAGAGAAACATGCACACACACAAAGAACCAGACTACACTTTGGTTATGGTATTATTTAGGACGAACTTAGTCCTAAACTAATCCAGAGTGTATAGATGCTGGACTAATAAATTCTGACACAAAGTACACTTTGTCCTGAAGATAATAAGCCCAATTCAATGGTTAGCTCTGGGATGGTCCTCCTTTAGCATTTGCACTGTCAATCTGGGAGAATTTTGGACTGGAGAGTCAGTCTCTGGGGGATGGGACTTTCACTGGAGAGAAGGAAAACTCGCTTTGATCTAGTGGTTTCTGGGAAAGGATTTAACCACACCAATGAGTAGTCCCTGAAGCAGCCATGAGACAGGGCTGTTCCCAGAGGCTTTGTCCTGGAAGTAAAGTATTTCCTATGGCACTGCCCATCCACTATGTGCAGTCAAGCATTTGGGGGAACTTGCAGCCTGTTCTCTATTGAGTGGAATTAAGAGAGAAACTATTTTTCTTTGGATGGAGTAGTAAGAGTACAGAGGAGACCCCTACCCTCCTATACCTTCATACCTTGCACAAAAGCTAGTAATTGAAAGAGTAAAATTGTATTTGTGTTTCAAGGCAGCAACCTCATAAAGGTCATTAACAACAGAGGCAACTTCATGATAGCTTTTCAGAAAGTCCAGATGGAAGGATACAGAAGACAATTCAGTCTTGAATTGTCCTGGAAAAGCATCCTAAGAAATACAGGGAAGTCATGGAAAGCATGAGGGGAGGGCTGCTATGTGAGACTGAAGCCCACATCACTTTGGTATTAAGAGGAAATAAGAGGGGCTGGAGTTGTGGTTCAGTGGTAGAGTGCTTGCCTAGCACACGTGAGGCACTGGGTTTGATTCTCAGCCTCCCATTTAAATAAATAAAATAAAGGTCCATTGACAACTAAAAAATATTTAAAAAAAAAAAGAGAAATAAGATAATATTTTGCAGTCATTGGTTGTTGAGACTGGGACATTTGGGCCTCGATAAGAGAAAAGATCATTCATTCTCCCGTTTTCAATAACACACAATGTCTTTTCATTAGAAGCCTGAAATAGCAGGGGTTTTCTCTACTCTTCCATTCCTTTGAATGCGTACTCATAATTAACTTCCCACAGCTCCTCCTAGGCTTCTTCCACCATTACTCACCAGGCTGGTCTATTTGTGTTACAGATTATGCTTTCTCAACCTCCATTGGTTTCACCAAGGTTAGTATTTTTGGTCATTTGTTATTTTAAGTCCATATTGCTAATCTTTGAGAAACATAGATACTTCTCCCTTATTACTATTTGCAAATGTTTCCAAATTAATCTCTTACGTTCACAGAGGTTCTTGAGTTCTGTCTATAAGAATTGGTGGATAAAACTGGAGTGACCGATTTCATATCTTATTTTCATTAACCTCTAACTGATATTTAGTATTTCCTTACATAATTAATGTAAGTAGCACATTTCATTGAAACAAATGAAACATGGAAACTACTTTCATATTGCATTCTAATTGTTTCGGGTATCTCAAAATTCAGTTATGCTCATTGATGGTTAAAATTATGGAGCTGTTAAATGTTTATAAATAAGCATATACAACATAAATTTTAAAAATATTTTGATAATACTTTGAACCTAAGTATTTTTTTCTTTATAGTTTTGTATTTTTATGCAAAAATATTCTGAGAGGGGAACAATAGGCTTAATTAAACTGTCTAGGGGAATAATAGCACAAAAGAGAAAAGATTCTCGAAATAGCCAAAAGTTTCTGTACCACAATAGCAAAAAGACTAAAAGAAACCTAAACGCCAACAACAGAAGATAAATGAAATAAATCATTACGTCTTTATAGTAGAATACCATGCAATCATGAAACATAGTGCTGGAGAAGATGTTTTACTACATTCTATGTAAAAGAAAAGGTTGTTCATGATGATACAATATTTTTGTAAACCAAATGTACATACACACTTACATATGCACTTTCAATACACATATACAGAAAATGGACACATTAAAAAATGTTAATGATGGTTATTTACATGTGATGGGAACATGGGTAATCTTTTTGCTTATCTAATTTGTAGATAAAAAAGTACCATGAACTTAAAATTATTTTATAAAAAAAATGAAAATTAGTACTATAGTTAAAAGTAATGAAATCCAAAGATGGATCCAAAAAGAGATAATTTTTAACTGTGATCTACGTACTCATTTATTCAGCCCATAAACCTTAAACAGTCAATATTACAGGCTATTGTAATGTTATCTATAGAATCCACTATAATTATGGAACAAAAAAATCTACTGAATTTCATACAAATGACAGAAGCTGAGCCAGCAATAATTTTACTTAAGCACCATTTATCAACTTTTTCGATTGTTGGATGCAAAGTCAATTCTGTATTTAGCAAAAGTAACTGATATTCACTCTGTTCAACACTATCCCACCAATCAGTAATTTTGTCTCCATAAAGTCCTTTTTCGTTTTGTTTTGATGATTTGTATTTTTGTCTTATGACTTTCCTGTAACAAGTAAAAATAAATGTGAACACCCTTATCCTATAAAAATGAGCATATTTTATAGCAATACTTTTATGAATATATATTTCCTATGACAAAAACTTATCTTTCCTTCAGAATTTTGCCATACTTTATACTTTATGTAATTCTGGATCAAATTATTATTAGAAAAAAAATATTCACTTCTTTTTTTTATATCTACTAGGTATTAAGAATTCCATAATGGTACTGTTTATCATGCCTTTTAAATATGCTAATAACATTTCATTTGCTGGAAATAAAAAAAAAACACTAGATTTTAAGAAAGTTCCAAAGTAAAGGTTTTATAACTTTAAAATAGGATTCTTCCAAACTCAGACATTGACCTAATATGGAAGATGTGACTAAAAAATAATTGGCCTAATATTGTTGTTTGTGTACACCAAAGCACCAGCAATTATCAGCAAATGGTGTCATCCTCTCTGAGTAGCCTCCTTAGGAGACCCCAGATGAACTTCAGTGACATTTGCCACAGTTCAAAACAATCTTAGGACCAATCTTTTGGAATTTAGTCTGTTTTTTTTTAATTATTTTAAACAAATATTTGCAGACCAATATCTGTACCAATAGTCTTCAACAGCTAAAAATAACTTAGAGTGGGAGATGGGGCTCTGGGTCCACCACAGAGAAAGAGGTGGGTGGGAGCAGGATTGGTGAATGCAGTATGATTCTCTAATCTATTAGGGCTGATAATCAAAATATTCAGCAATAGGTATGGCAGAACATAAGTGGTCAGAACAGATGGCACCACAGGACCTGTGATCCAGGCACTAACTATTTAGGTAACAGGCTTGTAAGGCATTCCAGGGAGCTGGGGCTGGCATGGGGTCTCTGCAGCAGTGGGGATCAATGGGATCTTGGGGTTTCTGAGATGTAGTATTTATCATCAATCAAGAGGAATTTGGGTATTTTAATATCTACTGTTATCAGTACTTCCAAAAGAAAAGCAGCCATTCCTGCTGTTGTGCAGTTTATACATGGACGCTGAGGCACTCACTGTCCAAGAGTTATATTAAGGACAATGGCAATGATATTGGAAGTGACATGCTGGATTCCAGGATAGCTTTTGGGAAGAGCACTACTTATTTGAATATTTTTCCTCTAAACTTATTAGGAATAAGCTCCATACCTTTTTCACTTTTTTGCCCTAGCCAGGGCAAAAAAACACATGTTTTGTATATAGTGGTTGCTTAGTAAATTGCTGAATGAATGACGTTTCTTAAAGAAAAATAACTTCAAAGCAAAATCTCATGTTTAAGGCTTTTAAAATTTATATTTATTTTTTTAGACCAATAAACTCTCTTAATGTCCTTGGAGATAATCCTAAAAATCTCTTAACAGTGAAATCCACTAATATTTACTCCTGACTCAAAATACTTTGGAAAGCTGCCTACTTCTCTCTGGAAAGCCACCCTTCTCAATGCCCTTTTAATTATTACATGATTTTTTAAAGCCACAAGCAGATGTGAATCGGCCTTTAACTCCTTGAAGTTTCTAGTATTTTTAGCCAAAATGAACCTTTCTTTAAATAGGTTAGACTTGAGGCTTTCCTGAAGTTGGGCTACTATGTTGTGGCTGCTAGCAACCTTTCTGAGAGTTGAAGAACCTGAGCCACAGAGGAGCTAAGCAACTTCCCATCTACACAGCTAGTAAGTGTTGAAGGTAGGTTTCGAATGAAAGCTATTTGATTCCAGACCTGAGTATCCTGGAGGAAGACAGTATAAGGAGTAGAAGCTTCTTTACCTTTGACCAATCAATAGAGCAAGAACTGAAGGATTTCCTGTAGCTATAAGTACCTAACAGGTCCCATTACACTGATCTTCAGAGGACAAAAGTGTGAGAAGGAAGAGGTCATTGAATTTTCATCCTGTGAGTGCTTATTGAACACATATGATATTCCAGCTGCTCTTAAGTTCTGGAGGACAGGTAAAGGACCATGATCTCTTTCTGATTGGTAGGCATAACATCTAGAGACTTACTCAAGTCTTCTGGGATTCTTTTTATTCAAATGGGGGTAAAACTTAACTTTTCCCTGTGCTCAGTTTGAATTCTGGATCCTAAGCAATCATCATCCCTGATAAATCTCACAATAGATATATCTGTAGAAGAGATCTACTGCTTTCTTCCTTCTAGATTCTCCTGGGAGAGCTTTTCATCTTCTTTGACATCCTGTCCTCATAAGGATAACAACAGAGGGAGGGGAAGACAGAGGTTAGGAGTGAAGTGCATAGACCAATTGGAGCACAGGTATCATATAAACATTCCATCAACATAGGCATCATCGCCCTGGTACCGCAGGATTACCTTTTATGATGGTGTTCAGAGCCAGGGCCTACTGAACTTACTGTTTCACATACAAATTTTCTGTTTTAGAAGACATTTCAAGTTCTTCAGTAGCCTTATATATATTATATATATATATATTATATATTCCTTATAGGAATATTGAACTTTGTACCTTCCTAAAATAATTAAATTGCATTTTAAAGGGAGGTTAATAAATAATCAGAGAAGGCTACCAAAGAACCAAACCCAGGAATAGTAAACTATAATAAATGTCCCAAACAAGCTGAAAGATAAAAACACTTTTTTCACCATAAAATTACGTAACCTGTGTTGAAATGTTGGTCTGCTGTAAATGGACTTGGTGACCCCACTCTATTCCTGTTCCAATAAGATTTGAAGGTAAAAATAAGTGTATAATAACAATAACAACATGTTAAAGTGTTGTGTCCCCTTTTCTCTGAAAAACAAAATTACCAATAGTTAAGTCATCCTAATGTTCTCAATTATTTATTTTTAAATTTATTTTCTTATATGGTGTGTGGCCCTAAATACCCTTTTTGGAAAGTACAATATAGATCAAAAGAAACAAACAAACAAATACATAGATTAAAATTGGAAGATTCCCAGGCGGTATAGCGATACCAGACTTCAAACTATACTACAGAGCAATAGTAACAAAAACAGCATGGTACTGGTACCAAAACAGGCGGGTGGACCAATGGTACAGAATAGAGGACACAGAAACCAATCCACAAAACTACAACTATCTTATATTTGATAAAGGGGCTAAAAGCATGCAATGGAGGAAGGATAGCATCTTCAACAAATGGTGCTGGGAAAACT
>NW_026000026.1:54682045-54700770 GCF_001458135.2 Marmota marmota marmota | reverse complement strand
GGTAGAGAGAGAGGAGGGGAGGGGAGGGGAGAGGTGGGGAGGGGGGAGGGTGGAGGATGGGAAAGGCAGCGGAGCACAACAGACACTAGTATGGCAATTTGTAAATCAATGGATGTGTAACTGATGTGATTCTGCAATCTGTGTATGGGGTGAAGGTGGGAGTTCATAACCCACTTGAATCAAAGTGTGGAATATGATATGTCAAGAAATTTGTAATGTTTTGAACAACCCACAATAAAAAATTTAAAAAAAAAAAAAAAATTGGAAGATTCCTCTTGCACTTAAAGATTTGATTTATGTAAAACTGCAATTTACTTAGTAAGCGATCATATTTTAAATTGTGTTTGCTCATTTTCACATTAGTGTAAATGAGTAGTTGAGTCTTTTCTTAAAAACAGATTTTGCTAAAATATTTTTTTTTAAATGAGATCTTCATCCTTTTTTTGAGAAGCAAATGTTCTCAAAACTTTCCCTTGTCCATTTTTCCTTGTTGTTGGCCCCCAAACAGGACTACACTACCTATAAAACTAAACACTAAAATCTTTCTCTCTCAAAACTAAAATACTGAGGTGTACCTATCCTCTATATTATGAAAGAAATCATATTTAAATCTCAATGTTTAAAGGAAACTTCTTACTTACACTCCCTCATTGTACTCAAGGGAAAATAATCAAGTTAACCATACTGTTGTTACATAATAATTGAGAATAAAATTTGAAAGGGTTTTTTGTTAAAGGTATTGCAGATAATCAGTCCCTGAAGCTCATAGAGTATTTCTAATTTTTCTGGTATTTTCACCTCTTCTGTGCTCAAGTTATCAGATCAATAAAACATGGTGCTGAAAACTCACCAATTATTGGATCAGGACTGATATGGAGCATGCAAAATGGACTTTACAAGCACACAATGTTTTGGGGGAGACGATGGCATAATATCCTCAAAAACAGCTTCAAGTTTTAAAAATGCAACCCACCAAGCCTTGGAGAGAATTGTCTCCACAGTCCCGGAACGGTGTCTTGTTGTCCAACACCCTCACTCCACGTCTGAGCCTTTTCACTCAGTGTGGTTTTTCCCTCAGGGATCATTATTGGGTTTCATAATGATTAGTTTGTGTATGAAAAAGGAAAGCTCAAGACTATAATTTCATACGTACTTAGAAAAAAAAACACATGAAGAAAATTCAGTAGCAAGACAAGTCACCTCCTGGAGTCTGCTGTGACCGAGAGTATGCCTGTGAGAAGGACAAGCTGATAAATGAATGTGCTCATCAATTAAGGGGACAAACCACAGAGAGGAAAGTTTTGTCTCCCTCAAGTTTAGAGAACCCCACTCTCCTGTCCTTCAGAACAATACCTGGATCCACAGAGAAGCAGATGTCAGCTATTAAAGCAAAGAATAGTGAATAATCCATGTCCCAAACTTAATGTCAAAGATAGGGATAATAAGAGGGGGCATATTTATTTTAATTTTGGAAACCAAAATTAATAGAGACACTTATTAACTAAGACTCAAGTAAGGGGAAGATTGAGGCAAAGTGGACACCCAGAAGCAAAACCAGATTGAGCATGGAGGAAATGGAGCCTAGAGAAAGGGCCTCCTTAGGAGGCAGGGAGGCCAGGCACACAGGCCAAGCAGAGAGCTCCTTAGCCTAGCCCTGCAAACTTCCCTCTCTACAGATTGTCAGGTCCTCTCACCTAGAGTGGTAGTGTTGCCTAGCAAAGAGAAATAAAACTCACTTTAAATCTTTGGTTGGTCCCTCACTGTCTGTGGGCCCTTGAACCAATTCTGTGCCTCATTTCACTCTTCTGCAAAGAAGGATAGCAACAGGACATATTTCATTTTGAAACACCAACAACAGGGCTCATTACATACAGATGACTCAATAAATGTTAAGCTTTATTATATTGTTGTCAACAGCCATGCCAGCATGAGTTTCCTTTAAAAAAAAAAGTGTTTTGAAAACATGTCTAACCCTTTCCTACTGTGCTTAGGGTTCAACAGAAAGAAATGGCACTGTCCCATACTTTCTCTTCCCTGGGTAAAATTAGTTGTGCTCTAAAGGTTTCTTTATTTTTTATTTACCTCTGTGGTCTCCTGTGGGGGAACCCTATAAACAACATAAAAATTAAGATATTTCAATACAAACAGCTGAATATGGAAGAAGGCCACACACCATAACCTATGTTCCTCTCAGGACAGACAATTAAGAAGTTAAAAACCAGGAAAGAGTAACCTATGGGAAGATAGAAGATAATAGCAGAAATAACAAAGAAGTGGTTTTGAATTTTAACTGGGACATATCCCCTGACCATGACGAAGTCACCCTGACCTATCACCTAATTAACCGATTACTGTAAAGGAGATGGTGGGGCTAAAACCAGGAACAAATGAAACTAATGATAATGCTGAACATGTGGACATTAGGCTTAAAAATACAGGTTCAAAACTCATGTTGTACTTGATGGTGGTGCATTATCTTTTTGATATGTTTTTGCATTCGATTTTCCAGAATTTTATGGAGAATTTTTATATCTAGGAGATATTGGTCTGAGGTTTTCCTTTTTTGATGTGTCTTTGCCTGGTTTTGGAATCAGGGTGATATTGGCCTCATAGTATGAGATTGGAAGTGCTCCCTCTTTTTCTATTTCCTGAAATAAATTGAAGAGTATTAGTATTAGTTCTTTTTTAAAGGGCTTGTAGAACTCAGCTGTATATCCATCCAGTCTTGGGCTTTTCTTGGTTGGTAGGCTTCTGATGTCATCTTCTATTTCATTGCTTGAAATCGATCTGTTTAAATTGTGTATATCAATTTGTGCAAATTATGAAATCATGACTCTAGAAATTTGTCAATGCCTTCAATATTTTCTATTTTATTGTAGTACAAGTTTTCAAAATAATTTCTAATTATCTTTTGTATTTCTGTAGTGTCTGTTGTGATATTTCCTTTTTCATCATGTATGTTAGTAATTTAAGTTCTCACTCTCCTCTTCATTTGCATGGCTAAGGGTTTGTCAATTTTATTTATTTTTTTCAAAGAACCAACTTTTTGTTTTGTGAATTTTTGCATTTGTTTCTTATGTTTCGATTTCATTGATTTCAGCTCTGATTTTAATTTTTTCCTGACTTCTGCTGCTTTGGGTATTGATTTGTTCTTCTTTTTCTAGGGTTTTGAGATATAATGTTAGGTCATTTATTTGTTGACTTTTTCTTCTTTTAAGGAATAAACTCCATGCAATGAACTTTCCTCTTAGTACTGCCTTCATAGTGTTCCAGAGATTTTGATATGTTGTATCACTGTTCTCATTTACCTCTAAGAATTTTTTAATCTCCTCCTTGATGTCTTTTGCAACCCATTGTTCATTCAGTAGCATATTATTTAGTCTCCAGGTGTTGGAGTAGTTTGATTTTTTATTTTATCATTGATTTCTAATTTCATTCCATTGTGATCTAATAGAATGCAGGGTAGTATCTCTACTTTTTTGTATTTGTTAAGAGTTGCTTTGTGGCATAATATGTGGTCTATTTTAGAAAAGGATCCATGTGCTGCTGAGAAGAAAGTGTATTCCTTCATTGAAGGATGAAATAGTATATGTATGTCAGTTAAGTCTTAGTTATTGATTGTATTATTGAGTTCTATAGTTTCCTTGTTCAGTTTGTTTGGAAGATCTATCCAGTGGTGAAAGAGGTGTGTTAAAGTCCCCAAGAATTATTGTGTTATGGTCAATTTGACTCTTGAACTTGAGAAGAGTTTGTTTGATGAACATAGATGCTCCATTGTTTGGGGCATGTTCAACATACGGAAATCAATAAATGTAATTCATCACATCAATAGACATAAAGATAAGAGTCTTATGGTCATCTCAATAGATGCAAAAAATGCATTTGACAAAATACAGCACTCATACATATTCAAAACACAAGTAAAATTAAGGATAACAGGAACATATCTCAACAGCATAAAAGCTATCTATGCTAAGCCCCAGCCCAACTGCAGTCTAAACGGAGAAAAATTGAAGGCATTAAATTGGATCAAGACAGGGATGCCTCCTTTCACCACTTCTATTTAACATAGTTCTTGAAACACTGCCCAGAGCAATTAGACAGACGAAAGAAATTAAAGGAATATGAATAGGAAAAGAAGAACTCAAATTAGCACTATTTGCCAACAATATGATACTAAACCTAGAAGACCCAAAAAATTCCACCAGAAAACTTCTAGAAATAGTAAATGAATTCAGAAAAGTAACAGGATACAAAACTAACACCCATAAATCAAAGGCATTCTGTATATCAGTGACAAATCCTCTGAAAGGGAAATGAGGAAAACTACTCCATTTACAAAAACATTTAAAAAAAATTAAATACTTGGGAATCAACATAACAAGAGGTGAAAGAACTCTACAACAAAAACTACAGAATGCTAAAGAAAGAAATTAAATAAGACCTTAGAAGATGGAAAGGTCTAATGCCTCAGTCTGGCTGGGCACAAAATAACCGAGCCGCCACACAGCCTTGTAGGTTCAAAACAGGAACTCCTTTATTCTCAGCACTCCCGCGAACATCAGGCACGCAGCCTTCTCCTGGGACACACCACACACCAACCGGAAATCCCTCCTCCGGCACTTCCCCAACCAATGGGAACTCTCCGGGAATCCCCGCGAGAACTCCAAAGTAGTGGAGGACTCCAAAGTAGCGGGCTCCAGAGGCAGCAAGAGCCGCCCCATTGCCCAACAGTAAAGGTCAAATATACAATACAATCAATCCAGCATCACAGCAATTATATATAGCTTAACTCAAATCATCATCTCAGTGGTTCACTGGAGTCACCTTTCAGACATTCCCTCTGGAAAATGCCAGGCGTCTTTCTGACCGGCTGTGGCTCTCAACAGTCTAACTTGTTCTTGAATAGGCAGAATTAATATTGTCAAAATGACCATACTACCAAAAGCACTATACAGATTCAATGTAATCCCAATCAAAATCCCAATGACGTTTCTTATAGAAATAGAAAAAGCAATCATGAAATTCATCTGGAAAAATAAAAGACCCAGAATAGCCAAAGCTATCCTTAACAGGAAGAGTGAAGCAGGTGGCATCACTATACCAGACCTTAAACAGTACTACAAAGCAATAGTAACAAAAACAGCATGGTATTGGCAGCAAAATGGACTGGTAGACCAATGGTACAGAATAAAGGACACAGAGTGTAACCCACATAACTATAGTTATCTTATATTAGACAAAGGCTCCAAAAACATACATTGGAGAAAAGATAGCCTCTTCAAAAAATGGTGCTGGGAAAACTAGAAATCCATATGTAACAAAATGAAATTAAACCTCTATCTCTCACCATGCACAAAACTCAACTCAAAGCGGATCAAGGACCTAGGAATTAAACCAGAGACCTTGCACATAATGGAAGAAAAAGTAGGCCCAATCTCCATCATGTCAGATTAGGCCTCAATTTCCTTAATATGACTTCTATAGCACAAGAATTAAAATCAAGAATCAATAAATGGGATGGAGTCAAACTAAAAAGCTTCTTCTCATCAAAAGAAACAACCAGTGAGGTGAATAAAGAGCCTACAGCTTGGGAGCAAATTTTTACCACTCGCACATCAGATAGAGCACTAAAAGAATTCAAAAAGCTAGACACCAAAAAAAAAAAAAAATCCCAATAATCAATAAATGGGCCAAGGACCTAAAGAGACTTCTCAGAGGATGATGTACAATCAATCAACAAACACATGAAAAAATGTTCATCATCATTAGCAATTAGAGAAATGCAAATCAAAAGTACTCTAAGATATCATCTCACTCCAGTCAGAATGGCAGCTTTTATGCATACAAACAACAATAAGTGTTGGCAAGGATGTGGGAAAAAAGTCACACTCATACATTGCTGGTGGGACTACAAATTGGTGCAGATAATCTGGAAAGCAGTATGGAGATTCCTTAGAAACTGGGAATGAAATCACCATTTTGCCCAGCTATACTTCTCTTCAGTCTATACCCAAAGGACTTAAAAACAGCATACTACAGGGACACAGCCACATCAATGTTTATTGCAGCACAATTCACAATAGCTAAACTGTAGAACCGACCTAGATGCCCCTCAGTTGATGAATGGATTAAAAAATGTGTTATGTATACACAATGGAATATTATTCAGCGATAAGAGAATAAAATTATGGCATTTGCAGGTAAATGGATGGAGTTGGAGAATATAATGCTAAGTGAAGTTAGCCAATCCCAAAAAAACAAATGCCAAATGTTTTCTCTGATATAAGGAGGCTGATTCATAGTGGGGTTGGGAAGGGGAGCATGAGAGGAATATAGGAACTCTAGATAGGGCAAAGGGGTGGGAGGAAAAGGAAAGTGGAATGGGGATAAACAAGATGATGGAATGAGATGGATATCATTACCCTAAGTACATGTAAGAGGATACGAATGGTGTGAATATACTTTATATACAATCAGAGATATATTTTTTAAAAAAACCCTCATGTTGTAGCATACTAGGTGTTGTATTCTTATAATCCCAGTTACCTGGGAGGCTGAGGCAGAAGGATCAAATTTTTTAAGCCAGAATGCGCAATTTAGTAAGACCCAGTTTCAAAAGAAAAGAAAAAGCTATCTTCTCTCCAATTTTGGCACTTTTGCCAAGAATCCGATGACTATAGCTCTGTGTTTCTTTCTGCGGCTTCTTTTCACTGCGATGATCGACTTAGCTGTTCTTATGCTAGCAGCATGCTGTTTTTGTTACTATGGCTCTGTAGTCTGTAGTATAATTTGAAATCCAATAGTGTGATGCCTCTAGCAATACTCTTTTTGCTCAGGATTATTTTGGCTCTTCTGGGTCTTTTGTTCTTCCATATGAATTTTAGGATTATTGCTATAGTTTTATGAAAAATGTCATTGGTATTTTGATGGGGATTACACTGAATCTGTAGATTACTTTGGTCATATGGTCATTTTAATGATATTAATTTCACATACCCATGAATATGGGAGGTCTTCCCAACTTCTAGTGCATCTTGTAGTGTCTGCTAGTGTCTTCAGTGTTCCACAATTTTCATTGTAGAGTACTCGAACCTCCTTGGTTAGTTTTATTCCTAGGTTGTTTGGGGTTTTGTTTGGTTTGTTTTTTGAAGCTATGGGATTATTTTCCTGATTTACTTCTCCATGGATTCATTATTGGTATATAGAAAAACTTTAATTTTTGTATATTGATTTTGTATCCTGCTGCTTTGCTGAATGTGTTTATCAGTTCTAGAAGTCTTCTTGTGGAGGCTTTTGGGTCTTCTCAGTACAGGATCATATTATCTGCAGTGATAATTTCATTTCTTCCTTTCCTATTTTTATCCCTTTTATTTCTTTAATTTCACTAAATAAAGTTCTGACTAAAATTGCAAGTACTACATTGAATAGGAGTATTGAGAATGGACATCCTTGTCTTATTCCTGATTCTAGAGGAAATGCTTTTAGGTTTTCCGCATATGATATTGGTTGTGTGTTTGTTATATAAAACCTTTATTGTGTTGAGTAAGTTCCTTCTACTACAAGTTTCTTCATGAAGGAATGTTGAGTTTGTCAAAGGCTTTTTCCGCATCTATTGACATGATCATGTGATATCTGTCCTTGGTTCTATTTAAGTGAATTACATTTATTAATTTGCAAATGTTGACCCATCCTTGCATCCCTGGGGTGAAACCCACTTGATCATGGTGTATGAATCTTTTAATGTGTTGCTGAATTCAATTTGCAACTATTTTATCAAGGACTTTTACAACTATGTTCATTAAGAACATTGGTCTATAATTTTCTTTACTTGATATGTCTTTATCTGGTTTTGGTATCAGGGTGGCTTCATATAATTCATTTAAAAGCATTACCTGCCGTTCTATTTCATGGAATAAATAATTTGAGGCACATCAGTGTTAGTACTTTTTTAAAGATTTGATCAAATTCAGTTGTAAGTCCTGGGCTTTTCTTCATTGGGAGGTTTTTTATTATTGTTTCAATCTCCTTGTTTGTAATTGATCTGTTTAGGTTTTCTATGTCCTTGGTTAATTTTGGTAGATTGTATTTATTTAGAAACAATCCCTTTCTTCTAGATTTTCTATTTTTTGAAGTACAAGTTTTCAAAAATAGTTCCTAGCATACCTCTGAACATCAGTGGTATCTGTGTAATATTTGCTTTTTATTACTTTGAGTCTTTTTTCTTCCCCCCACCCCATTAGTTTACCTAAGGATTTATCAATCTTGTTTATCTTTTCAAAGAACCAATTGATCTTTGTAGTTTTCTTCTAAATTCTCTATTTCATTAAATTCAACTCTGATCTTTAATATTTCTTTCCTTCTACTGGTTTTGGGATTTTTTTTTCTTGTTCTCAATAAAGGTGTTAAAAACTTATATTGGAGAAAATGTTGCTGGGAAACTGCTGGGAAAATGTTGCTGGAAACTTGTATGTAGAAAAATTACATTTACACCCCATATCTCCCACCCTATGTAAGTCAACTTAAAATGACTCAAAGCCTTAAGTATAAAAACAAACTTTGAAACCACTAAAAGAAAACAGGAGAAACACTCCAATATGCAGGCACAGGAAATAACTTCCTGAATAGGACCCCTACAGCTCAGGAAATAAAACCACAAGATTCAATGAATGGGGCAGAACCAAATTAAAAAGCTTCTGCACAGCAAAGGAAACAATAGAGTGGGGGAACAACCTATGCCAACTACTCTTCAAACAGAGGATTAATATCCAGAATATATAAAGAACTCAAAAAACTCAACACCAAAGAACAAAACAAAAATTAAAACAACTCATTCATTAAGTGGGCCAATGAACTAAACAGATACTTCTCAAAAGAAGAAACACAAATGGCCAACAATTATTTGGAAAAAAATCAACATCTTTGACCATCAGGAAAATTCAAATCAAGACAAATCAAGACAATACTGATTCCAGTCAGAATGGTAATCAATAATATAAATAACAATTAATGCTGGCAAGAACGCAGAGAAAAAAGAACTCCTTTACACTATTGGTGGAATTTCAAATTAGTACAACCACTATGGAAATCAGTAGAGAGGTTTCTTTAAAAAAAAACAAAGATTAAGGTATCATTTGATCCAGCTATACCATTCTTTAGCATTTACACAGAAGAATGAAGTTAACAGACTTTAGAGGCACATGCATACCCATGTTTATAACAGCATAATTCACAAGAGCCAAATTATAGAATCAGGCCATGTGTCTGTAAACAGATGAATGGATAAAGAAAACATGTACATATACACAATGGTATTTTATTCAGCCATAAGGAAGAACAAAATTATGCCATTTTCAGAAAAAAAAAAAATGGATGGATCTGGAGCACATCATGTCAAGCAAAATAGGCCAGACTTGAAAAGACAAGTGTATGTTTCTTCTCATATGTAGAAGCTAGAGGGTAAAAGGGCAGGGGGGACATCATGAAAGTAGAAAGGAGACCAATGGGGTAGGAAAAAAAAAGGATGAATGGGAGGGAGGAAGAGAGGAATTTGGGAGTGAAGCTGATTAAATTATGTTATACACATGTATAAGTATGCCACAATGAAACCAAACACTGTGTAGAGTGAATGTGCACCAATAGAAAAATGAACTGGGGATGGAGTTCAGAGTAGAACATTTGCCTAGTACATGTGAGGACCTAGGTCCAAGCCCCAGTAACACACACACACACACACACACACACACACACACACACAATCATGCTGTAAGAGTCACTATGTGTCCTTCTTAATTGACAATGTCTGTTTCAGGAGTGTATATACAATTTTCATCAACATTCTCAATAAAAACATTGCTCCATCAGACAGTCATCAACCCTAGATTTGTAGCATCTTCCAGCAAGTCTTCTGCATTCCCTCTCACTTGATTGTGGTTTATTTTCTACACAGAACCTGAGTGAATTTGATAACAAACAAAGATATGTCACTCCCTGATTTGAATATATAAGTGTGTGTGTGTGTGTGTGTGTGTGTGTATTCAAATTTTGTCACAGCTTGTAAAATCCTGCCTTACCTGGCCTTTCTTTCTTTTTGGCCTCATCTTATGTCCCCAATTTTTCACTATAACTGTGCTACACTACTGGCCTTTCAGTTCCCCAGCTGATTCCTTCCTAAGGAGTTTTACACTGACTATTTTTCTCACAGCCACTCACAGTGCTCAAGTCTTGGCTCAAATAACACTAACTTTCCCAAACTAACCTCTGTAAAGGAGGCTTTCCCAACAATTCTCTGACACCTTTAATTTTCTTTACAAACCAAAATTCCTATGTATTTGTCTGTAAGTTATTATAATTTGCCTTTATTAAACATGGCCTTGAGAGAGCAGAAATCATGTTTACCTAGTACCCAACATCATACCTGGCATCATTTGTTCCCACTAGGTATCTGATGACTACGTAAATGAATAGTAACCAAACAGAACCTAGATGCATAAAGAAGAAAAGGAAAATGTGCTTATGACAATGCATTCCTTTAGCAGTTGGATGGCTCAAAGGGTACTAGAAAAATATTCTCTAGATTAGAAATTTAAAATGTTTCAAGAAATGATACTATATATTCAGTTGATCAGTAGCTTCTATCTAGTTTCTTCTGGCCTGTAATTTAGATGCTAGCCTCTCTTTGTGGTTGAAAACTGTTCAAGTAACCTAAATAGAGAGGTTAACTCAAGCTATGACAGAATGACACATTTATGAAAATGAAAAATTATTTCAAAACAACAAAGAACTCAATAAATGTTCTCTTCATAGAAATAAACATGTATCTAATATCATTAAATTAATATTCAACTTGAGATTGGAAAAAATGAGTCTCAAATCTTGTACATAAAAAATTTTGGAACAAACATGTTATCTGTTTGGCAGTTTAACACATCTACATTTTACAATTAGAACTGTGGACTTCTTTTTATCATGTGAAGCTAATTCCTCTTTCAAGCTCAAAGTAAAACTTCATTTAAAAACAAATGAATGTGGGCTAGGGTTGTGACTCAGAGGTAGAGCACTTGCCTAGCATGTAGGAGGCACTGGGTTAGATTCTCAGCACCACATATGAATAAATGAATAAAATAAAGGTCCATCAATAACTAAAAATTTAAAAAAAAACAGATAAATGCTTTCAGTTTATGTTAATGTTCAGATAACTGGCTGTTTCAAATAACTTCTGAGTAATCAATAATAAAATAAGTTATATAGATATTCAAATATTGATACCATAATAACATACTGTGTTTATATGCATCTTATAGAATCTGTCATCACAGATGCTTCAAGTTATTAAGAGTTCATTTCATCTGATTATTTTCCAACTCTAACAATTCCTGGGAGTTTATTATACATATAAACTCCTAGGCCCTGTTTATGGTGATTCTGTTCCTATAGATCCAAGTGGAGGTCCAGGAATCCATATTTGCCGGCTTCCCAAGAGCCTGTCAGGGCTAGAAAACAGTGGTTTTAATCCACCTTCCAACTCAGTCCAGAACCCCTTCATCCACATGCTAACAAATTGTTGTACTTTGAGCTCTTACAGAGAGGGCAAACCCATCTTTCCATAACTTTTGGAAAAATCTGATAGTTGTGAGCATTTTGCCTATATTAAACTGAAATTGGTCTGCCAGTGACTTTATTTAATTGGTCTAGTTCTGCCCTCTATCATAGCAAAGTTTATTTTATACAAAAACGCTTTATGTATTTTAATAGGGCTTTCAGGTTCTCACAAGTCTTTTCTGTAGGTAAACAGATTGTTTGGGACAAATAATTTCTCATAAATCCTAAGATATTTGTGTACACCTACCACACCATCCAGGTACTCTTTCCAGAGCTTTCCCCTCCATCACTACAGGAACTAGAGTCCCTAAACTGGCTTATGAGTAACTTGGCCCTACAGAGCAATGGAATGGTATACTGCCAGAGGCCATAGAGAAGGACACATACTCTATCCTGGGGCTTTCAAATGCTAACACACCACATGACACCACAATATGAAGAAAGTGTCACCAGTCCATGATGAAATGAAAAAAAAAAAAAAGAAGTAAAACTAACATGACTAGGTATATTTGAGCTAAGAGAATTTTACTTTCTTTCCTATACTATGTCCTGTCCAGCTGATTTTTTAATTAATTTTTTTAATGAAACTATGAGGACAATAAATAATTTGCTTGGTTGGTTTGTTGTAATAAAAAGTCAGCAATTCTATTTTGATGAGTACTTATTTATTTTTAAAATTGTACTGGTCCTTGAAGACCAAATTTGGGACCACTGTCTTAGCCTTACCTCTCTTGCTGATATACCAATTTTCTCAAATGCCTCTAAAACACCCAACACAGCACATGATATTGTGGCTCACACATCATTATCCTTAGATCATTGGAGAAAACCAAGTTTTATGAAAACAGATTCCCAGGACCCATTACCAGAAATTATTGTTCAGTATGTGTTTTTAAAAAGTCCTGAAATGATTGTGATGGTCGTTCAGGGTCAGAAAGCACTTTCATGATGCGCATTTACTCGGTGCATCTTTTCTCTACCTTTATAACATTATCACCAGGGAACAGGGTTAATTAGAAGAGCAGGAGTCTGCTCAGGGGTTAGAAAGCAGCCAGGGAGATCTTGTATGTTGATATTCAGCATCCTGCTTCCCTTAGGCATGAACACATCTGCAATTGTTACCCTTTGCTCCTCTTTTATCCTCTCTCTTATCAGGCCAACCATCTTTTGCTTTAAATTCAGATACACTTACTCTTTATGCTCAACTCCATTTTTGCTCTTCCACTGTAGAATAAATAACCCAAGAAAGTGATCCCAATGTTCTTGAGTTTCATCAGTAGTCCTATTAAAGGACAGAATATGTATTATGTATTAATACAATACTAGTACATAAAAATCCCCTCATCTGTATATAAGCATCCATTAATAAGCTTGAGATCACCCTCACTTTTATAGAGCCACCCTCATGCTGAGGTTTGGACCTACTCAAGCCATCTGACTTTACCTAAACTCCAACATGCAGATCTTCACACAAACCTACTGACATTTGGAAATACAATTTCAAGTTATGCATTTATTCACATTATATGACCTCAAGTTATAAGTTTTATCACATTGATTTCAGTACCTTTTCAATAGATAGTATCATTTCTTATTATACTTTTGCCATCCAACTTATTTTATTTCCAGAGAGTATCTTATATAATGGGTCATATGTTATGTAAATATGACATATATAATGTCTGAACCATTATTTAAATAATTGATAACATATTTTTGAGCAGATTAAGACAAAAAAATTATTTCCTAAAGTTTCTTCTCTAAGTATCTTGTCCTTCCAGCTATGACTTCACCTACCTATAGTCATTCATAGCACACTTATCCATGTTTTCCAGCAGGGCATAATACTATAATCAAAACAAATATAGAATTATATCACTGTAAATGCTTGTCAATTTACTCTTAAAAAATAATATGAAGCAATTAGTCAAACAAAAATGTTTAACACATATTTCACTGTATCTATAGAATTACTTATACCCCCTAAGAATATCATCAAAAAAATAAATAAAAATGAAAACAAGAGGAATAAGAGTGGTTTGACATACACTGAATGTAAATTACATTGACACTATGTTTTCTTTTTTCTTCAAGCTCCAGATTTTATGATTAAAAATGTATTTTTTCCTGAAAAATCAACATTAAAATTACCAGTTAGCAGTTTTCAAAATCTATTGTTTAGATCCTATAAGAGTCAGAATAGGCCAGGATGTGCTATGGTAATAAACAACTCTAAAATCTCTTGGCTTATGATAAGATATTGTTACTTGTATATTTGCTGCCACACTGATTCATATCATGTTTATTCCAGAACACATCTGAAAGAGCAGCTGCTATCTGGACTACACTGCTGATCTTGTGGCAGAGACAGGAGAGAGATGGCAGAAAACAGGAGTTCTGTTGAGAAGTGGCTTCTGCTTGGCATGCTATTTCTCCTGTTCCTTTGGTCGTAGCAAGACACATGGCCAACCCTGAGACTAATAGGGTAAGAAATACATTATTCCTGTACAAAGGGGTCCCATGAAAAGTGCCTGCAGGAAATGGTACAACTTATCACATCCATCTTTTTGAAAATCAGGATCATATGTACCTTTTGCCATTCTTTTGAAGTTTTCCCTGTTCTGTAAAATTTCTCAAAAGAATATGATAGTTCTATGATCATGTCAATGAGATTGTTTATTGCTTAAAATGTAATTCTCTGCCCAGGGGATTTGAATTCTTCTAAAATATTTAAGCTGTTGTTAACCTTCTCTTTTCATGGATGTCAACGACATCTTAATTCATTGATCTCTCAGTGTTGCCAGCTTAACCATAATTATTCTTTGTATAGAGAGAAGAAAAGCGGAAGCACAGTGTTTTCTTTAACATGATACCATCATTCTCAAGCAATGGACCTATAATTTTCATCTATTGTTCTGAAAATAGCTATAAAAATTGCTGCTGCTGTCTCTAGTGGTTTTTGCCAGCCTAGGCAAATCCTTGGCTTTAACTCTCTTCAAATTCTTGTCCTATTACTTGTATTCTCCTTGTTTTATGTTTTCTCATTCATAATTTACATGGATGTCCTCCATCCTTATCAAGGAGATGGTAGAGTTTTTACCTGCCTGCCTATTTTCTTTCTATAGAATATTTTTAACTGTGTATTTGGAATTTCACAATTCAGCCCTCCTCATAACCATGGAATTACACTCAGTTTTCGATCTTGAAATGTATTATTTTTTTAAAAGAATATATTCCAGGGGCTGAGGTGTAGCTCAGTGCTAAAGTGCTTGCCTTGCACGTGTGAGGCACTGGATTCAATCCTCAGCACCAAATAAAAATAAATAAAGATACTGTGTGTTCATCTACAATTAAATAAGTATTTTAAAAAAGAATATATTCCACTAGGTATTATTTGGGGCTCCACCCTTTTGATACATCCGTTGTTTATTTTCTAAAAGCAAATAAGAAGCAACATAACATAAATGCTAAGAGCTCAGATTGGGAGACAAAATTTGAATCTTGACCCTTTTACTTATGACATATGTGACTTTGTACAAGTTATTTAATTACTCTATGCCTCAGTTTCCTCATCTGTAAAATGAAGACAATTATAGTATTTTTCTTTTACTGCTATTGCTAGGGAAGATTGTATATGTGTGTGTGTGTGTATGTGTGTGTGTGTGCGCACGCGCACACGGCACGCAATACTTGAAACCATGTCTGACTTATAAGTACCCTGTGTACCTATTGATATTGGGTTATATAATTTAAAGTGAGTCAGGCTATGGAGTTTTTCTGCTTCTGTTGAGATTTGGAAGTTATAATTTGTTACACTCTTATAGGATAGCCTCCTTTCTTCCAAGAATCACTCCCTCCAGAGCTTGTTAAAGCATTTATCAGACTGGGAGCTAGCATCCCACAGGCCACGTAGGGGAAAGGAGCTGCAGTTCAAGACAGTGAGCTGAGGGACGCTCACCTCCTTCCTGAGATAACAAAGAGGACAGCAAGAAATTCAAAAGGCAATGAAACCTAACAGCAAAGGGAAGAGAGGTAAATCAACAATTTCCTAGAAATAGAAACTAGACAGAATCCTGTGGATTTATGAAATGGGATACTGTGGGCAGCCACACAGACAGCAGAATGGGCCACAACAAAGTTGGTACCTAATTCTCAATGGAACACTACAGAGGACCCCAGTTCTGACTGCAGGTAGAGTGGGGGACAATGAAAACAGGCTCATTGGAAATCCTTCCAGAAAGTTCCTATACCTATTGATCCTGCTTCCCACAAGGCACACACCCTGGGACCACTGGTACAGTATGAAAGGCAGCCCAGCATCACCCCTTCAGGTAAGCAAGCACAGACAACTAAAGTTATTGCACCAGCTGCCTGGGCAAAGTACAGACTGCTAGTAGAACTCCAGTTCCTCAGTCCCCTGCCTACTTCCCAGTACAAATCCTGAAGATAATAAGATGTCCCTATACACAGAGCCTTCAAGTCAGGGGAGAAGCAATCCAGGAAAATAACTCACTTATGTATTAGCAAGGAAAACTAAGGTACCCCACCCCTGGAATAATTGACCTGAACATTTGTTCTAAAACAAGAACTAATAAACAAGTATCACCAGACATATGAGAAATACCAAGAGCATTAAAAAGAAATATTAAGATAAAAACTGAGCAATAGACCCAAGAGAACACAGTAGAAATGCAAAGAACAGAAGAAAACTTTAAAAATTTTTCCAATTAAACTCTTCAGGATTTTAAATAATGTAACCATAAAAACAAGAATATGCATCTATAAAAATGCAATAGATCACAAAAAACCTAGCCCAGAAATTTAATGAAAAAATAAAAAGTTCAGAGGATGGATGCAAAATGAAAAAAAAAAAAAATCAGGACATAGAATGGAAAAACAAAAAATTGAAACAGATAAGAGAGAAGGTAAGAGCCATGAAGTATCAATCCATAAAGTTCACATGCAATCAGTTGTGGTTTCAGAAAAAGAACAGAGAAAATAGAGGAAAGTAAAGTGAATTATTTTTAAAAAAGAAAGAAAGAAAATATCTCAGATCTGAAGAAAGACACAAGTCATCACACTGAAAGAGCCAGCAAATATTGGCTCAGCAGGATGAAATCAAAGGGACTCATTTGAGACAGATATTAACAAAGACAAGAGAGCACTGAGCAATATCACATGTGTTCCAGGGAAATTATTTTGAACCTGGAAGTATTTGCCCAAAGAATAATCAAATGTGAGGATGTGTAAAAACATTTTTATATATGCAAAGAAAAGTGACCACCACCAATGCAGCCCTCCTCCTCACCAATTCCTTTCTGATGAAACTACTTGTAAATATATTCTGACAAAGTAAAGGTGAAAACCAGAAAGGTGAGGCTGGAGATACACAAAACAGTGGGGGGAAAAAAGAAAAGAAAGAAACCCCAGGATAATGGTTCATAGCAGGCATGGAAGGCAACACCCAAGATAAAATACAAAGTCAGAAGGCTGCAAGAAGATCGTCCAAATAAGATACTGTGTTTTTAATTGGGGAAATGGGCACAAGTCTGAAAATTTTAGTGATATAGTGAAGAAACTATGTAATTGGGGAAAGGGGCACAAATCTGAAAATTTTAGTGTTATAGTGAAGAAACTGTGTCTTCTCTCAACAACAACAACAAAAAAAGAAAGGTAGTTAGAATCTACAGAAAAAAAATTACTGTACAAAAACAAATACAAATATGAAGCAACCAGTGTGGTATGCTTATAAACAAGTGCAGTGAAAGACAATCTAGCTGGCTTCAAAAATAAAATCCCTGTCCTCTGAGTGATCAGGGTCAAAACATTGAATCCATGGGGGAAAAAAAGAGCAGAAGTTGGCAGTGTATTTGAATCTATAGTACTACATATTTACATAGTTTGGGTGGAAAACTCTGAATTGGCTTTAGAATAAATCTATGAAAGTTCAATTATATTTACAGAAAAACCATAAATGAACATGAAAAAGTTTAGCTGATGGATATTAAAGGTGGGATGAGAACAAGATAAAATAGAGGGAAAGATACAGGAATTATTATGGCCAGCTTACACAATATTCATTCAAGAGATAAACCTAAGTTCAGGGACCACTAAAAAGAATACTCTTATCACAGACATAGAAAAATTACAACAGCAAGCAGAAAAATTAACATCAGACACTGGGAATATGAATGAATAAAAAGCTGAGTAATGTTTCAGTAAGTTAAATCCACCATAAACTGAGCAGAAAATCATTGGTGATACTTAAAATAGACTAGTCAAGAAATAACAATATAAACGTATTACCAGATTTATAGAAAAAAAAAGGAGTTAAAAGTGATTCTGAGAAAATGAGATCAAGGAGGTGGGAAGATGGCGGCAAGGGGAGTGCATTGCCCCCGTGTGCCGCATCACGGTGTGGGAGAATGACGAGTCAGGACGGCTAAAGGCTATCTTGTTAGGAATTTCCAGCAATAGTGGAGTGCTCCGGAACCTGGAGGAAGGATTTCATTCACACGAGGATTGGCTTCGGGGACTCAAACGCGAGAGATTTGTCTCACGGAGGGTCACACTGCTTATTCAGCAAATCGCCCCGCGGCTAGAGTCTGCAGCGCGCGCTGGGAAACGAGGAGATAGCGACGCAGGGATACAGCGCTGCAGTTTCTGCCAGCCGTGCAAGCACCGTACTCAGTGCTGAATTCTGGGTTCGAGACGGGGGAAGGAAGCGGTCCAATTCGGTTCTCCACACCGGTCAGACCACAGAGGAGGCCAGCGGCCACCATCTTGGAGAGCTGACGTCACCATCACTGTTTTCGACCGACCACAGCTCATTCAGCCATAGAACAGGTAATTTCAGGCTGTCATTCGCCTGCGGCTTGCAGACAAATTACTCAGGCTCAGTGCTAAATAACCCACGGAAACTGCTTCTTGGAGCCTGCTCTTATCAGAGCATACACCGAGCACAGAGCGGCCGAGTTCCGGCTCCCGGAACTGCTCTGGCCCAGGGCTAAGGAGCCCGCGGAAACTGCTTCTTGGTCCGGGTCCTGCTGAGTACTGTGGAGGTAAATACCAACCGAGCCTTCGTGGGCAGTGGCAGCAGGACTGAGACGGGGCCTGTGAGGGCC
>NW_026000026.1:54671494-54677264 GCF_001458135.2 Marmota marmota marmota | reverse complement strand
GAGGGGAGGGGGGATAGTAGAGGATAGGAAAGGCAGCAGAACACAACAGACACTAGTATGGCAATATGTAAATCAATGGATGTGTAACTGATGTGATACTGCAATCTGTATATGGGGTAAAAATGGGAGTTCATAACCCACTTGAATCAAAGTGTGAAATATGATATATCAAGAACTATGTAATGTTTTGAACAACCAACAATAAAAAATTTAAAAAAAAAAGAATTTATACAATTGTGTTATTCTATAATTGGCAAAATGTATAATGGACTCACAACTGCTCAACGCTCAGACAAGAGTCTGTCCTGTCTAATGTTATTTGTGTTTGAATGAATGAAATTTTATCCTGATTTCAAAAAAAAAAAAAAAAAAGAAAATGAGATCGACAAAAATGGACAGGAGTCTATGTTACTAGTAAATCTTTTTTAAATTTGGTATCTCACTCTTTCCTCAGGCTAGCACCTCTTTTTGCAACATAAAGACGTAGGCCTACATAGACAGCAAGTCACGAATGGTATCAAGGCATAGCACAACGCACAGCCAGGCTCTGTGGGAGAGCATGGACAGCCTCAGGTGGGAGAATGGCTCACTGACCAATGGAGGATAATGCCATTCCTTGAGTAATTACAAAGACATTTGGAGTCCTTTCAGAGAATCCCAGGCAAAAATCTGCTTTCAGGTTGAGTGAACTGCCTAGATTCCCACAGTTTATTACTGCCTCCACCACCACCATGAGAAACTATTCTGCCACCACAAAGCTCAGTTTTCAGTGTTCTCTGGTATCTCTAACCTTGCACTGGAACTTGAGGAGGAATATGCTGACACTTTTAAAGTTATTTTTAAGTTCAGTAGTTTCAGACACTAACTGAACTATCTACTTGAACAAAAATTTCTGCACACCTACCCTGTGGAAGGCACTATGGCAAACACAAACATAAACAAGACACAATCCTTTCTCCCAAGAAGCTTACACATCACCCAGCAAGAGAGAGTTGTACCCGGTAAATTTTAATCCCAGAATGAACACAGGGGAATTGGAGCATAAAGAAGAGAGTGCTTCCAATTTAGGGAGGGATTCTGGAAAGACTGAGAGGGGAAGTGTCAGAAAGGAGTTGGGATCCCAGGCTTTGCATCAGCAGGATGCCTGCAGGCTAGTGCTGTGATGCAGTTGCACTTAATCTGAGCGATATTATCTGAGATGCACCTGCCCTGGCCAAGGACAGTGTCATTATCTATGGTTTGGGATGGCCCTAAATTTCTGTGATTAAATGCTATGTTTATCATAAAGGCCTCACTAACCCATACATATGCATTTATCCTTGGAAAAGATGAGTTGGTAAGATATAAATTGAGTAGAGCACAGAAGTCTGTATTGTGGTGTAAGCAAACCAGAACTCATTCATAACTCCAACTAAATCCAAAATTCTGGGTTGTTTGTATTTTTAATAATATATTTCAACATATGTTCGTGTCCATGTGTCTACATTCTACCCTCAAATCCAAAAGATTAAAGAACCAGAGAATGTTAAAATTGGAAGGGACCATAACTATTTTTCAATATAATCCTATCATTTTACAGATGAAGAAACAAGGCCAAAAGAGGATAAATGTAACTTCCTAAGGTTGCACAACCACGAAGAGCAGAGCCAGGAGGGCAGCCAAATTTTCAATGCATCAATGCTGGTCCAGAAGCTCTTTATTCTGGATACTATGCTAAAACAATAACAACAACAATAATAATAATAATAATAAAAGTAAAGTTTAAAAGTAAATTGTTATTGACAATAGGTCTAGAATTTTCAGTTTCTGAAACAAATTCCAAATATCTATTAAGGGATCTCTTTTTCTGAAAATCTTTCTTTCCTACTGGCCAAAATATATCAACTAAGCTTTTTTGATTAATACATTATTTAAATTATGGAATAATTATTTAAATAGCTTTTCTTGCTTTTACTTAATATTGTACATACACAGCCATCATATTTTTAAATTAGACTGTATCAGAGATAGTATTGCATTTACTTAAAAATTCCTCAGTGTCTGTCATAGCATCTGGCTTATAGAACATACTCAATAAATCATGGAACAAATAAATGAATTAATCTGTGTTGTATTGGAATTCTGCATTAACCTTTGCATACCACATGTCATATCCAAAATTTATATGACAAATGTGACACCTATCATTATTTGAATGAACATAAACTTTACCTAGATTTGTTTTAAAATTCAACCCACCTTTTTCCAAATCATGCTCCATGACTAAATGCCTTCCTTTATACTCACCCTGCAGTTATATTCTAGGGAACAGTAAAAGCATGTTCCCTATAGAATGTTTCATCCTCTCCCTTCTTTACTCCAACTCCTGGGTGGGTTCTAAAGGTGGAACTTACATCTTACTCCGGACCTTACTTCCAAATCCACCAGCTAAAAGGCTCCATTTCGAATCACCAGAAACCTTCTCAAAAGTGCTTGGAGCGCAACAGGCTAACTAGGAGACATCACTAGAAAATCTGAAAGGAACTTCTAATCCCAAGGGCTGTTTTTAAAGGCATAAGACATGAAAATAGCCATCAGAACAAGAAAGCAGAGATATTTAGAAAGATTTTAATATTAAGAACCTCACTGAAGATGGCTACTAAATGTGAAAGACTTTTTTTTAACTATGAGAACTTTATTTAAACATTAAACCTAAACAAGAAGTTAACATAACCCTTGCTATCTTCCTCTTTCATTTTATTAAAAAATTTTAAACGCTGTGTTTTGAAAACTCTGACCACTAAGGCTTTCCAATTCTTTAAAAAGTAACAAATAAAACTTCCACTTCTAATGTTCCTTAATTCGTTTATATAACAACAAAATCACTGTTATAATAACCTCTAATGTCTATTTTGATAGCTGCACATTTATGCAACTAACTACAAATGAAAAGTTAAAGAGTTTGGCCAATTTTTCAGTTATTTGTACATAAAGTACACTTAACATCTAAAATGACATTTACTCTTGTTCCCCTAATGAACAGATAACCATAAACCAAATATTGGGAAAAATAAAAACACAGGTGAAAGAGTTAAGGAAGTCGTGTTCTTCCTAAATTGATTTCTACCGCTGAATCACTGACTATGCGAACCATCTACCTGCACCTCAGTTTTCTTTTTCTCAAAAACAAAGACCTGAGTCACAGTTATGTGGTGAAGAGAAAAAAAAGTGGCAAACAGTGTTTGTAAGTCTTGCTAGCCTCCTTGGACACTTAATTGTGGCTCTTTGAGACCTTTGGCCACCCTGTATTCCAAGTCCACATCAGAAAGTGACGGCAGCCCTAGGAAGGAGGCCGAGAAGAAGCAAGGACAAAGGCAGGCCTTGATGCACAGGCTCTGGAAACTCACCAGGACCTGGCCACACCCTGGGAAGGAAAGTTTTTGCACTGACTCTAGGGGGAGAAAAATCCTGATACATAAATTTTGTATTCTTCTAACAAAAGCGAATAAGGAACTAAAATAATATAGAAATTTTTATTCAAATGAGGATTTCAAAGGATTCTATCAGGGAATAGAGAAATAGCAGATTAATTATTTTATAAATATAAGAAAATTTCCTGTTGTGAATATTATCAGAAACACCCATGCCTTCTTATCTGGTGGAAAAAAGAGAAAACGTGTGGAATATGTTTTTTTTTTTAAAAAGTATTCAACAATAACTTTGTATATAAGCCTATGAACCAGCATATAGAAAAATTATCTTGAATAAATTGATGATTTTCTTTGGGGCTTGGTTCTAAATGCAGTTTGAACTTTTCCAACAGACTGGAGGAAAAAAAAAATAATTGAACCTTCTGGCAAGGTCAGGAAGTCTGTTTGCTCACTAACTTGCTCCAAGCTTACTTGTTCCTGAATCTTCTGTTTGCACGGAAAAAAAAAATATCACACTTAGACAATTTAGTTAATTATTTCCATTACACTAATGACCTATTTTACCTAAAATTGTACATGTGGTTTTCTTTACTTCTTAATCATTCTTTACCAGTTTTAATTGTTTTTCTAAACTTTTCAAAGCATCATTCCCTTTCTATTCCATTTTTCAAGTTTTCCCTTTTCTCATTTTTATATTGAATTTCTTTGAAGTTGAAAGACATTTTCAAGCAGTTAAAAGGAAAAAATGAAAATAAGAAGAGAAAAAAAAAAAGCTCATGGGAGTAAATACCTCAGCACAACATCCCTACGGAAGGATTTCACAGATAGGACCTGTGAGAAGAAAACAAGGAGATGAGGGTATGAAGAGCCATTTGGTTCCTAGCTCATATTCTTTTTTTTTTCTTTTTTTAAATTTATACATGACAGCAGAATGCATTACAATTCTTATTACATATATACAGCACAATTTTTCATATCTCTGGTTGTATACATGGTATATTCACACCAATTTGTGTCTTTATTCCTGTACTTTGGATAATAATGATCATCACATTCCACCATCATTAATTACCCCACACCCTCTCCCTTCCTTTCCAACCCCTCTGCCCTATCTAGAGTTCATCTATTCCTCCCATGCTCCCAATCCCTATCCTACTCTTAATGCTAAACCTGATGTTACTTTCAAGGAGATTCTATACATGGTCCTGGGATATGCTGATGATATTTTAAAAAGACATTCATCTCACATCTTCAAATGTTCACCCCTCTGCCTGACTGCAAGTCTTATGGTCCACTATGAACAAATATTCTTGTATAATTTTTCATAATTAACAAACTTATACTGCATTGTAAATTTTGTGTCAGGAGCTAATTTGTAAGTATAAGAGAATATCACACATTGTGAAATTATGTTTGGACATTTCTTCATTCTTAAGTACACTACAGCCTCCAGAAGCTTTTCTAGTCTTTGAGAGAAACTACTTGCAGATTCTAATATGGAACTCCTGAACACAGCTTGCCACAGGATCCTATACCACACCCTTTGTGATGTCACAGTTCTAAGCCACCTGTAGTTCTCTGAATATGGCAAACCCTCTCATGCTTCCATATGTGTTGTGTTATTCCTTCTGCCTTAAATACCCTTCTCTATCTTGCCGATCACTCCCTCGAGTGTGAGTCAGCTCAACTCCACCTTCTCTGTGTGGCTTTCTCTGATTAATTCCCTAAATGCAGGTATTCATTTACTTACGATGTGCCAACCACTGTGCTGGCTGATGCATTAGGAAAATAAAAACACTTAACTTAAACCTTCAAGGCGCACGATGTACTAGCAGAGTGATCACAATGAGATCCTTCAGGAACATTTTGTGATGAGGCCAGAAGTAGGGTCAGGGGAAGCCTTCCAGGAGAAGACAATAACTAGATCAAAATGTGAAAGACAAGTAGGAATTATCTGAAAGAAAAGGGGGAAGGAGAGGGCATCCAAAATAGAGCCTATGGAGAGACAGGTGAGAGAGATTGAAAGGTCAATATTCCCTTCAAGGGAGCTTAGTTTTGTTTTGTTTTTTTCCTTGAAGGCAACGGGGAGTCTTTTAAGCAAAAGCATGGATTATCAGATGTGTATTTTAGAAAGTATAGAGCTCAAACTCATCCTAGTTGTGCATGCCTATAATCCTAGCAACTCGAGAGGCTGAGGCAAGAGAGGTCAGCCCTGGCAACCTAGTATGACCCTGCTCAAAATAAAAAGGGGTTGGGGGTATAGTTCAGTGGTACAGTGCCCTGGGAGTTCAACTCGAAAGAGAGAAATAAAGGAAGGAAAGAGGAAAGGAAAGAAGGAAGGAAGAAGGGAGGGGGGAAGG
>NW_026000026.1:54618731-54670404 GCF_001458135.2 Marmota marmota marmota | reverse complement strand
TATAAGAGACAGGGGAGGGAGGGAGGAAGGAAGGAAGGAAGGAGGGGGGAAGGAAGGAAGGAAAGAAGGAAGGAAGGGAGGAAGGGAGAAAGGAAGGAAGGAAGGAAGGAAGGAAGGAAGGAAGGAAGGAAGGAAGGAAGATCAGACTAGAGCAAATAATACTGGTAAGTTAGAAGGCTTATTTGTAAAGGAGATGACATGTAAACTTAGTATGAAAATGAACAACATGGAACAGAATTTGAGAGAGATTAAGTTAAACTTTAATTGGTGCTTAATTTCTACAGGACAGAGCCACAAGGGACATAAAAGAGTCAAGAGGGAACTCCAGGTTTCTCTGTTTTCCTGCCAGGATGGAAGGAGGAGTTTTTATTAAGATCACAAACACAGGAGGAGGTTCAGGAAGTAATCAGTTGAGTTTTAGATCTGTTGAATAGAACAGGCTTGTGGAACATCCAAAATGAGAGGTACTGCTTGCTCCTCTGTGCACCTGTGACCACATGGAGTTACCCTATGTTACCACGCGGTGATTGTCTATGTCCAGCGCTGACATTTCCTGGACAGGGAGGGCTCTCCATTCTGAAAACCTTCTCTTCAGATTGTCCTTAATCAGCCCAGGCTCCCCCTGGCAAACAAAGCTTCTCCATCTTTCCTTGTTTTCTCATGGCCACCATTAGAGCAGTGCAAACTAGAAAAAAAAAATGCCTGAAAGGGCTGAAGTCCATTACCTCTTCTAGAGAAAGCAAAACTCAGACTGGAGGAAAAAGCTCCCTCCCCTCTATGTTAATAGCTACCCTTTTCAAAAGGGACCGTTGCTTCAGGAGAAGTAAGAACTCTCTAAAATAAATTTTAAAAGAAATGAATATCAATTGTGTTAAATATTTTGTTCTTTTAACAGAAAACGTGTAGATGTAAGAATTAAAAATCAATGCCTTTAAAAATGACCCAGAATGACTTAAAATCTGCATACTACAGTGATGCAGCCCCCTCAGCTGTTATCAGCTCAATTCACAATAGCTAAACTGTGGAACCAACCAAGATGCCCCTTCAATAGATGAACAGATAAAGAAACTGTGGTATATATACACAATGGAATATTACTCAGCCTTAAAGAAGAATGAAATTATGGCATTTGCAGGTAAATGGATGGAGTTAGAGAATGTCATGCTAAGCAAAGTAAGGAAATCCCCAAAAAACCAAAGGCTGAATGTTTTCTCTGATAAGTAGATGCTGCGTCATAATGGGGAAGGGCAAGGGAAGAATGGAGAAACTTTGGATTGGGCAAAGGGGAGTGTGGGGTGGGGAGGGATTGTGGGTGCGGAGAAGATAGTGAAATTAGATGGACATTATTATGGGTGTGATTGCATGAATGCTGCAACTCTACATCATGTACAACCAGAGAAATGAAAAGCTGTACTCCATTTGTGTAAAAATTTAAAAAAAACAAACACTTTTTTTAAAAAATGACCCGGAAGACTGTTTATCTGCCAAGAATACTTGAAGATCTCACAAGGTCTGTGTTTTCCCATTGCTAGTGATAAGTAAAGGCATTAAATTATGCAGAGTTTTCTTCTGTAATTTTGGTACTATTTAGGTAAATTTTCAAATGGATTGAAATAATGGAAGAAATCTCAAAACTGATCTTTGGTTGTAGATACTGGATCTATGATTTCATCCTTTGGACAAATGTTTCCAGTTCCTATTTTTCTTTCCAGGCATATATATTTGGGGTGAGCTCTTCTCATATTTGAGTTATATCTTAGCAATCTTGGCTATATTGGTATGCACAAATATTAAACTTATATTTAAAGCATCTTCCATCATATATATTTTAACTAAATTGAGCATTTCTAATGAAGAAAATGGTTCTTCCATTGATATTTTTGTTTATTCCAAATTAAAGGGAGATTTCTGAAAGTCACTGTGAATCATCATGCAATTACCAGCAGCAGAAAGTCTTCAAATAGACCATAACAAGTGATGGACCCAGAAGGAAGTCAGCTTGCTGAGGAGAAACTGATGCTATCCTAAGCATTCACTGAGTTTCTGGTTTCATATAACAAAGAGCAGATGAGTCAGTTTCTCCTTTTGCATTAGCAAAAGACTTTACATGCTTAGGATCAAAAACTAATCAAAGAAAACCCTAGTTTTATAAGTATGAGCTGAGATGCCAGTGATTCATTTCAAAGATGTTGGCTATTTTCAAACAATTGCTGAGACCTTGCCATTCCCTGAACTTGGGAAGCTTGTTCTAGTTCATGCACAAATTCAGCTTGCCATATGAGCAAAAGTGAGATCACACTGGTTGATCCTGGCAGCGTCTCTGAGAGTGCAGTAATTCATGCTGTCAGTTACTATCAGCAGCAATTTGCTTCTGGATTGGTTCCTGTAAGCATTCATGTGAGCATTCTGCACAAAGGACCAGAGCCCAATATTCCCTTGGATTTCAGGGACTTAGTGTGGTTTCAATATATAATCAAAAGTGCCACGTAGCTCACCACCTCACATTTTGTTTTAAAGAGACAGAGGCTTAACACTGAATTACGTTCTTCTCTCCCTAAATAGAAAGTTGATGGTAGTTTGGAACTTATCTTTAGAACAATTTTTTGTGCTTCAGTGAAATTTACCCTGTTGGTAAAATGCAGAGTAGTTTTTTAAAAAATTAAGTGTAATTATACCTTCTCCACAATAATCATAATAATAATCAAAAATTTGCTTAACCACAAAATTACACTTCTTAAATTCAACTCATATATGTGACCAACACTTATTTCTATAGGGCAAATATTGGGAAATAAAAAGTATTATAATAGCATATTCCCTCAATTTTAGTATAATTTCTGAAAAGTTCTGCAGTAGAAAAGTTTAGATATTGCAACATTCAGCTGAAAGGAACATTATTAAAGCATCTCTTCTAAACAGTAGAATTTCATTGAGCTTCAAATAATTTAAGAAATCAATAGCATTCTTGCTACCAAATTATCTATTACTCTTTCTATTTAACTAGCTCTTCCTGCTGAGAACCCATGGACAAGAGAGTTGTGAAGCAGTTCTAATCAGAAGGGGCTCAAAAGAAGTAAAAGCCAGTTCTTTTGTCTAAGTAATGTAGCTTAGTTCACTCAGGAAGGTGAAAGAATGTCAAAATATCACATGCCTTTTAAATATATATAACAGATTATAGATATACTATATTTTCATGTATATAATTTGTCATATATATAATAGGTTAATACCAAAGAATGAAAATATGTAAAGTATATATATATTAAATATATGTATTTTTCATTATTTGATGAATTATATAAAGTAATATATATATTAAATATACATATTTTTTCATTCTTTGATGTTAACCTGTGACCTCTTTGGTATCCCTAGCTGGAGAACTGCCTTCCTTATTGTATCAAGCTCAAAAATATAAAAAAAAAAAAATTGGTATCTTACTTGATTAGGCATTTTTTTAGAGGAGGGAGGTACTGGGAATTGAACCCAGAGGAGCTTAAACACTGAGCCCATCCCCGCCTTTTTTATTTTATTTAGGGTCTCGCTAAGTTGCTTAGAGCCTCATTAAATTGCTGAGGGTGCCTTAAAACTTGTGATCCTCTTGCTCAGACCCCCAAGCCCCTGGAATTACAAGCATGTGCCATGGTGCCTAGCACATAACTGTTTCAGACACATTTTTCAGAACTTCTGGTAGTGATACTTAAGGATATTCCAATCAGACTGCTGTATTATCTGTTTTACTTCAAATAAGAAACTTTCAAGTTTCAGCTAAATCCCTTCTAAGTACCATTAATCTGGTGACAATTTTTGTATTTTTTGTAAACTGTTCATGTATGTGTTATAATACAGAAAACTTTTGATGTTCATGAGGATTATACCCTTGCAAAGCCCATAACTGAAAATAATATTATAGCATAGAATTCCTACCCCTTACGTGCAGAATTATTTAGAGTTTAACACCTTATTCTTTCTTTTTTTTTTTTTTNTGGGACTGCAGATTGGTGCAGCCAATTTGGAAAACAGTATGGAGATTTCTTGGAAAGCTGGGAATGGAGCCACCATTTGACCCAGCCATTCCCCTTCTTGGTCTATTCCCTAAAGACCTAAAAAGAGCATGCTACAGGGACACTGCTACATCGATGTTCATAGCAGCACAGTTCACAATAGCAAGACTGTGGAACCAACCTAGATGCCCTTCAATAGACGAATGGATAAAAAAAATGTGGCACTTATTCTTTCTTGTACAGTGAATCTTTGTCACCTTTTGTGGCCATCTGGATCTTTTGAACAGCTTTCCTGCTGTACCTCATGGGCTCTCAAATTTTATAATCACGCCTCCACAAAGCAACCAGAAACTCACTTGCTCAGCCAATCGGCGCTTGTGTCACAGATAGGATGATAGATTCATCCATAATAAAACCCACATGCAAATTGGATTCATAAAAGAACACAGGTTCATAAGCAGAAACCACCTGAAATGCCTCTGACGGTCAGCACAGAGGCATCTGCCCAGCATCTGGGAGCAGCAGTGGGAAAAATTCTGGCATCCAGTGTCTGGACTCAGCAGTGGAAGTTATGGTGTCTGTGTCCAGGATTAGTGGCAGGGGGGCTTTTTGCTGGAGCAAAAGTCATAATGACACAAAATCAGTAGTGTCATGTCTTCTAAGTCTATATCCTGAGTCTCCCAAAGAACCTGTGAACTACACAGTATTATACAATAAATTTCTTTTCTGCTTAAATTAACAACAGAGGAATCTGTTGTTTACAATTCAAAACACTAGCTAATAAACCCAAGAATCATTGTTCTCTCTCTGTCTTTTTAATTTATTCTGAAATATTTAAGACAAGCACAAGGCCATTTCTTTATCAGTCCTGGAACTTTTCCACATATATCCAACACTAGAAGGATCATCTGGCCTTCTTTGTGTGGAAAGTTATTCATACTTTAGACAAACTGCATATTATCACGATTGCATATTGCCACAAACCATGTGCAATCAGGATCACTCCTGAATAATTTATAATATTATATTCAATACTCCCAATGACCTAGATGATTTATAAAATGACTATCATTATATCCATTAATTTCTTGGAAATTTGCATTCATGAAGTTTGAATCTTATATGATCTAACTTCCTGTAAGCACTATTCAAATCAACACTGTGATTGGCAATGTTACTCTTCAATTAAGTGTCTAAAGAGAGATCCGTGGAATAGGTGAAGGGGATTGATGGGGAGGAAGAAGGACTAGGATTAGGGAAGAACAGTGGAATGAATCTGACTTAACTTTCCTATGTACATAATAAATATACCACAGTGAATTTTATTGTCATGTATATCTACAAGACACTAATTTAAAAAAAAAAACTATAATAGCAGAAGGATCAGTAGATAGAGAAAAGGAACCAGGGGAAGTGGATGAGAGCAAATTATATTTCATGCTTTGATAATTATATAAAAATGAATCCTAATGTTATGTGTAACTAAAAAGAACCAATAAAAATATATTTAATTTTTTAAAAATAATCTAAATTTAAATAACCAGTAGACATTTTTCTCTATAGTTTTCCAAAATAAAAATGGGGGAAGAAGGATAGTAGAATGAATCAGACATTATTACCCTACGTACATATATAACTATAGGACTAGTGGAATTCTACATCATGTACAACCAGAAGAATGAGAAATTATACTCCATTATATAAGATGTATTGAAGTGCATTCTACTGTTATAGTTAACTAATTACAACAAATAAAAAAATTTAAAAATAATAATTATAAATTTGATAATTAAATTCAACCAGAATTAAGAGGTTTCCTTTCCAAGAAAACAGGCCTTAAAGAAAACCACTTGCTTTGGTGGCCCCTAGAAGATCTGTCAGATCAGAGAGCCATCCTAGGACAAAGAAGTCAGGACTTGCCTGAAGGCCATATACTCTTATAGGGGTGGGCAGATATACTGATGTTCTGAAGCAAGCTCATTCTAGTCCACAATAAAATTTTCAGAAATTTTGCAAATCATTTGTTAAATACCACTATTATTAAAAATTAAATTATATAAACTTACGATTACATTCATTATATTAAAAGCAAAGGTAATAAATTTACAAAAACATGATTAAAATAAAGGTAATACATACGCAAATATCATCACTTCCTAATTATTTTACTACATCTATTATTGTCTATGTTCCTAGGGTTACTTATATCTATTCCCAACAAAATATTCAGTGGCACCATTGTGGAAGTATTTACACCACAGAAATTGGCAATCACTGAGCATCAGGGCTTGACTTACTGTTTTATGTGTAGACTTAAGAAGGTGATGAAATATTAATAATGAGTAGTGGAAGTAAGGCAATGTTAATAATGCAGATTAAACTTTTAAGTGTGTCCTATTTACATTGTGAATAACTTTTAAAACAGGACACATTCTTCCAATATCAAAAATTGTTATCTGCCTTTTTCCCCACATCCTCACCAATACTTTGTTGTTTGTATTCTTGGTACCTGTCATTCAGACTGGAGTGAGATGGAATCTTAGAGTAGTTTTGATTTGCATTTCTCTAATTGCTAGAGATGTTGAACAATTTTTCATATATTTGTTGATTGATTGTATATCATCTTCTGAGAAGTGTCTGTTCAGTTCCTTGACTCATTTATTGATTGGGTTGTTTTTTGGGTGGTAAGGTTTTTGAGTTCTTTATATATCCTAGAGATTAGTGCTCTATCTGATGTACTTGTGGTAAAGATTTGCTCCCATTCTCTAGGCTCTCTATTTACCTCACTGATTGGGTTTTTGTTGTTTGTTTGTTTTTTGTTTTGGGTTTTTTTTTTTGTTGTTGTTGTTGTTGTTGTTGTTGTTTTTTCTGAGAAGAAGCTTTTTAGTTTGACTCCATCCCTTTATTGATTCTCTTGTGCTATAGGAGTCTTGTTAAGGAAGTTGGGGCCTAATCTGACATGATGGAGATTGGGCCTACATTTTCTTCCATTACGTGCAAAGTCTCTGGTTTAATTCCTAGGTCTTTGGTCCACTTTGAGTTGAGTTTTGTGCATGGTGAGAGAGAGAGGTTTAATTTCATTTTGTTACATGTGGATTTCCAGTTTTCCCAGCACTTTTTGTTGAAGAGGCTATCTTTTCTCCAATGTATGTTTTTGGCGCCTTTGTTTAATATAAGATAACTGTAGTTATGTGGGTTACACTCTGAGTCCTTTATTCTGTACCATTGGTCTACCAGTCCATTTTGCTGCCAATACCATGCTATTTTTGTTACTATTGCTCTGTAGTACTGTTTAAGATCTGGTATTGTGATGCCACCTGATTCACTCTTCCTGTTAAGGATTGCTTTGGCTCTTCTGGGTCTCTTATTTTTTCAGATGAATTTCATGATTGCTTTTTCTATTTCTATAAGAAATGTCATTGGGATTTTGATTGGGATTACATTGAATCTGTATAGTGCTTTTGGTAGTATGGTCATTTTGACAATATTAATTCTGCCTATCCAAGAACAAGGTAGACCTTTCCATCTTCTAATGTCTTCTTTAATTTCTTTCTTTAGCATGTTGTAGTTTTTAGCATACTACGGGACCATATCAATGTTTATAGCAGCACAATTCACAATAGCTAGTGGAACCAACCCAGATGCCCTTCAATAGATGAATGGATAGGGAAACTTTGGCATATATACACAATGGAACATTACTTAGCATTAAAAGAGAATAAAATCATGGCATCTTTAGGTAAATGAATGGAGTTGGAGAATATAATGCTAAGTGAAGCAAGCCAATCCTAAAAAAACAAAGGCTGAATGTTTTCTTTAATATGAAGATGCTGACTCATAATGGCAATGGGGTAGGGGGAGCATGGGAGGAATGGAGGAACTTTAGATAGAGCAAAGGGGAGGGAGGGGAAGAGGGGGGACAAGGGGTTGGGAATGATGTTGGAATGAGTTAGACATCATTACCCTAAGTACATGTATGAAGACATGAATGGTGTGAAAATACTTTGTGTACAATAAGTGACTTGAAAACATGTGCTCTTTATGTATAAAATGAAATGAATTGCATTCTGCCATCATGCATAACAAATTAGAATAAATAAATAATTTAAAAATTGTTATCTGATTCAGCAAAGAAATCATTCACATCTTTGATAAATGAGTGAAGTTCTGACAAATATCTTCATTGATTCACTTTCAATTGTTAATATAAATGAAACTACATCTGACATTTGTGTCAGAACTGTGATTTTCATCATTTGCCACCACAGGCTGCCTAGGAATAGAGGAATTTAGCAAAAGTCAGTGAAAGCAGTCTGTGAGAATCAATTGCCTATAAAAATTTACAAAGTAGAATATTGCATATTTTATTATTTGTGAATCATGTGATATGCATCCTTTATATCAGAAAAGCTTATAATGCATTTATGTACATATATAACCACTTTTTCTTCACCAGCACAACTGGTATAATTATTTATCAGGAAAAATAAATTAAAGCCCTTAATCAATATTTCGAAAAGAAAAAAAAACACGGAAGAAAGGAAGGAAAATGAAGGATAGAGAACTCACTTGAAACATGGAATTCGATTGACTCTTACATCATGTAACTCTTTAAAGGTCTGAATCTGTTTTCATGCAGACTTTCTTGGTTTAAACTGTCCTATACATCCACTTCCTCTCTTCACACTTATGTTCTCCCTGAAGTGAGGGCACTGGATAAAACTGCTCTGGACTCTGCTCTCTATTTCATGTGTCTATTTTACTACCAACCCAAAGACATCAACTGTGTTTCAGCTTGTATGAATAATGATTGAGGACCATACAGAGTTGTCAGATTCCCCTGCTGCATTCTCCCTCCCATCACCAACCTGCCTGACCCCTCCTAGAACCCTCACTTTCTTCATGGCCACTTCTACTCTATTCAAAGCTAAAATATGTATAATATACCACCATCAAATGGCAGCCTTATCAGTGAAGAATCATGTACATACACACACTTCTCTTCCCAGAATTCCTGTTCTTCATGTTCTGCCCCTATTACCAAGGCTGCCTACAATTACCCCTGCTCAATTCTTAATACTTCTGCCTAACTCACAAATTTAATTTTAAGAGAGAGTAAAAAGGAAAATATCAGATCCATTTTATTTACCCAAGACATAACTGTAACCAGCTAAGTTACCTGATTTTTTGTTTAACATTTTCACTTTATTCTTTCTGCATACTCTCTTTCTCATTCTGGTTGTTCATACTCTTCACTAACATAACTTCCAGACTGGTGGAAGGGAGAAACCAGGTCTATCCTGTTCTCTGTGCCTACATTGCCCAATTCAAAGTGAATAACCAATAAATAGTTACAATTGGATTTTGATAATCAGTCAACCCTCTTTCTGATCTTACTGTGAAATACTTTCTCCAGGAAATCTTAATCCTTGTGGGTGCCATTGTTTCAAATTCTGCCAAATGACAGGCTAACCAGAGCAATTATCTGTACTGCGGCAAAAATGAAGTTACACCCAGAACATCACTTCATTTTAAACTAAAGAAAAGAGTCCTTCTTCTCTATCCTTTTTACGACAGCTAACACTTTCTACTTTGTATTACATTTATAAGTGAACATATCTCTTACATGTTTCTGTGGGCAAAGGAACTGACATTTATTTTTTATCTTCTACTTATCTTGCACATAAATGTACTCAATGACCCCAAATTCAGTGCTAAGGATATTCCTGAGGTGATCCTTAATACTTGAGTGGACATCAGGCCCAATGACCAGCTGGCAGAAGTAAATTGCTAGAAATAATGAGTTTTTACATTTCTCAATTGAGTAAATCTCTCTCTCCACATGCATGTGTGGGCATGTATGTACATAAGTTCTCCCCACATACGTATTTAAGAGAAAGATTAGAGGAAGAAATGAGAAATACATATCTTTTAGCTAATGCTTATTAAATACTTGCTCTTAGAGTCATGCATTATTCTGAATATTTTTATGTACTTACTAATTTCATCATCATAATAATACTATGAGTTAATGTCATCATTCCCATGTAACAGATGATAAAAGAGAAATTATGTAATTGGTCCACAATTAAGCTTATAAGCAGCAGAGCTGGAATTTAAACACACAAAGTTGGCTTCAAGTGAGTCCACCCCTAGTGACCCTGAAATTCATATTATATCTGATCCTAACAACCATTCATGTATGGTATTGTGGATTGAACCCAGGGGCCTCTACCACTGCTACATCCCTACCTTTTATTTTGAGACAGGGTCTCAGTAAGTTGCTCAAACTTAACTTGAAATTGTGATCCTTCTGCCTTAAACCCCTAAGTAACTAGATTTACAGGCATGTAACCACCACACCCAGATCAATCCCCACAGAAATTTTATGAGGCAGGCAAAAGCCATTCTGCCAAAGAAAAATAATGGCTAGGAAAGTTGAGTAAATTATCTAAAATTACATAGTAAGTAAGGAATGGTCCAGTAATAAATCATAAGTATAATGACCCCAAATTCAGTGCTAAGGATATTCCCGAAGTGATCCTTAATACCTGAGTGGACATCAGGCCCAATGACCAGCTGGGAGAAGTAAATTGCTAGAAATAAGATTTTTTACATTTCCAAGAACACCACTGAGTAAGTAATCTAGCAATATCTGTTAAAATAAAAATGTACAACTTTATGAATCTATTCTGAAGAATTTTAAATGCACTAGAAAATAAGGATTTACAAGCAAGTATATTTGTTATGGTTTTGATTGTGATGAAGAGATTGGAAACAGTCTGAATGTCTGTCAATAGTTAAATAGTACATACAAAGAAAAACAATAAAGAAGATCAACACAATCAAGATTCCTTCTTTAAAAGGTCAACAAAATTGACGAAATTTTAGCTAGATTGACAAAAAGAAAAAGAAAAAAGATGCAAATTATTAAAATCAAGAATGAGAGAAGACATCACAATAATACATCTTGAAATGAAATAATTAGAAGAAAGTGAATACTTGGATGAAAACAAATGACACAACCCAGATAAAATATACAAATTCCTAGAAAGACACAAACTACCAAAATTGACTCAAGAAGAAATAGAAAATCCAAATAAACCTAGAAAGGGAAAAGTATTGAATTAGTAATTTAAAAATTACCCTCAAGGAAAAGCCCAGGCCCAGATGTTTTCACCGCTGAATTTTATTAAATGTTGAAAGAATTAAAACCCAAACACGTCTAAAATATAGAACAAGGAACATTTCCTAACTCATTGTAAGAGGTTAGTATTACACTTATAAGAAAACTAGGTGAGACAGAATGATGAATGAAAACTATAGACCAAAATTACTTATCAGTATAGACACAAAAATCCTCCACAAATACTAGCCAACCAAATGAAAATAATATATTTAAAATGATTATACACATAGTCAACTCTCCTAGAAATAGAAAGTTGATTTAACATATGAAAATCAAGGAATATATTACACCATGTTATTACATTATAGTTTGGAAGTCACAAGTTTAACTTAATAAATAAAAAAAAAAGCATTTAAAAAATTTAACATCTTTCATAATAAAAATATTCAACAAAGTAGTAATAGAGAAGACTTTCTCAGCATGGAAAAAGACACCTATAGAAAACATACAGCTAACATTCTAAATAACACTATAAGACTGCATGTTTTACCCTGAAGATCAGCAACAAGACAAGGATGTTGGCTCTTGCCATTTCTATTTTACACTGTACTAAAGGTATTAGCCAAAGGAATTTATCAAAGGGGAAAAAGTCATGTCATTTGGAAAAGAAGTGGTGCACATATCTATCTGCAGATAATATGATACTGTATATAGAAAATCCACAGACATCTACAAGAACACCAAATGAGTTCAGTAAGACTTCAGGATACAAGACCAATTAATGGCAATTATATTTATATAGAGATGTTCCTTGATTTTTTATGGGTTTACATCCTGATAAACCCATTATAAGTTGAAAATATTTATAAGCCAAAAAAGCAATGAATGGACTTAACCTACTGAACACCATAGTTTAGTTTGGCTGGCCTTAGTATGCTCAAAATATACATTAACAGTTGGGCAAAAGCATGTAACACGAAGTCTATGTTATAATGAAATTTTTAATATCTTATATAATTTATTAAACACTATATTGAGAGTCAAAACCAGAAATTTTATTTGCTACAAGAGACACAGATGGGCATTCTGTTGACATGAAAAGAAAATGTAAATCATAATATCCAAAAAACACTGGCAACACAGTACACCATAGAGTATAGTTGTTTGGTCTTGTGATCTTTGTTTGATTGGGAGCTGGAGTATACTGCCAATGCCCAGAGTCACAAGGGAGTATCTTACCATACATCACTAGCTCAGAAAAGATCAAAATTCACACTGCAGTTCCTACTGAATCTGCACTGCTTTCACATTATCATAAAACCAAAGAAAAAAATTTTAAGTAGAACCATTGTAAATAAGGCATCATCTATCTCTACTAGCAATGAACAATTGGAAAATGAAATTAAGAAAATTCTATTTTTTATAGCATCCAAAAGAATAAAATATCTAGGAATACATTTAACAAAACAAGTGAGACACGAACAGTGACCACTAAAAAATGGTGTAGAAGCAATTAAAGACATAGATAAATGGAAAGACATCCCAGGTTCAAAGATCAGAAAGTTATTTTTTTGAGGGATGGCGGGGGTACCAGGCATTGAAATCAGAGGCACTTGACCACTGAGCCAAATCCTCAGTCCTATTTTGTATTTTATTTAGAGACAGGGTCTCACTGAGTGACTTAGCACCTCACTTTTGCTGTGGCTGGCTTTGAACTCGAGATCCTCCTGCCTTAGCCTCCAGAGCCACTGAGATTACAGGTGTGTGCCACTGAGCCTGGCAGAAAGTTAATATTGTTAGTTTAGCAATACTTTAATTAAAACCTCAGCTGCCTTTCTGTAGAAATTGGCAAGATGATCCTTAACTTCATATGGAAATGCAAGAATAGTCAAAACAATCTTGGAAAAGAACAAAGTTAGAGAATTCACAACTGCAAAATTTACAAAATTATGATAACCAAAACAGTGTGGTACTTGCATAAAGACATACCCAAAGGTCAAAAGAATAGAATTGAGAATTCAAAAGTAAATCTTTGCATTTATGGCAAATTAGATTTCAGTAATGCTGCCAAAACAATTCAATGGGGAAAAATAATCGTTTCAACAATGGTTCTGGGATGATATATGAAGAACTTTCACAACTGAACATTATCTACAAGCAAAAGAATAAAATTGGACACTATCTCACACCATATACAAAATTTGACTCAAAACAGGTAATTAATATAAACATAAGAGCTAAAGCTATAAAACTCATATGAGAAAATCGTGACTTTAGGCAATGATTTCTTAGGTCTGATATCCAAAGCAAAAGTGGTAAGAGAAAAAATAAATGCCGCAGTCCGGCTGCAGCAAAATAACTGGGGGGTGACGAGCAACTTGTGTAGATTGATACAGCAGGAGTGGGAGCCGTTTATTGCAGGACAGGAGCAGTATTTATACATTCCACACAGCTGATCTAATTAGCATAAACTAGATACATCAGTCAACCAATAAGGAATCTCCACACTTAATGGCTCGCTTTTGTTACTTCTCAAACCACTCCCTCTGGCATTTTGCCAGGCACCATCCAGACTTGTTTACGAACTCTAACATTTCCCTGGCAAAATGCTAGGTGTTATTTTGACTTGTTTACAGACTCTAACAAATAAACAAATTGGTCTTCATAAATTTTTTAAAATTTTGGGTGTAAAGGACACAATCAATAAAGTGAAAAGACAACACAAAGATTATTTAAAAATATTTGCAAACCATATATCTGATAAGAACCTTATGTTCAGAATACATAAAGGATTCATAACAATGATTAACAGCCAATCTAAGAAAAAGATGAGTGAACAATGTCAATAGATAGTTTTTCAAAGAAAAATATATGAATGGCCAATAATGACATGATATGATGCTCAACATCATTAGTCATTGGAGAAATGCAAATCAAAACCACGATGAGATATTGCTTCATACCCACCATGAAGTCTCAAGAAGAAAAGAAAAAGGCAAGAACAAGTATTGGTGAGAATATGGAGAAATTAGAATTCTCACACATTGCTGGCAGGATTATAAAATTTTGCATTCACAAAGGAAAATGTTTGGGTAGTTCCTCAAAATTTTAAACATTGAACTACCATACAGTTCAGCAATTCCATGCCTAGGTATATATGATAAAGAATTGAAAACATGTTCTTATGGTTTAGATATGGTGTCCCCTGAAAGCTCACCTGTGAGACAATGCAAGAAGGTTTGGAGGAGAAATAATTGGGTTATATGCTTAGCCTAATCAGTGGGTTAATCCCTGATGAGATTAACTGAAGTGGTAGGGTGTGGCTGGAGGAGGTGGGAATTGGGGCATGGCTTTGGTGTATATATTTTGTATCTACAGAGTGGACTCCTTCTGCTTCTGGATCACCATGATGATGTGAGCTGTTTTCTCAACTACACACTCCACCATCTCAAGTTCAGAGGAATGGAATCAGTTTTCTCTGGACTAAGACCTCTGAAAACATGAGCCCTCAAATAAACTCTTCCTCCTCTAAAATTGTACTGGTTGGGTCCTGTAGTCACAGCAGTGAAAAAGCTGACAAAACACATGTCAAAAACAAAAACAAAAACTTGTACCAAATGTTCATAGTAATATTTTTCATTATAGACTCAAAGTAGAAATAACCTAAAAAGATCCATCAACCGATGAATGGAGGGACAAAATGTTTTATATTTTATATTCATACCATGAGATATTATTCATCCCCAATAAGGAAAAAAGTACTGACACATGCTATGAAACAGAGGAAACTTGAAATCATTATGATAAATGAATAAAGCCAGACATCAGAAGCTATGTATTGTATGACTCCCCTTATACTAAATGTCTACGACATTTAACCTATACAAACAGAAATCTATACAAACAGAAAGCAATTTAGTGGTCACCAGGGGCTGAAGAGAAATGAAGAGTGCCTGCTAGTAGGTATGGGCTTTGTTTTTTGGGTGGGAGCGATGTCCTTAAATTGCACTGTGGTGATGGTTACACAACACTGTGAATATACTAAAAGCCACCATACATTTTAAAATGCTCAATTGTATGGTATATGAATTGAAGATCAATAAAGCTGTTATTTAAAAAAAAATTTCCATGTTAAAAAAAATATGGGGAGGGTGGGCAGAAAATAGTAAACTAAACTGTGATAAAGAGAGTGGAGTTTATCTTTATCTACAAGCCTAAAAAAAGGTTATATTGTGGTCAGAAATAGTTTTAAACAGTAATGTGCATTTTGTCTCACTTTTGTAAAGTACTGAAGAAAAATCTGCATGTGTGTATATTTGCCTGTATGTGACTCTGTGAGTGGTAAAGGACTGAATAAACAGGGCAGTGGGGGAGGTTATTAGCTATATGCATCTTTTCATTGCTCTGCTTTATACAACTAAGCATTGTTTTGCTCACTAAAATTAGTTATTTTATCATTTAAAATATCTAATACAGACAAATTGATAGGGATAAAGCAGTATGTTAAGAAAAGCCACTTACTGTCCCCACAAGCAAAGTCAGTCCTGCTCATCCTGGTGCCTCAGGCAGGAAAGGGAGAGGCAGCCAAGGAGAGGGTGCTTTTTCCTGCCTCCCAAGTACACAGACTGTAGAGAATTCCTTGACTGTCCATTCTCTCTGTTAATTTAGCCTTGCATGTGCTATGGGCATTTCATCAGCATAAGGAAGGGCAATATATTCCCCAGAGTGGAATTTCATGATCTAAATTTTTTGTTAGCTTAAAGGGAAATCCACATCAGACCCCAGCTAGCTTCTAGATCTTTGTCTTTTTCCAGTTTGAGTACACCTAGCAAGTTAAACATATGGCTGGAATAACTGGAGTGTCACATAATACAAGATTATTACTGCTACTACATCAATTTAAGCATTAATCACTTAATAAGGGTAATTAAATTAAGTTTTAACACACAAATCATGGCACAAAATAAAAACAACTAGCATTTATTCTATATTCTTGTTAAGAAGGGCAGTACTCTCCACTTAGAGCAATTCTGACAATCATTTTCATAAACAGACATTTATCAATTTTTCATGGGAAATCTCCCCTTCTGATTAACCATACTATCTACAGCTGCCTACATATTAGATGCCAATGTTTACAGCACTTTAACATTTTCTACAATGCAAACATAAAGCATCTTTTACACCAAATGTCAAATGAGTTGTCATCAATGTTTTCATAACCAAACTCCCACGGGAAAGGGGGCCTGCTGTGACAGAGCTGTTATCTATGATACTTGCCTGGGACAGAAATATGACATTCTTGATTTTTAATTTCCTGTATAATTACTCCTCACTTTAATTATATCATTATAGATATAACATATCCTTAAACATCATACCTTGTGAGTAAAGAACTCCGGTACTGAATGCAAATGAAATGATGGTGAGGGTGGCACAGAGATGCAGTTATTAAAAACTGGTTAAACAAGGATCCTCCTCTCATTTCACATTGGCTAAAGAAGCAATCAGAGACTGTTGCTGACAGACACAGATTATAGGATTTTAAAAAACACCAATAAAAGACATTGGAATAAAAATTTGCTGTAAATCTTCCCTGGCTCAGTCTGTGCTTACAAATTAAAAATCCATGACTGACTCTTTTCATGGTCTTTCCTCTTTGCTTAGTCATAAGTCTTTCCAGGATACAGACTGGATATGGGTGGTTGCCTAGGTGTGGTAGAATCTTATTAAATTGTAGTTTGCATTGTTAGGCTAGTTTTTGTGTAAAGGTTTTGTTATGTTTGGTTTTGTGTTTGTTTTTTGTTTGGTTTGGTTTGATTGTCTTACTGATATTATATTTCAAGAGCTGTGTTATTTCTTTTGTGCAATTTTTGCCTTGGGAAAACTAACAGAATAAAGATTATATATGGAGCCAATGGGAGACTTCCTTGATCAAAATCTATTCTTTAGATGAATGCTTATTATTACTGTCATGTCCTAAATTCACCTGTTTGAATAAAGAAAACATTTAAGACAATTAATTTATGGTATGTTTACAGGAAGTGACATTTTAATTTATACTTTTATGCCTCTATTTCTGTAAACACCACAGCTTGCACAGTTTCAGAAAAATAAATATTTTTTTAAAAAGTTGTTTAGTTGTTGATGGACCTTTATTTTATTCATTTATTTATATGCAGCGCTGAGAATTGAATCCAGTGCCTCACACATGTGAGGCAAGTGCTCTACCACTGAGCCACAACCCAGTCCCAAAATAAAAATTTTTAACATAATGCAACCAGGAAAAGTGAGAAGGCCAAATGCTGACTAATTGGCTAAAATTCATTGCATTCACTTCTTAGCTGAGGTCCTCTTTGTGAATAATGTTGTTGCTGACAGCTTCATGATTATAATGTGTAGCCAGCTCCCCTGCAGTGGCATTCCATAGAGACACTCCTAATACACCCTAAGGGAGAGCTATGCTACAGAAAGATGCCCTTACAGCAAGTGAGTACGCTTTGGAGAGTTTCCTAAAAGAGGCCTTTCCAATCCATAACATCTGTGGTCAAATTAGGACAGTCTTTGCAAACTCAGAGAACATCCTTTTGGGAGATGAGCCAAGTTAAATCCTATCATCCAAACTATAAACCTGAAGAGATCTTAGAAATCATCTAGCTCAATCACTTCCTTTACAGATGAGATAACCAAAGTCCATAGAAGTTCAGTGGCTCACTGTGATCACACAGGGCAAAAACCAGACAAAACTCCAGGTCTTTCTGATCAGGAAAAAAAAAAATCATTAAAGTGAGAGTCTCAGTTGTAAATGAAGAATATTTTTTTAAAATTCTTGACTTAAGCAGTTTTATAAATCATATTTAAAGAAAAAATAACCTATGAAAAGGCAAATCATAAAGAATTATTGAAAAATAATGTAAGATACAATAGATGGTTTGATGCAGGGTAAAAATATAAGAATTTTTCAAACAATATAAATACTTCATAATGTACTAAATTTATTATCTTAATAGAAATAAATAAAATATATTATTAGATTTAAGTAGTTCAGTAACTTTAATGGATAGAGAAGTTTTTGTTAAAAAATATTTAGAAACCTTTGCAGGCAGTTCAAAGGCATCCTAGAACATGGGTTTAGAAGGATTTGGTCTCCCAGGGGGAACTTTGAAAAGAAGATCTCGAAGAAATTTCAGTCAGTTCATCAAGTAGCATAACCAGATGGTGACTAATAAAACCATTTATCTAGTCCATCATTATGTTTAATTTTTGAACTTTGAAAAAAGAGACATGACAAAGATCACAGAGTGTTTGAAATATTTTACTTCTTTAGTACCAATATGCTTAATTGTTTCTCCCTAATTGGAGCTCAAATTCAAGGAGTTATTTGAAGATTATTCATCTTCTAAATTATACAGAACGTTTTTTCCTCAGAAGTTTGAACCATTTTCTAACTTTCCACATTATTCTTTTAAATTAGGTAGAAGAGATAAGATTGCCCATCTTAAACCAAAGAGATGTCTGTCATTGTAGGCAATGATGTCAAAAGGCTGAAAAGGGATAAAGTAGACTCTGAGAAGAGATCTTCCTACTGGCTCCTTTGAAGACTAGATTAGGAAAAACTTCACTATAGATACATTCCTATCAGCCAATTCTTCCCAATCCTGGTGCTACTCAGGGCTCATGCTACCTTTTGAGTTAACTGTCAGTCCACAAAAGCACAGGCTGTTAGGCTTCAGCAGGACATTTAAACCATAACAGATTAATAATTGGATCACATAGTTGCCCTATCAAAAGAATGTTTTCTTGGGATTCCAGTGAGAGACTCCACAAGTGACAAAGTCTATCCTGACAGCATGTAAGAAAAGTGCCAGTAATTACTGTGAAGGTGAGAGCTTAACTCTGAAAGGCTCTAGTGACCAATATGATACAAAATACATTTGATAATGATTTCCTTTCCCCATATGTTAATCCATCAAAAGACTCATCTGCAGGTTGTAAACAGCTGCTGTCCTTGGCCATTCCAGATCTCCCTGGCATGCCTAAGTGAGGCCCCTCCCTTTGGACCTGCTCTACCCAAAGACAGTGCCTGACAAAGGCCCAGCCACGGCCTATGGCACAGACTGCCAGGTACTTTGGAATATGACCACTGGAATAAGCAAAGTTCAGAAGCCATATAGAGACAACAGAGGAGCTAGGATTAGACAATAAAAATTCTAAGTTTCTCACACAGCTGGGAGGGAAGCAAGGACAGAAGAGGTGAGGAGAAAGGGACTGAGCCTGAAATATATGGCAAGTAGAGTTGCCCCAGACTAGGAACCGGTAACCTCACAGGAGGTGGGAATGCAGGAGAGAGCAATGGGAAGAGACTGTGTGTGTTTTGGGGAAGAACCACCTAGCTTTCCATCTGTTCACATTCCTCCCAGTCCTGAATAATGCCAGTTCAAGAGTTTCTGTGAAAGTGCATGTTTTAAAAGGCCTGATAAATGCACGAAAAGGAAAATTTGTCTTATCTTTTTAAAAATTATGTTCTTAATTCGGTCATCCACCACCATATTTTTAGTATTTCCCTTCAGGCTGAATTTGTACTGAAGGTGTGGAAGCAGCCAAAGTACTTCTTGTTCTAGAATATAGAGCCATGTGCAAGGGGTAGGACCAGCCAAGGCTCTGGGCGCAGGAGTGCTAACCAGGCTGCCTTTATTCTTTCCTACCTGCTCTCTGTCATTCTCCTAATAAGGAATGGCCACCAAATACTTCTGTCACCAAAGGGAAATGGGGATCCGGGAGGCATGTTGTGGTACAACATTTTGAATTTAGATACAATGCTGGTTCTGGCCTATATTCCCCTATACACAATATCAAAACTTAAAAAGATATCTTAACCCTATTTAGCAGCAAAACCCAACCCATGAGAAAGAAGAGACCAATCTCCCATGCAGAATTCCAAAGTGCAGAATTCCTTCACCTAGGAGGTTAGAGCATAAGGCCCAATGCTCAAGTGTGGGAGGGCATAATGGCTTTCTTCTGAAAGGTATATTAGAAGGGGAGAGGAAATAAGTTCATAGTAGGGAAAATGGACAAACACCACCTCAGCCACATGGTCAATGTTATCAACAGTGATATTCTGTTGAAAGGACATTCTGTTAATATGTGTTCTCCTAATAGGTATGCCCCTGTTGTCTCTACCCAAAAAAGTTATAGCCCCAGTCTAATTGTGAGATTGAAATACCAGACAATCTCAATCAAGGGGACTTCTTTAAAACATTTGAACAGTATTCCTCGAACTGTCAAGGTCCAGCAAAAACAAGAAATGATTGAGAAACCATCATAGCCAACAGGGCCCTAGGAGAGATGACAGTAAAAAGTAACAGGGTGTCCTGGATGGGATCCTAGAACAGAAAAAGGACACTAAGTAAAAATTAAGGAAATTTGAAAACTGTATAGACTTCAGTTAATATATCAGTATTGGTTCATTAATTGTGACAAATGTACCATATTAATAGAAGACATTAATAAGGAAAACTGTGTACAGGACTTGTGGAAATTCTCTATATCCTATTTATGTAATTTTTCTATAAATCTAAAACCATTCTAAAATTTTAAAAATTATTTTAAAAAATTGATCAGAATTGACATGACGATATTTACAATCTTTACTTGTCGTGTGTATTCATTCAATAGATTTTAATGTGGAACTGATGTATTTGAGAAACAAAAATAATAATATATTGAAGCCCTGCTTCGAATACTCCAGGTGTAATGCAAGATATAGTTAATGCATATTTTTAGAAACACTCATTCTCTAAAATATTCTGAAATTTGAAAACATCAGACTTTTAAATGTTTCAGTTAAGGGACTATATACCTGAAACGTCACTAGTGCTAGCAATATAATTAGTAAAGCATTTCAGTTTTATAGTGACTTTAATAGATATTTTCAGTTTGGCCAGAGACTGTAGCCAAAATTGATAGTGGTGAGTATTGATTATTCTGATGGGTACAATTGTTTCTATAACAATCTAATTAGGTCCTTAAAATCTGTAAGATAAGAATTCTTATAAACATTTTCTAAAGAAAAAAAAATGAACTTGAGAAAAGCCAAGTTACTTGCAAGCAGTGTTACCCAGAGTCAGATGAGAGGGACCCACCTCTGGTCATTTTTGAACCCAAATGGAGTTAGTTTTCCCAGTCCAAGGCTTCACCCTTTCTGTCTCTCTCAACCCACGTCAGGCCCCATACTAGGCCATAAGACTGGACAGCCCAGCTGGCCTCTCCCAGGCCCAGAAAACTGGAAGCACCCTTCCAGGGACTGCTTGGGCAGGGAGTTTGAGAGTCCTGAAAGCATAAGGGAAGAGGTTTCAGGTGAGCATTTTTCCTGACCCCTGGGACATTCTTCTCTGTGAGAAGGGTTATTTTATACCTCTCTGAGGGTCCAAGTGGGCCCCTTCAAAGCAGGAATTCAGGGTAGAATTGTAAGGCTGGAATTCTAGCAAAGGTCTGCTTGACCCAAATACTTATGTTCTTTCTACTGTGATGTGCCACCAAGGAAAACATAAATTTAAAGACCACAATACCAACTTGGAGACTGAGAAGTGAAATTTTTGACAAACATTTTACTTGCTATTTGTAAATTAATAAATATCAAAGAGCATAAAAGTGTGATATATATGATGCTGGCAAGGCCAGCTAGTTACAAAGCACTCTAATTCAAAATTCTTTTAAAATTTTGAAATTCTTAGATTGGCTCCTCTCCAAAAGGTGCATGTTCTAAAGGCAAATTAGTGCTCCCCACCAAAGGGAAAAGAGGAAAGACTGCCCAAAATTCTTCCTCTGATATAGAGAAGTCCCTTCTCTATTTTCAAAATATTCTTTAAAAGGAAAGTAGTTGAATTTTTACACTGTACTTGCCAGTTGCTCTGTTGAGCATATGTTATTGGGAAAGCAAATAGTTAAAAACTAGAGACATGGGGTGTGGGGGGGGGCACATTTATAGCACAGTGGTAGAGTGCTTGCCTAGTACCTGTGAGGAACTGGATTTGATCCTCAACACAATATAAAAATAAACAAACAAATAAATGTGTCCACCTACAACTAAAAAAAAAAATGTTCAAAAAAAATCTAGAGACAAGATATCTCTGGTAAGTGAGACAGCACTGTCTTTTCCTGGTATTCCTGAGAAGCGTATTTTCTCTCTCTTTACCTCCTTGGGGTGGTTCTGCATATGTGACTGCCAGATGTGTGGCTCTTTCTCTCAATCAGAGAGAGTTTCTTGAAAGTATGGGTTTACAGTTGGTCTGTCTCTCCTGGAAGCCCCCACAGGCCTTGGGGCATTGCTCCCTGCCCCAGGGTACTCCATCCCCTGGTAGAGACTGAGTGCAAACTGGAACCCATCAGGACTTGGAAAGTGCCACCTGCACAGATGCAGACTGAGGTAACTGTCTACCCAGGATATAAGCTTTAAATGGATGAGTTCATGTTCCAGCAGAACTTTTCTCCCAGGAATTTACCAGACCACTAATTCTTTTGCTTTTTTTATTTCCTTTTTCGGTGTGTTGATGCAAGGAGTTACACCTGCCTCTCTTACCATGTATTATTTTGAATGGCATGTCTCCAACAAGTAGTCTTCTCTGAACCTAACACACAAACAGGACCCTGAAACACATGAAGAAGTCATCCCTCCCTCCCTCCTAAGAGCTCTGTTTTTCTTTACCTGTTATTCTCACCCTTCATAAAAGGTAGTCAGCCCCTTAGGAGAGGCTGCCAGGGTCATAGCAATACCCAAAAAAAGAATATTATCTGGGACCATCAGGAGCTTGGGGCTGACAGCAGAAGCTTCCTTGTTCTATATAGCCTTTAGATGTTATCTTTTATCAAAATGCTCCTTTACTACAAAGATAATTAATTAAATCTTATGCTTCAGTGAAGGAGATATTTAACCTGTTTATAAGACACAGCATTTAACTCAGTGCCCTATAAAAAGATCGAAAACATCCTTGGCTGAAGCTAACCAAATAGTTATTGGATATACTTCTTCAAATACTTCCTCATAAACAATCCCTCTGCCTGTGTCCTAGAGATGCCCCTTTTCCCGTATCTCACCAAACACTTAGTAGCACAGCTGAATCCTGCTCCTTTCATTGGTCAAATATAATTTCCCTGTCACCCTATCTGAATGAGCTTCCCACCACTACCATCCCCCTCCACCATTCTTTAAGAATACAGTTTTATAATTCTATATGTGACTTATTTTTTATTGGTTTTATTTTTATTGCTTTTATTTTTTATTGGTTTTATTTTTATTGTTTTTATTTTTTATTGGTTTTATTTTTTAAATACACGACAGTGGAATATGTGATTTATTGATCATGTTATGGTAGCAAAGGAACCAGGGTTAGTGTGGCACAAACAGAAAGCAATGTGTCCTCTATGACCTCTGCCCCCATTGAATCTGCTACTTTTGTGTCCTCTTCCATCTCCAGATAAAGTCTCCCACCAGTCCCCCAGCTGTCCCAGTAACTTCCAGGTCATGAACACTGGTCCTTTTCCGTTGAGGAAGGCTGGAAGCTCATTGGGAAGGCACTCTGGTCAGCTTTCTCCTCCCATCTGTCTAGCCATGGATGCAGGTCCCTTCAGCAAGCACTTAGTACAGAGGGAAGATAGGTCTAACTTGTTGCAAATAGCTGTAATCTGGGGTGGATGCCTCTGCACCTGGCAGGAACAAATGAGCCTCCCAAGCCTGTTCCTCCTGGGCTTTATAGAGCCACCACCACCATCATGGCAGATGCCTTATCTATAGCTGCCTTGCCAGACCATGGTCTTTCTGGTCATCCCTTAAAGAATTTTCCCACCTTCCCACTTACCATTCCATTCCAGAGGCAATCCTCTTCCAGAGTCACCTCACTCCTCCCACATTCCTCCTCAACTAGTTGCTTCCAAGTTGACCCTGTCTGCCCCCTCTTGAAGTCAATTCTTGCCCATTCAACTCTGAAGGTTCTGGGCATTCTCAATGTAGTACCTCTTCTCTCTGAGCCCTTGCCTCTGCCTTGGATGTGTAGTCTATCGGTCCCTAGCCCCCGAAACCTCATGAAACACAGGACAGTGCTCTCTGTGTGGTTGCCTACAAGCCTCCTTGCTACTAGATTAGAGGGAGGGGGACACACAGCCCCTCACTATGAGGGACCACACAGCACAGTGACAACTCTCAAGAAATCCTCCTTACCAGTACTTGAAACTCTGAGAACACTAAGCCTTCTCTTTAATGCCCTCAAGGTAGGTGATGGGTTCAGACTGGCAGAACTAGTTCTAAGGTACCCTTTCTGCAAGTCCTGCAGAGGCAGTCAATTGGCACCTCAATTTAGAAAGCCAAAGAACTCGACACCTACTGCTTTGTTCTTTGGTGCCTCAGCCGAAACTGAGACAGAAAGATCCTGTTACACTTGTTTGTGGTCAGTCTCCCTTATTAAACCATAAACCCCAGGAGGTAGGGCCCTTGGCTCTTTTATTCACCAATGTATTAGCAGAGCCTAGCAAAATGCTATACATAGGATCCCAGTGGGTGCTTATATTTCTTGAAATATATAATAGAATGAAGACGGTAATCCCACCACCGTTTTACTGAAGGAACAAATGAGGAGATTTTTATATTTATGAATAAAATATCTAATATTGAAATAAGATACTTTGGGATTTCCTCTCTTTTAAAGAACCTTCTGAAAGATCTGAGTCTAAATCTTAGAGCTAAAGTTTTCATTTAAAGCCCCAAAATGCCTGGGGCACAGACAGCAAATGCTTACACAAGAGTTAACAGATTGGATGCTGGCTGATGATGCTAATATCAATTCTTTGTCTAGACATGCAATGCTGGTTCTGCTGACACATTCTCTTAGAGAGTTTTTGCAGGATGTGAAACTGGCCTCTGGGTCAGTGTTATTCAGAAATAAACCTGGGCCTCTGCAGAGAAAATCCTTCAAAGGGAGTCCGACTCCCAGACTTTGCCCTTGGTGAGTCTCATCCGGCTTCCTTCCACAAGGGCAGACTTGGAGAAACAGGGAGGCATCATCACATGCCAATGAGGTTGATGCCATGTTCTTCTAATTTGGCAAGAGTGGGAAGAGAGAAATGAGCTGAAAAAGCAAATTCCCCAGACTCATTCCAGGACAAACTGACCAAGTGCATGAGAATGGGATAGATACAAGAACTGCTAACAAAATAGCCTAGCAAACATCCTCCCCATGCAAAAATTTCTTCTGTCCATCAATAAAGCACTGTATGGGTAGGAGGAGATGGGTTAGAGTTCAGCCTCCAGCTCTGGGAAGAGTGGGAAGCAGGGTCATGGAGAGAGTCTTGCCCTACAAGTCTGTGCCTGCTCTATACACCTAGCCTTCTCGTAGAGAAACCTCATTCCCCAATTTGTCTCTGTGATCCTCAGCAAAGCTGATGACAGAGAGAAGATTCCATATGCTATGTCAGAGACACAAAAACCATCTCTCCTAACAATTGCCACTTAGAAATAAATCTTCAAAAACATGAAAATTTGAGTTGGGTGAAAATTCATCTAAAAGGATCCTTCCAGACATAAATATAAAGTTTGGAAATTTTGCAATAGAAATTTGGACCTTAGGGAATGTCTACTCTGGTTCCTCACACTTTACAAGGAGACACTGAGGTTCTTGAGAGGTTACAAGACATGTCTCAGTGGAGTCTGCTTCTTCCAAGTCTAGTCTCTTGCTCTTTACTACATTATGCAGTCTTCTGTGTATATTCAAGCATTTCTTCACCCAGTCTGGGAAGGGCATTGCAGCCACAATGTCAAAATGGATCAGATAACTTGATTTAAGTACTCTCCAGTTTTAATAACTGCATATCATCCTATTGTTCTAGCAAATATTAAACTAAGAACGTTCCTGCCTCCAGAAATTTAACTTCGGAGTTACACAAGACGCTTTGGTCTAGGCATATAAACTGAAGTTTAATCCTAACTCTGCCCCTGACTCACCAGGACGCGCTGGGCTAGTCATGAAATTATCTCAGTTTCTTCATCTGTTTAGTGGGAAGAGTAATGCTGATCTGTCACTTACTTATTCATTAAAAGAAGCTTCCTGTAACTACTAAATATTTGAAGGATAAATCCTATGAATATTCTAAGTGTAAACTGAGACCATGTAACTCAAGCAGCAAAACATAACTCAGAAGCTTTCTAATAATTGTGATAAGCAGTATATTAATTTAGCAAAGTCAGGTGACTGCTCGAGCATGTTTTTACAGAAAACTTCTCATCATCATATTGTTTCAACATATCAGAGGTGTTGATTAAACCTGCAGAATTCAAGAATAAAACTGAAGTGGAAATTTGACTCAAAGCTGATGCAACTGGGTGTATACCATGTTCTGAGGATTTTACCTGCCAAAATAATGGCTTCTCATGAGCAGATGAAAACCAAGCACTGATTTTTCATGACCAAAGAATCTCTATTGGCCTGGAATCCTGCTCAGTGGTATCAATTTTAATGAAGGCAGGCAACAGCAGTAAGAAGGAATCCAATGAATTAAACCAAATCATGTTTTGTTCCTCACTGACAACTTTTGTGCTGCATATTCTAATACTGAGCCAACAGTGCAATGTATGTGCATGGGATGAAAATGAATTTCATTCTTTTGTTTTCAAAAACATCCACAAGATGGTTTTAAAGTCCTAATAATGCCCTGTCGCCCATTGTCACAAGCTGTCTAGACTTTGGCAGTCTAAGTAATTACTTCAACAATTACCTTCAACAATTACATTATGTGGTTGGCAAAATCAGCAAAGAGTAAGAGATGGTATATTATTAACCACTCTTTAACAGAGCAACTACTATAACCTGGTAACAAGGGCTTGCCAAATTATTTGTATCACAGGAAAAACATGGCAAATTTGCCACAGTGATGTCATTAGACACTCGATCTAATGAAAATAGGAATAAAACCATAAATTACTCATAGAAGATAATATATTTAAAGTAATAAAAATATTGGAATAATCATAAGCACAGGTGTGCATATAGTTCTGAGTGCTTATGAAATACATTCCACTTCCAGCTATGCCTAATCACAAAACATATGGCACTAACATTAGATGGGTGTTACGGTAGACAAAGTTAAGGCTTCTAACTACCCATTTGTTTTTCTGCATTTCCCAGCATCCTTTGTACTATGATTGGAGTCATGTGGCTGGTCCTAACAGACTCTGAGTCAAGGTAACATGTGTCACTTCCAGGCTGAGGCAGTTAATACCTGGTATGTCTTTCTCATCTCTCTCTTTTTTTCTCCTGCCTCAGCAACAGTGAAGGCTACACGTTCCAGATGATGTGGTGCCACAGAGAAGAAAGCTACCGACTCACCTTGAACTTCACATAAGTGAGGAGAAATCTTTGTTATATTAAGCTAAAGAGATCTCAGGGGTTGGTGTTACAGTACAGGATTAATTACCCTGACAAACATAAGGGCCCTATGTTAATGTGTTTGTTGTAGCTTGAAACTTAAATTTAAACTACTAATACTAGGCTTTTCAAAATACCATTGAAGAGGGTTGGGGATATAGCTCAGTGGGTAGAGTGCTTGCCTACCATGCACAAGGCCTTGGGTTCAATCCCCAGATCCACCAAAAAAAAAAAAAAAATACCACTGAAGAAAAAAATATATTTCCCCCCTTTTCCTAATTTTCCCCCCTTTACTGTTTCCAGTCCTGCACTGTCTAAAAGTAGTGATTGTTAAAGTGTGGTTCCTAAGAACAGGAGCATCAGCATCATCTTTAGATTTGATAGAAACATAAACTCCCAGGCCTTACCTGATGCCTGATGAGTCAGAAGACCTGAAAGCAAGTCACAGAAATTTATATTTTAGTAAGTCCTCCTGATAATTCTGGTGAAGACTCGAGTTTGAGAATCACCGGATGAAGGTGACCACCTATATGTGATCATCATGAAGCATCTTCCCTGTTTTATATCACAGGCACTCAAGAGAGACCTTATGTGTAAATTTCTGTTCTTTTCGTGCCCCTTGCTTTTTTCAAACATTAGCTTTGATACTGATTAGTTACACCTAGCTTTACTATAGTATATTTTAAAAAGACACAAATTCTGTCACTGTCCCAAGTTGAGAAGTGGAGTCTATTGCTCCACTCCCTCAAATATAAGTTATCCCTATAACTTCTTGGACCTATAAAATATGGCAGAAGGGAAGTGCCGCCAATTCTAAGCCTAGTCTTTAAGAAGGCTGGAAGCTTCTACATCCTGCTTTTTGAAATCCAACCACCTTGACATGAGGAAGCCTAAGCAGCCATAGGAGGAACATAGGAGACTGAGGGAACCTAGTTGATAGCCCTAGCTAAGCTACCAGCTGACAGCAGCATCAACTGTTCACTAAGTGTGCCATCTTGGTCACTCTCGCCTGTATGAACTCCAAGGTAGCTGTGACTACATGTGGAGCAGAGTCACCCAGATGAACACAGTCCAAAGGATTAGAAGATGGTTTTAATCCACCAACTTTGAGATATAAAAGAAAGATATACAGTAATAAAAAATCAAAACATATCACTTTCATTGTTTTTGAAAAGTACTATCAAAGTCAAATTTTAATAGGTTCTATTTATCCAAAACTCCTCTTTAGCTCAAACTGACTCCTCTGGCATCTTAAGATGGCATATTCCTAATATTTTCCTCCTTTTACCTAGAGACATCAATAACCATAAGTTTCTTCTCCACCCTGAACTCTGGGAATTTGTAATAATTTCCCTACTAACTACTCTTTTGGTTTCAAATGAACACCCATGTCCTTTGTCTCTCACAACCATACTGTAAAGAAAAAAAAATAAATTGAAGTAAGAAGTACATAATCTCATCACATGATTTTAATAGAGTTAAGTTGGGAGAGGAGTCAGACTTTTCAACCTAAATAAAAATTTCTCTCTCCATATCTTTCCCCAATGGCAGTAACCAAACAAGATTAGGAACACGGCTATTAAAAATCCAAAAGAATTGAATCAGCATACTATAGCAATGCCTACATTCCAATGTTTACAGCAGTGCAATTCATAAAGTCCAAGTTATGGACCAGTCTAGGTGTCCATCAACAGATGAGTGGATGAACAAAATTAGGTATATATATATACAATGGAGTTCTACTTATCCATAAAGAAGAATAAAATTATGTCAAGTGGATAAAAATGAAGCATATCATGTTTACTGAAATAAGCCAGACTTGGAAAGTTAAGGTTTAAATGTTTTCTCTGATATGCAGAAGCTAGAGATAAATTAAAAAGGGAAGGGGAATATCATGAAAACATGAAGGAGAATAGTAGATTAGAGGAAGGAAATCAGGGGAGAGAAGGAGGGGAGAGAAAATGGAAGAACTGCAGAATGCAATCAACCTAATTATGCTATGTGCATGTATAAATATATCACAAAAAATTCCACTTTTATGTATAATTATTATGCACCAATTATAAATAAATAAATAGATGGGATACCAATACAGTAGAGGAAGAGGATCAGGGGGAGAGAGGACAGGAGGGGAAGGGGAGTACTGTGCACTAAAATGGAACAAACCGTGCTATGTGCATGTATGAATATGTCACAATGTGTCCCACTATTATGAATAATTATAATAAAGACATAATAAAAAAGAAAATGTAAAACTATAAAGGCATTATCCTAGTTTTGAATTTCTTTTTTGAGAAATAGACACTTGTGAAATAAAGATAAGCTCATAGTAAGTGGCAATATCTAATAACTGATGACTAAAGACAATTTAAGCATGTTGACCTTTCACAGGTATCTAAAGAATTTAGGAATTTATTATTTAAAGCTAAGAGCAAAAAGCTAAGAATTTAAAATATAAGTATGTGTCCAGAGGCTACAACTAGCAAAGAACCAATCTTACAAAGACACTATACACCCCCCACCAAAATGATACGAGGAAGTAAGATTTTAGAGGGTGTGGTAGATATTTTTTTCTATCTCCAGAATCTAACATAGTGTTTGGTGTATAAAAATTATTCAGTATATATTTAAAAATGAATTTAAAAATGAGGGTCATGTCAAAGAAAGAAGCAAAAGAAGCCAAAATGTAAATGAAGGAAAGATAAGGAAGAGTTTCGAATACAAATGCCTCCAAGAGCAGGCATGATCAAATGTTTCAAAGGTGCTTTCTCAACAAAAGTGTTCTGATACATAAGCAACCAGGGTGTGAGCCTTGGTGAGCAGATGGAAGAGCCTCCGCTAAACAGGGCCTGCATCTTTTCACTCCCTGAGGCAAGGCAGGCCTTCAAGGAGAAGAAACACACTTCAGTTGCTTAGAAAGCCCTAAAAGAGGAAGGCCTCGTGCGCCTTCCTGGAGTCCTTCATATTGTTAAAAAAGTGGAGTCAGTAGACCAATCATAATAAGAGGGGTCATCTGGTGCTAAGGAAAAGTCAATTTCATATGTATAGAACCCCCTCTCAACCTGAATTTTTAATATCTAAAAATTCTTGATGATAATTTTCAAATATTAAAATTTCCACCAAAAGGGATGAATTTTTATTTAGGTCAACAGCTTTCTGCTCACAGGTATGGTTGATGTTTGTTGACCATTGAGACACCTCATATGTTTTATTAGCTCAATTTCTTTTCATTATTGAATTTAATATACTTGCTGAATGTAAGTATATTATTTAAGTCTTTGATCATTTTCTTGATGTAATCCTCAGAGGCCATCCTACCAAATATATGTAATAATAAATACTCCCGCCACTACCACCACCAATATCTGATTACCTAATTGCTTTTCATAATTTAGTAATACTTTCTGAAATAGAAATGAATAAAAATACACCACAATTAATGGGTAGATTCAGCCATTCTATATGCAACTGGAGACCAGGTATTCTCCCTGCCGTAGATGCAGAGAAGGATGAAAAAGTTGCATTCTGCCCTCAAGGGACATAGTTTAAGGATAGTCCCATATGAAAATTAAAAATGCAATTGGGGGAAAACAGTTTCTATAGGAATAGGAAAGACAGTAGAGTTAATCAGATATAACTTTCTTATGTTCATATATGAATACATCACCAATAAGACTTCACATCATGTACAACCACAGGAATGAGATCCTAATTAGAATAAATTATACTCCATACATGTTGAATAAGTCAAAATATACTCTGGTGTCATATATATCTAAAAAAGAACAAATAAAATAATAAATAAATAAATAAATAAAAAGTGATATCATCAACAAGAGAGCCAGTCCAACTGGGTCAGGGGATTAGAGAAAAGGATGTTTGAAAACGTTTGACATAGAAGGAGATTTTGGCCACTTATTAAAAGTGTATACCTGTGGGGCACTAGCACACCCAACCCCATCAAAAATGCAGTCAAAGTTAACACAGTGAGCCTATTTCACAAGTCCAGTGATAAGACTGAGAGTATTGCTGCTTATATAAGGAAGACCATGCACATGGTTGAGTCACATGGGGATAAAAATTGAGTCACTCTTTTATTACATTATCTTGTAAATATTGTCTATATACACATCTAATTATGTCTTACTGTACTCATTGAAATGTTACTTTCTTTTACAGCAATTTGCCTTTAAGTTGTTATAATGTCATTGTTTTGCAGATGGAGGAAATAAAACCATTATCCTTCACTGAAATTAAATACTGCATGTTGACTGATATTCTCAAGAATCTGATAAGTGAGAAGCACCAGCAAATCAAACTTCAGGGTCTACACCCAATCTCCTGAATTATACTGCCTCTTGGAAATAAGCCTCCTTTTAGATGTCTGACTGGACAAGATTAGGTAATAACACAATAACTAGCAAACACCAAAACCCAATTAGTACATGCCTTATAAAGGTGTTTCGGATGTGGTTTATTTTGAAAGAGGGATGGGAAGTTGCCAAGTCTCACACAAACCATGTTTATTCCCATACTTGAGCTAAATGATACAAAAACTTCTTAAGTAAATTTTTAAATATTTTCTCATTACACCTGCCCCCATATCTCTTCCCAAAAAATGCTGTTCAAAGCTCACTTAGAACTTCAGAAGAAGAAAATTGATTCAATGACAAGTAAAAACAGGAAATGCCAACTTAGTATAATTCAACATTTATAGGTTTCAAAATCTGATAAGAACCTCAAATTCCCACACTCTGCCCAGAGAAAAATGCTACCTCTTTGCTTAATCTACCTTTTATGCTGTATATATAAAACCCAGAGTAAAGTGATCTGGCAATTTTATGCTCAATTTAGTCAATGTAAACAATAAAAAGTACACAATGCAAGTTCAAAACAAAATATGATATAGTCAATTGGGTTATCCCAATTGACCAAATTAATGAGATTAAATAACTCAAATTCAGCTTCCCAAACTATAGAGCTTCTTGGAAGAGCAAAGAACAAAACAGCAATAGAAGTTTTGAATTGGATTTTCAATAGCAGACTATACATAGCAATAGACATGCAGACTTTAGTAAGATCGAAAATGCTTAAGAACATTTGGTTTAGGCAGATAGTGTGGGTGTTTGCTTTTGCTTCTTTGGTTATACCCCTCCTACCTGAGAATCGGTAAAGAACAGTGCTTTTCTACATTATGTGTTTTTCAAATCATTTTTTTTTCTGGAGGAAAGGATGAATTTTCTGTGGGTAGCCACAAAAAGGGCCACAAATGTGGACTATCTATGTTGCTTATAATTTGAATAAAGAATGAATCTAATTAAAGTACCCAAACATTTCTGTGTAGCAATGGGGGTTTAGTGATGTTAAGTCTTCAACCTTGTCAAGGGAAGCCAGAAATTCAGACTTTTGTTGCAATTCCCCTGGTTTATTTTAACACTGAGAAACTAGACAAAACAGGTTCATACATTTAAGTTGGCCCACTGGCCATCTCTGTAATATGTCCTATACAGAAAAGAACTTTCATTTGCAAAATTATAAATATACTGAATATGTATGTTTTACCAATTATTCTATATTTATAATAATCCCTGTATTGTTTTAACTTTACACATTTTAAATTTTCTTGAGTCAACTGGTTACAGTCTCACTATGCATTAACCAAAGAGGATCCAGCTCTGAATTTGTGACATCAAAGAAATACAGTATAATGGTGGATAAAAGCCAGGAGATAAGTGAGGGATATGGTTATAGAGGACTGTATTCAGAATCAACAAGAGGTCAATTTATGGGGGTAATGATGGCAGATGAGGTTATAAAAGCCAGATAGCAAAGGCCTTATTTGCCATAGTAACATGGATAAGCTACTGAACACATAAAATGCACCACATGCTGTGTTTGCACTGTACATTGCCCAACGTAACTTTCATGCCAACTTTTATGAGGGACTATCACTCTCTTCAATCTTACAGATGAGGAAACTGAAACTTAGGTCAAGAGAGCTGTCTAAAGCCAGGGTTGTGAATGGCAGTCGGAATCTGGGCTCAAAAATCTGACTCCAAAACCTGTATTTTCAGCCACTATGAGATTGCTAAGGAATTTGGATTTCAGCCTAAAAGTAATGAAAAACAAATGAAGAATCTTAGACCCACATTATTCTATTCTGCTCATATATCACGCTGTGAGTTAAATAATGGAAAGTATGATTACTGTTTTATATCTGGAGAAACCAAGAAAGGTTAGGCAATTTAAGGCAAGGGAAACAATGGGCTCCTAGCACCCAAATAGATCAGTCTCTAGCCCAAGACTCATGCTGGTTTTACACACTATGGTTGGCACACATTACTTTCTGAATACTTGGTGTGCTTTCAACAATCATATTGCTTAAAATTCAGAAATTCCAAAAGTACATTCCCAATTAAGTCCTCTTCCCAGCAGAATACTAGCTATTTCTAGCTAAGTAACTCCTAATTTGTGATGTCAATCTAAGAAATACAAAGTACCTACTGGGACAAAGAAGTACAGCCATCATCAATTTCTTCCCCAAAACTAACTGTGCATGCTGAACTATAAACCCTATTTGAATGTCAATGAGGAAATAATAGTTCCCTTTTGTGTACTAATAACTCTTTAATAACATTCCTTGCATTGACATACAATTGCTATAAATCATTTAACAATTAACTTTCTAACTTATAACCACATTTATTCATAGTTGATTGAAAGTTTACATATCCTCCCTCAAGTTTTCCTTCAACAAAAATTTAATGCCATTTATATTGCTCAGGTTAAGACTAATAGTTAGAAGGGAATTACTTCTTTATAACAGTTATTTAACAACAGCTGAACCTAGAGTATGACAAAGATAGTTTCCTGTACACAGGGGAAGAGAGTCGCATAAATGAAGCTATGTTCTGATTGCTTTTGGTATGCCACAAAGCTATACTGTATCACCTCAATGCTTTCCAGAATAAAAAAACAGATGAAATAACTTTCACCATAAAACATAAAGATAACAGCAACCACTTGTTGAGCACTAATGTATATGTCACAAGGATCCTCTGAAGAGGTATTATATCTGAACTTTTTCATGGGAGGAAACTGAGGCTCAGAAAAAGTAAATATTTTCTAAGATCATAAAACTAGTAAACAGATATCTATGAACTGAACTCAGAAAAATATGACCCCACGGTCATATAATAGTAAGCCCTAGGACAGTAGGAATCTTAGGCATTGGTAAGAGAAACAAAAGTGAGAAAGAATCTGGAAGTCTATTTGAGACCTAATATAGAAAAATCTTGGGGAATGGATATCATTAAAATACAAGCATAAAAGGTGAATATGAAAAGAAATAGAATGAAATATAAGAAACATTACAGAATGAAGATAATACTTGTAAAACAGATGATAAACAGCAAACTAGGAATAGAGGGCAACTTCCTCAAAGTGATAAAGAACATCAAAAGACACACAGCTTTTGCATACAGGTGAGAAACTAGATGCTTTCTCTCTGAGATCAGGAACAAAGCAAGATGTCCCTCTTGCCACTTCGAATCACCATTATACTAGGTATTCTAATTGTCACAATAAGACAAGCAGAGGAAATATGAGATAAATGGTTGGAAAGGATGAAATAAAACTATCATTGTTGCATATAGCATGATTTTCTAGGTAAGAAATAAAAACAACAAATAACTCTTAGGACTAGTAACCAAGTATGCCAAGGTCACAAGATACCAGTTGATATATAAGAGTTAATTGCTTTTCTAAATGCCAGGAATAAACAATTGTAATTTGAAATTTAAAAAAAAATCCTTTTATAATATTGCCAAAAAAAACTTATGTGTGTGCATCTATATATTTAAATCAGCTAAATAAATGGATAAACATACTGTGTTCACGGATGCCAATTTTTGCCAGATTTGGCATTGACCTATAATTTCAGAGCCCTGGAAGCTGAGGCAGGAGGAGAGCAAGTTCAAAGCTAGCCTCTACAATTTAGCAAGACTTTTATCTCAAAAGGCGGTGGGGGGGCAGAGGATGTAGCTCAGTGGTAAAGCTCCTCTGGGTTGAATCCCCACCACCCCTCCCCCATGTAAAATGTCAATTCTTCCCAAGATGACCAGCCGATTACTTCAATTCAATTTCAACCAAAATTTCAGCAAGTTATTTCATAGCTGTTGAAAGACTATCTTAATGGAAGGAGACCCTCAGGGTTATACAAAATTACATACAAGAGGAAGTGAGGGGAAAGGGAAAAAAAATACAAGGGGGAGAAATGAATTACAGTAGAGGGGGTAGAGAGAGAAGAGGGGAGGGGAGGGGAGGAGAGGTGGGATAGTAGAGGATAGGAAAGGCAGCAGAATACAACAGACACTAGTATGGCAATATGTAAATCAATGGATGTGTAACTGATGTGATTCTGAAATCTGTATACGGGGTAAAAATGGGAGTTCATAACCCACTTGAATCAAAGTGTGAAATATGATATATCAAGAACTATGTAATGTTTTGAACAACCAACAATAAAAATTTTAAAAAATAAAAAAATAAAGTGTATATGGAAAGGTAAAAGACCCAGAATTGCCAGCACAATGCTAAAGAAAGTTGAAGGACTCACACAAAAAATTCAAGCCTTAATACAATCACAACAATGTGATATTGGCAAATAATAGACATTGGAACAGAAAGAAGAGTGCAGAAGTAAATTCATGCAAACATAGTCTTCTGATCTTTGATGAAAGAGCAAGAACAATTCACTGAAAAAAAAAGATAGTCTTTACAAATAAATATGCTGAAACAATTGGATGTTCAAATGCAAAAAAGAACCTCGATGAGTTTACACTTTTCATAAAATTAACCCACAATGCATCACAGACTTAAGTGTAAAATGCAAAACTACAAAAATTCTAGAAAAATACAGGAAAACATATGTGTACTTGGTTTTAATAATGAATTATTTATAATACCAAAAGCACAATCCATGAACAGACAGATTTGTAAGTTGAAATTAATTAAAATTTAAAACTTCTGTTCCATGAAAATCACTGCGAAGAGAATGAAGTGACAAGCTATACACTGGAAGAAAAAAAAATGCAAAACACATATTCAATAAAGAACTTTAAACAAAAAAAAATATAAAGAACATTTTTAAATCAGTAGGAAAACAGACCCACTGAAGAATGGGCAAAAGATCTAAATAGACACCTCAGAAAGATGACACACAGATGACAAATAAATATATTAAAATATCCTCAACATAATTCATCACCAGGGAATTGCAAATTAAAATGAGAAGATATCACCACACACCTATTAAAGTGGTTAAATTCTAAAAACAGACTACATTGTCTGCAGGCAAGGATGCAAACTATTCCTTACTGGTGGATTTAACCATTTTGGAAGCATTTTACAAAGTTAAACACAATCTTACCATAAGATCCAATGACTGCACTCCTAATTATATACCTAACTGAAATCTCTTGTCCGTTCCAAAACATGCACATGAATGTTTACAGCAGGTGTATTTATAATCACCCAAAACTCAAAGCAACTAAGAAATCTTTCAATAAGTGAATGGATGAGCAAACTGTGATATATCCATATATGAAATATTATTTAGCAAGTAAAAATATGAACTATTAAGCCCATAAAAAGATATATGTTAAGCCTACATACATTTTGCTAAGTGAAAGAAACCAGTCTGAAGAAACTACTTATTCTATAGCTCCAATTATATCACATTCTGTAAAAGACGAAATGACTTAAGATGGTGAAAAGTTCAGTGGTTATGTGGGAAGAGGAAGAAGGAGTTGAATAATTAAAGCACCTGGTATATTTTAGGACACTGAAACTATTCCATAGATTATTAAAAAGGTAGATATATGATCAATTTGTTTAAAACATATATTTTACAGCACCTTAGAGTAAACCTTAAGTTACAAAAAATTTTAAAACTTAATTTAGGAGGTCAAGAGGTTCCAGAATGGAATATAGACTGTGACAAAACAATCTAATTATATTTAAAATGTATGAAACAACTTCATAGAAGGGAGTGGGATAAATGACACTGACCTAAATAACTTGATAATTTGGAAGACTAAAGGAAAAGTCCTCTGACAAACACTGGACTCTTATTGTCTTCCCTGGCTATATGGGTTAACAATTCTGATACCACTAAACGTAATGAAACAATTAAGGAAATGAATGACAGTTGAGAGGAGCCAGTCTTCTTCTTGTTAAGGGTAGTTACAGATACGCAAGAAGAAGAGACTAGTATCCACACGGTTATGGATTGGATTTGAAGACATCGGTATAAACTTGGGTTCAGCATAATATAGACACAGATGGTTACATATAGAATTTTAAACACATTTACTTCTATAATTTGAGAGGGCTTAAGGCAGTGATGTTCCCATAGCAACAAGCACATTTATAATGTCCAGGGTTCTTTTTTTTTTCCTAATATATTGTCCAACGAAAGGAGCCACAGCTCCCTGGGGAAATGGTTGATTCTAGAACTAGGGCAGTCGGCGCCTGGAGCATCTTGTAGTCCCACAAAGCAGTGTTGAAAGAAAGAAAGAGGAAAGGACCAAAAAAAAAATAATAATGATAAGGTAGATGTCAAAAGGGCATAAGAGCCAACTGAAGTGTCTTAATAACATGGAACCCTGGGCAACAAAATAATATCCGATTATGACCTAAAATACAGAATCTGTGAGTCCAAACTGACATAAATAAGTGATAGAATAAATATGCCAGTAGAGGAGAAGATACTAATCTCCCTGGCAGAAGAATTACAAATAATTTACATAAGTACTGCACGTTCAAAAAAAGGTTTGAAGTCCCCACTCTTTCTTTGAGCTACACTTCTTTCCTGAGATGACAGATGGAAAGTAGGGCTTGGTAGAGTGATGACTTAGGAAAAACATCATCATCACTAGTAATGATAAATTGTATTGGTAGATTGTACCTTTGACAAGATGTAATAAAAATGGCACATTAGCTCTGGGATCTTCCTCACAAATACTCATCACCCATTTCTAATCATGAGAAAAAAAGCCAGACAAATTCCAGTTTGGGAGCATTCTATAAAATATCAAATGAGTGCTCCACAAAACTGTCAAGATAATCAAAAACAAGGACTGGCTGAGAAACTGTCACAGCACATAGCAGTTTAAAGACAAATGACAATGAAATATAATGTGGTCTCCTGGGTGGTGTCATGGAGCAGAGAAAAAAACATTAGAAAAATAACTAATTATGTCTCAGTGAAGTATGGGCCTTAGTTTATAATACTGGATTATATTGGTTCAAAAATTATGACAAATATACCATGCTAATGTAAAGACTCAAATAATAGGAGAAAATGTATGAAGGGGAAGAGGGAAGAGGATATCATGGGGAACCCTCTGTGGTGTCTTCACAATAGCTCTGTGAATCTGAAACTGTTCTAAAATTAGAAGTTCATTTTTTTTTAAATCACACATATAATATTACTAGTTCTAAAATATAAAGCGTGACAAATTGAAAAAAAGGAAACAAACAACTCAAAATAAGGATAGGAAAAACCTATGAACAGAATATTCACAGAAGAGGAAATCTCAATGACCAAAAAAAATTGACCTTCTTGGTAGATAAAAGGACATAGAAATTGAAACATAATACTGTTTTTAATCAAGAGTTTGGTCTACAATTTAAAGAGTAAAATATCCAGTGTTTACAAGGATACAGAAAATGGACACTGTTCTACATTGCTGATAAAAACATGTTAACTACAACATTTGCAAAGTATAGAACAATATTTATTACACTAAGAAACATAAACACTTCCACCTAGCAATTGTATTTTAGGGCATCTATCCTATAGCAATAAAAACATCACAATGACAAGATATATGCATGTTGTATAACAACATTTTTAGTGGTGAAAACTTAGAAACAATCTGAATGTCCATCAATGGGATAACGGTTAGATTATTACATTGTATACAGACTATAGAAAATTATGCAGCTGATACAAAAAGCATATAAGTCTGTTAAGCTGGAAGGATGTTATGATGTTATTTTTTTTAAGGGAGAGGTGAGAGAGAAAGAGAGACAGAGAGAGAGAGATAATTTTTTTAATATTTATTTTTTAGTTTTCGGCAGACACAACATCTTTCTTTGTATGTGGTGCTGAGGATCAAACCCCGGCCGCACGCATGCCAGGCAAGCGCGCTACCGCTTGAGCCACATCCCCAGCCCATGATGTTATTTTAAATGGTAAAAGAAATATGCAGAGTAATATGCAGAGTGTGTTAGTATTTTGAAAACTCTCTGAATGTGCCTCTACGTTTACATATTTTTGGAAGCCTACACACCTGGCCAACATCAGTTTCCATAGGACAGCCGGATGCAGCTTCCGTTTAATCTCTTGATACTCCTTACATATGTGTTGTTATGGTTTAGATCTGGGACATCCTCCACTTTCATGTGTTCAGAGGTGGTACTTTTGGGGAATGATTGGATGGTGAGGGCTCTGACTTCTTCAGGGGATTAATGCTTCGTGGCTAAATGAACTGTGGGGAGGCGGAGGAAACTGCATAAGGTGGGACCCAACTAATGGAAATAGGCCACTGAGGGCATGCCCTGGAAGGCTTTATCTTCTCCTCCACCCCTTCTTCCCTCCCTCTTTCTCTTTCTATCTCTCCCCACCCTCCTTCCCAGGTGCCACAAGTTGAACAGCTTTCCTCTGCCACACCCTTTGACCATGATTGCTTCTGCAACAAAGCCAGCCAACCATGGACTAAAATCTCTGAAATCATGAGTCAAAATAAATTTTTCCTCCTCTAAGTTATTCTTGTAGGGCATTTTGGTCACAGTGACACAGAGCTGACTAATACATGTATACACAAAAATAAAATAAACTTTAAGTATGATTGTCATACACTACATTTAGCTGTGGGGTTTTCAGAAAAAAAAAAAAAAAAAAGAATTCCAAAGCTGCAACAACTGAATTGACATAATCACCATCTAGCAGCATCACTGTAACACAGAAAGATGAAAAGATATTTTCCATGGGACCACAGTAACCTACTTACTACATCAAGAGAAAAAACACCAAGTTGTTTATTTTTGTCAGTCACGGACTTGAGCGAAATGAGCCCAGTCCCTCTGTATTTGGTCCCATATAAGGGAGATTGTTGACTTCCTAGAAATTCAGAAGAGTTCATGTGGCCTCTAACAATTCAGAGCAATACTGTTTTGGAAAGTAAAATGAGGTTCTGTGTATATACGTACCAAATTGTACACAGAAGGACCCAAAAAAATAAATTCAATTCCCAAGATGTCAGCAATCATGGGAGATGTCTGAAACCAGAAGTTCAGTCAGCAAGAGTAGTAGGGTACTCTTGAATAGACACAAACTCAATGGGGACTAGAAAGAAAAAGCTAGAAAAGAAAAATTTTGCTGGATATTTAAAAACTGCTCCATTTCTTCCACATACAACACAGTCAAAGCTCCATTCAACAACACAAGTGAAATACGGCATCAGAAGTAATGTAATTTTAGCATTTAGCCATATACTCTGTGACCCAAGCAGTACCAATGGATATTTTTTGAAGGAATGGAGGGAAGAAGAGAAAGAAGTAAGAGAGGGTTAAGACTATTCCATAGAGAAATAGCTGTCTTTAGCTAGTAAGACTATAAACATATAGAAAAACTTCATGGAATGAAAGAATCAACAGAGGGAAAACTAAGAATTTTTGTAGCCAATCTGCTTAACACAAATCTTGTAAATGGAGTGAAAAGATGTCCCAGTTGTAGTGAACCTACAGAATGTGAGTTTTTTGAGCTAGATTAAACTATATCCACTAGACTTTATAGTAAGTTCTCTAGACATGTGGCCCAAAGAAAACAGGCTAAAAAGAATGGGCAAAAAAAGGGGGGGGGGTGTCTTACATACCAAATAAGTGTATCCGTGCATTTCAGTAAGAAATTCAGAAATATTAAAAAGATAGCAATCAAGAGTCAGGTCCCAGAGGTGGCAAAATTATAGTACTTATAGTAACAAGATCTATCACATAAGGGGTACATCTTAACTCTAAAGACCTCCAAAGACCTTATAAAGATGTGATTATACTTGATCATATTTGAGACATTTTGAGTTTTTGTAATAGACTCCGAAAAATACTCTAAAAAACATATTTTCTCTAAATGTCTTAAGCCTCTCTTCATTAGGCAATTATGAGGGGAAGAAAAGGATGTAAGGAAGAGATAGAATAATTGAAAAGGTGCTAGGACAAGAGTTAGGGGCCTTGAGTTCTGGTCTTGACTGTCTCTGATGCACTGTGGTCCCCTGGCATCACCTCCACCATGCTCTGTTACATGAAAGGGATAAAGGATCCCACTCTGATATGAATTGCTATAACTGAAATGTGCTTTGTTTTGCTCTGAATGAACATTCACTTGTGCTTATGGTTCTGAGTTTGAGCCAGTTTCCCATATTTTGTATCTGAAAATAAGGGTATAATCAAATCTTAGCCAATTGTTTTGATTAAAAAATTCTTGAAATATTTGAAATTTTCACCTGGAACTGCAATGGTCTAGACCAGTAGTTTAAAACAAGTTTTGCAATATCCTTTGGTCAACAGGTTTATTAAACAGAAGACTGATGTACAAAATAGAAAAGGGACACTGCTTTGCTAAAAACAAGAGGGTCAGGGGATGCAGAGCAAGGGGTAGAGGGACAGAGTTCTACTCTTCCCCTCTGTGTTTCCTCAGAGTTCTCTGAGGGTTCCTGCTGAAACTGTAAGTCTCCTTAGACTGTGAAAATCGAGGCTTGGTGACAGCTTACCACAAAGTGTACCATACACATACATATTTAGAAACAAATGTTAAGGAATGACTCCGTTTAAAGTACAGCAAAACTTCAGTTTCTACAGTGGGGTAACTCACATCATTTAACATTCACTTGGTGCCAACTAATCATGAACACAGATGCATGGGCACTGAGAAGAGTATGACCCTCTGTTGTAAAGTGGGTTTCCAGAGAATCCAAAATATGCTCATATGATTTTTTTGTTTAGAGTGCTATAAAAAGGAAAATACAAATGTAAAACCAAAATTGTATCAGAATTGCAGACTTATAAGAATATGCAATTCCACCCACAAAGTTCTTCTAAGTACTCTCTTATTAAAATTGATTTCAGGAAGGGAAACACAACCTCAATGTTCCTTCTCAGAAGTCTGCAAGATTTGTTGATACACAGGTTTAAAGTCACTTTACTTTGGAGATGAAGAATGAAAAATGCAAACAGACTTCAATGAAGAATTCATCAGGAACCCAAGCTCAACCCAACCTATACCTCTACTGAGAGTCAGTCATGACTGCCATCCTAGGAGGACCCTAGAGACTGTCCACATGCAAGCACCCTCCAGAAGCCTATATGAATGAGTTAATTTGTAGGAGGCTTTGTTTGGTATAGAGAGCAGGAAAAAGCTATATGAAAATGGAAATATGTGGTAGCAAGGTTTGTGGGTTTCTCTAAGCCACAGGGAGAGAGATGTGGTAGATCAATGATTCCCAAAGACACAGAAGAACATCTGCTATGGCTTGGATATGGTTTGAGCATGTCTCCCAAATGTTCATGTGTTGTAAACTTGGTCCTCACTGTGACTATATGGGAGTTGTTGTAACTTAAAGAGATAGGTTCTAGTTGGAGATCCTTAGGTCATTGGGGGAGCTGCCTCTTCAGAAGGTATTAAGGTCACTCTCATGGGACTTATGATTTCTCATGAGTTGAGATGTTGTAAGAGCCAACTGGTCCCTGGCTTTCTGTTTGATGATGGGATCTCTTCCTCCCACATGCACTCCAACAATGATCATCTACTGTGAGGGGACATGGCCAAGCATCACACTCACCAGAGACTACACCATGCTGTTTGGACTTTCAGCCTCTAAAACTGTGAGCTAAATAAAACCTTTCCTTTATAAAGACCTGCCTTGGCGATTTCATTATTACAATTATGCAAAACTGACTTTTGTGACATCTCAACATTTTTAATTTTTACCCAACCAATTTTGATGGAGTGTTTACTATATGTCCCATATATTATTCTAGGCAATGGGAATACAGAAGTGAAAAATTCACAAGTTCCTGCCTCTGAAAGGAAGGGAAATAATACACAAATAAGCTGTAGATCATAACAAGTGCTATGAAGGAAATAGAGCAATGCAATAAATGGGGAACACTTTGGACAGGATAAAAGGAGAAAGCCTCCACAAGGAGGGATTTCAAGATGAAAGGAAGAGAAAATGGGATGGGATGAGAAGAAGAAAGGTAGTCAAGTCCAAGAAATAGAAAGAAAAAAGGTTCTAAGGCAGGAGAAATTGTGGCTCCACTGAGGACACAAGGCAGGTAGTGTGACTAGACCTATGGAGAATGGGTGGCTCCAGCACCACAGGTTCCCTCCAGCACCACAGGGGTTTGCATTGTCCTCAGAGTTACAAAAACCCACTGGAGGATTTTAAACAAAGAAGAGAGTTTGTTTTATTTACTGATTTAAAATATCATTCTACTGTGAAAGAAAGGAATGTAGCGTGCAAGAGTTCAAAAAAGGTGATTAGAAAAGAGATTAGAATTCTCTTGCTATTGGCCAGGAAGGAAATGGTGGTGGCTTGGGATCAGGGGTGGCAGTGAGAGGAGACAAGCAAATAGTTTCAAAGTTTATTTTGGAAACAGAACTACAGAATTGCTCATGGGTTGGTTATGGGAGGTAAGTGAAAAGGTTAAAGCAAGGATGACTCCTAGGTTTTGGCTTTAGTAATTATAAGTCTGGTGGTGGTTGGAGCAGGGAGTCAGGGAGAAGTTGGCACAATCTTGGGGGAAGACGCAAGATGCTGACTAATGTTATCCAGACATCAGCTGGAGGCTATCTAATCTTGAGAACCTAGGAAGGACACCTTTGAACCCTCAGCTCTATAGCTTAATTCTCTACAGGAGAACTAGATCTTCCCAAGATTTCTCTTTTCTCCCGTGGATTGAGGATCTCATCATTATCCTGTGTTTATGACTTCTGTTTCCTTCCTGCCTCCATTCACCCCATCAACCTTTTACCCATTTCTTTTTCTCCTTTCATTTTAAAATGTGTGTACATGCATTTTCTTACCTGCTGCCTTTATTCATAAAAACACCAGTGGAACTTCATATACTGTCACAACATTGGCATACTGATTTCAACAAAGCACAATTAATTTTAAGGAAATCTTATAATACCACACTCTGAATCTTTATCAAAGGTAATCAAGACAATGCTATTATAATCAATAATAGCCTCATAGCATTTGAAATTATATACATTTTTTTTGCTTGCCAAAGCTATTACATTTTCTAAATGATTTCATATTTTCAGTATTGTCCCTGTCACCAAAATCACATTGTTCTTTGTACACATAATGGAGATAAACATTTCTGATTTCACTTTCAGAATAATTATTTTTTAATGGATCTAATAATGGTACCAGGGTCTTCATGAGAAGACCCATTCTTGTGCCAGTCACTTTTGTATCAAAGTCTTCATATTACTGAACAATTTCTTTCCAATAAAAGCAATGACTCATGACAGTTCCTGATGGAGAACATGTCCTATTGTAATCATGTTTCATCTCATTTAGTGTAGCATTAGCCAGTGACACAAGGAACCAGGACATCCTACCTCCTGTGACAAACTTTCAGTGGAAAACGCTTGCTCCTATTGATGACTGCCTCTTATTCCCACCATATTCACAGAACAAATCTACTTAAGCTTAGCATTATCTTAATTTTTACCTACTTGAATGAAGAGCATAACCACACTTATAACTGATTAATAATCTCTTCAAATTTTAAATGAAAGTGTGAAAAACTATCTTGGAGGAGATTAAAAACTAATATATGCAATCTACATAGCTTACATTTACTTTTATCAAAAAATATTTATCATATACCTATAATAGGCCAGAAACTCTAGGTGCTAAAGATATAAATGGGTAAAAAATGGACTTAGCCCCTACTACCAGGTAGCTCAAAGATCTCAAAGTCTTTGTTTTATCATTCCAGCTGCAAGATGAACCATCATATGTGATCTATCCTGGGTTTCCTGCTAGAAGCCTTTAAAATAAATAAAAGATAATAAAAATTGTGTTAATTTTACATTGCTACAAAACAAATACCTAAGGCATCTACCTTAATAAAGAGAAAAGGTTTACTTAGATCACATTTTTGGAGGTTCAAAATCCAAGGTCAAATGAGGGCTCCAGGCATTTGGCCTGAGGTGAGGACAGTAGATGGTGGTGCATCGCATCATGGTGAGAGTGTCGGTAGGAGCAAGGGATCATATCTTGAACAAGAGCAGAGAGAAAGAAGATGGGTGAGGCCAAAATCTTTATAGAGCAACCCTCTTGTTATGGTTTGGAGGTGAGGTGTTCCCTGAAAGATCACATGAGACAATGCAAGAAGGTTTGGAGGAGAAATGATTAGGTTGTAGCCTAGGCTAATGGGATTAACTCAAGTGGTAGGGTGTGGCTGGAGGAGGTGGGAATTGGGGCATGGCTTTGGGTACATATTTGTATCTGGAGAGTAGCTTTTCTCTCTTCTTTCTGATCACCTTAATGTGAGCTGCTTCCCTCTGCCACACTCTTCCTCTATGAGGTTCAACCTCACCTTGAGCCCTGAGAAATAGAGCCAGCCTTCTATGGACTAAGACCTCTGAAACCATGAGCCCTCAAATAAATTCTTCCTCCTCTACAATTGCCCTGACCAGATCCTTTAGTCACAGCAGTGAAAAACCTGACGAAAACATCTCTTCTGAGAACCACTAAAGAGGTTACACAAGAACTACCAACAGAGTCACTAGAAATACCTCTAACCCAAGACCTAAGGACACCCCAATGGACCCACCTCCCAACAGTGCCACACTGGGGACTGAGCTTTTAACCACAATGGACCCTTGAGAAACACTCAAACCATAGCAAAGTTTGAACTAAAGCTCCTTAAGTGGTCCTATTTCCTTAATTGTCAAGTAAGTTCCCATATTAAATGAGAAAATCCATTTAAAGGTGTTCCATATGTTACTTGGTCCAATGTAGGCATTGACAAAACATTGGTCACCCTGCCACTCCCTTTTGTATAGGATTAAAGTAAGTTTTACTGTCCTTCTAAGCTGGGGTTCTACAAGAGAATTAAGCTCTAATGCCCAAAGACCTCAATGGTTTTAATGAATTAATTTTTCCCCTATGCAAACCGAAGTAACTATCTCTGTGTCACTGTTAGGATAGTTGTGAAAACACCTACTTTGATCATTTTCAGTCAGACTTACTTCTGTCATGCAAACCTTAGCTGAAGTTGAGAAAAGTTGGGGGACAATATCACTTTCATCATCTATTTTAAAAAGCAAGGCTAAATTGGGGAGGAAATCTAATTTGGTAAAGGCACAGAACCTAGAACAACAATAAAAAATAAACCAGAAACCAAAAAGTCTCTAGAGAACTAAAGAAGTAAAGAGAAAAGTCAGACTCACTGAAGGTAAATGCTCTAAGCAAAACAACCATGCAGAGGCCAGGGCCAAGGAAACCCTGGTCAAAACTAAAATCAAATACAGTGCAGTGAAAACCAAAACAAATGCCCCATTCATTCACAGAAAGAGACAGACCAGAAATACTTAGAAAATATTATGATTCTCCATGTTCCTCAGGGGATCTCAAAGCACTTGAGATAAACTACTAAATGATCATATAAACTACAATATTCTTCACATGAAGGGGACTGGGATGCCACTAAAATATCTCAAGGCTGAGAAGTTACTCAGATATGTCAGAAGCTAATCTGAAATTCCAAAAAGTGCTTAAAATCTTTTATTTTAATGACTCAGTGTCTCTTTCCCAGACAGGAAATTACCTAATTCAAGGACACAGAAATTCATCATGGCCTTATTCAAAGCTAACAAAGACACAACAAAAATGAATTTGTAGGGACTCACTGATACTTCTTAAATTAACATGTAATTGCCTACATCCATATAGTTCAACTGCATGGGTGACACATGCAATATTTCATAAGACAAATCTATCATTAACAACAAAGTTTTATCACAAATCAACTTTAAGCAAGTGATATAAAAATGAGATTTATATTTAATGCACTGTTGTAAATTGCACCAATTGCCAGTGTTAACACTGGCAACATTACATGCCAAAAAAGCTTTTAAATGCCTGGAAGGAGAATGCTCTCCAAAACTGTTAGGAAAAAAAATGTCTTAAAGAGAGTTGGGAACAAAAAGTGAGAGAGAAAAACAACTTTCCTCTTGTCATTTAATATTCCATAGGAAGACCATAAAGTATATTCTAGAGTAAAGACAAGATTAGACTTATCAATCAAGACAAGAAGAAAACAGGCTGTCCTTTTCTCCTTTACAATTCATCTGTACAACTAGAAGGTATGGCTGGAATCACTTCAGTTTTCAGACACAGCAAGTAGCAATACTCAATGATATTAGTTCATTTGCAGAAAAATGTACAGTTCACTTTTTTATTGGTTCTTTTTAGTTATACGTGACAGTAGAATCCATTTTGACATAATTATACAAGCATGGAATATATATTGTTCTAATTCAGACCCCAGTACCTCTCCTAGGTGAGTCCTCTATCAGTGGGCTACATTCCCAGCCCCTCTATAAATTTTAAATCAACTAAGGAAATATTATCTTGGGGATGATTGCACATAAATTTATCTATTATGTCTGAGTGTGAGGGCACATGCCTATAATACCATTCATTGACTCGCTGGGTGCAGTGACACATTCCTGTAATCCCAGTGGCTCCAGAGGCTGAAGCAGGAAGATTACAAATTCAAAGCCAGCTTCAGCAAAAGTAAGAGATTAAGACCCTGTCTCTAAATAAAATACAAAATAGGGCTGGGGATGCGGCTCAGGTGGTCGAGTGCCCCTGAGTTCAATCCCCAGTACTTCCCCTCCAAAATAATCCCTGTGACTCCAGAGGCTGAAGTAGGAACACAAGCTCAAGGCCAGCATGGCAACTTTGTGAGACCCTGACTCAAAAAAGTTAAAGGGGCTAAGGATGTAGCTAAGTGGTAGAGTATCCTTGTATTCACTTTCTAATACTACTCATAAAAATAATGTCTATTATACTCTCCTTGATCTATAATTTGACATTTTATATTAATGCTAAATTATTCCAACCTATTTCAAAGGCTTAGGTCATTGAACTGTTCAAATGCCATTGCTAATGAAGTTTTATATAACAAACATACTCATGCCTCTAATGTACAAATGAAGTAAGTCAATATGTCTTCACAACATGGGGGACCAATCCACTTCATCACTTTTTTTCAACTAATTAGAGGCTAAAGTCCAAGCTTTGGGTCCAAATGATTTCAAAATATGACTTCCTGGTTTATTAATGTTATGACCTTAGCCTCTTTATTAGTTTTCACATCTAATGTTCTCTGCATAGTGCTATTAATGGAAGTTAACAGATTATTACAAAGTATTTTTGCACAGTCTGTAATACATAGAGATAAACAAATGATAGCTGTCATTATTGTAAGGAAATAAAGGATTGCAGGATGTCATGGTTTGAATACTCACAAATATAAAAGCTTTCAGAGACTATCGTGGTTTCAGGAAATATTTAAGGAAGTTTACAAAAATAATTAAAACATAAAGCTCCTAAAAAAATAAGAGAGAGAGAAAGAATCAAGTTAAAAGGGAAAAATGTCAAAAAGATGAGCTTCAACCGTGCTTCAACAGTGCATACAGTGCACTAAGATAAAACAGAACAATCACTTAGGAAGATAAATCAATAATCACTTATCCCAAAGCAAGACAAGGAACTTTTTCTAAGACAGAATGAAACATTTTCAACAATGTCTTCATTGAAGATAGATTTCATAGGCTGTATTTCAATATACTTTCCTCACAAATTGCAGTGATATATTTTTTGTAAAATTGGAAATTCTATACTAAGCAAACAAAAATATTGTCTCAATTTGAGAATATAATAATAATATATCAGGCTTTGTGCTGAGTTTGCAAATGAGTCACCAGAAGGAACTTTCCTGGATGAAATGGGAATCGATAAAAAATCGCCCCATCAAACAAGCCCACCACACTCTGCACTGATCCTTCTGGAAGCCAGTCTTCATTGAGAAAAGAGAAAGCAGTTACTTTTTGAACAAATGGAAAACATCCCTGTGAGGGAAACGAGAATCAGACCAAGGATAATAAATGTAAGAAGTCTTTATAATTACATTTTATCCCCTCCCCATGCCTGTTAAACTCTTTTTATCTCTTACTAAATAATATCAAAATTCTAAAAATGAAAGGGGCAACAAATTAGGGAGACAGCATTCCATACCACTGCCAATTTGGAAAAGGAAGAAGGGAAAAGGAAGGGAAGTGCCTGGAAAGAGAATAGTCCTCTGCACTAGGTAAATCCAAGCAAATGCAAGCAGATGACTTAAAAAAAAAAAAAAAAAAGATATAGCAATATCTCATAGAAAGGTAAGAAGAAGGAGGAGGGAACAACTACCTGACTTTTATTGAGTGCTAACTGAGCATTTAAGCTGAGTATCTCATTTCAAGTTCACAATGACCTTATGAGGGAAGTACTATTATTATTATTCCCTTTTTGCAAAGAAGGAAACAGAAAAATGTCAAAATCATTCGCTTGCTGTTCCATAAGGTCTGGAAATGGCAGTGCCAGGATTCAAAGGCAGACAATCTAGAAGCCCTCTCACAATGTCCCCCCTTCGATGAAGAATCCACTCACATATCTGATTCAGTCTCACCACTATGCTAGCTTCAACCTTTGAAAACCTAACCTTTAGATGACTGCCCCATCACGGAGAAAAGTCACTGAGGTCACTGGAAATCATAAGTCAGAATTATTCATATCTACCAAGAAATATGACATTCATGTAGTCTTTAATCATTGAACTATCAACCCAAAGGTTCACTCTTTAAGTATAAGGGCATTTTATACACATTTAAAATGTTAAGTAAAATTATGTCATTAATTTTGGAGAATACATCCCATGCTTGTTTTGCTCTTAAAGGCTGAAGAATAAGTAACAGACTCAGAATTATACTAAATCAGAGCCTGATTTGGTAAAATATGAGCACTTGCAATAAATATAAACTATCCCCTTGGTTTAAGATACATTTGTACCCAGCAAGCAGTAACACTGAGTTCTAAAGATAGGGATATTTTAAAATTTTAATGGAAGGGGATAATTGTGGAAGACTAGTCATTAAAGTCATTTGATGTCCTATCTAAACATCAAAGATCAGAGTAAATAAGGTGACAGGGCATAAAGTAAAATGGCATTGAGATAACTTTACTGTTACCTTCAGTACACGCTATTGTTATACACTAATAGTTGCTGTAATCTTCAGCTTTGTTTTAAATAATTTATATTGCTTTGTTACCATTATTACTAACTTATTTCATATTGACATGAGATCAATGCTTAAAGTATTTGTTGTCAATATTAAGAAGTATAGGGGGCCGGGGTTGTAGCTCAGTAGTAGAACACTTGCCTAGCACGTGTGAGGCACTGGGTTTGAGCCTCAGCACCACATAAAAATAAATAAAGAAAATAAAGGTATCGTGTCCATCTATCACAAAAAATTTAAAAATTTTAAGAAAGTATAGGGGGCTGTGGTTATGGCTCAGTGGTAGAGTGTTTGCCTAGCTTATGTGAGGCACTGGGTTCAAGCCTCAGCACCACATAAAAAATAAACATAAAATGAAGATATTGTATCCATTTATAACTAAAAATATTTTTTAAAGTATTAAGAAATACAGGTATGGGCCACTATCACCTTGCTCATTAAGTAAGTACACATGTATGAACCTCTACCTATGGATGTATGAGATAATTCTTACAGGATGAGAATATAAGCAAAAAGTAAGTTAACCTCTAAGGGGCTAACACATTTAGATGAAAAATGTGAAAGATATAATAAATTGCAGTTAAATCTGAGTCGAACCCATATATTTGGGGGCGGGGGAAATTCAAGATATTTAAAATCAGAGGGTAAAGGAAGAGAGGAGGAGGAGGAGGAGGAGGAGGAGGAGCAGCAGGAGGAGGAG
>NW_026000026.1:54583684-54618633 GCF_001458135.2 Marmota marmota marmota | reverse complement strand
TATCAAAGCAATGGCCCCAATGAATCATGTAACCGCTAGAGCCATAAGTGAGCCTGGAACCAGGCAGAGGCCAGCGGAGATCTGCTCCAATTTGAGTCCTACACAAATAAACAGTTGTTGGTTTAAGCACAAGAAGCAAGAGGGGCAGGACATAGAATGCTGTTTTATGGGCAACCAATCATCCCTATGTATGAAGGATAAGAGGAGAAGTAAGAACTACACTATTTCATATCCACAGATTTTTTTTTCAATTCACACATCTAGTTCCACATCAGCAAGCACTCAAAACATTAATAATTGATGTTACTAATCTCAAAAAACTTAGAGCAAAGCATGGCAATAAGAGGGGAGGAGGAGGAGGAGGAGGAGGAGGAGGAGCAGGAGGAGGAGGAGGAGAGGGATGTTTAAAGATTTGGGATGAGGAGGCAACTGAAAAGGACATCAGGTCTTGCAACTCTGAGAAGAGAATCAGAGTGGATTTCCCATCATTCCAAATTTAACTGGAAAAATAGCCACCTAAAATAACACCTTAAAACTCATGCCAAGGATATAAAAGTTTCAGAAACCTTATTTCTGAGTTCCCCATCATTATTTTAACCTCTACCAGTACTTAGGAATGAAATTTTTTTTTTATTAGAAGTAAATAATGTGAGCCACCATGTGGTTAGTAAAATAGAGGACTGGTCTAGATGTCAGAATAAATAATGACAAAGAAAAACCACTTCACCTCTAAGACTGTGGACATCACAGAGATGATACAAATGTGCTAAAATAGTGGATATGAGTGTTCTTCTTAAATTTGCTCAAATTTAGGCAACTTTTATTAGAAGCTTCATATATGTACCCTAAGAACCTCTAATGGCATATTTATTTGAATAGAACACACCAAAGAGATCATTTAGAAAAGAAATAGATAAAAAGAAATCATTGATGAGCCCTGGTGGCCTACTTTGCGGCAGCATGAGAGCCCCACCCACTTTATCTGCGGAAGCACCATGTCAGCTGGGACCCTGTACACATACCCTGAAAACTGAAGTACAGTGGGGCTCAGGTCCGTGTGCTCACCGCACCACCCCATTTCCACTTTATCCGAACCAACCATACCCCTGAATTTCTCCGCAAATTTCCTGCTGGCAAGGTTCCAGCATTTGAGGGTGACGGTGGATTCTGTGTGTTTGAGAGCAATGCCATCACCTACTATGTGAGCAATGAGGACCTGCGGGGTGTTAGAGTCTATAAACAAGTCAAGATGGCACCTGGCAAAATGCCAGAGGGAGTGGTTTGTGAAGTAACGCCAGCGAGCCATTAAATGTGGAGATTCCTTATTGGTTGACTGCTGTATCTAGTTTATGTTGATTAGATAAGCTGTGTGGAATGTATATATACCCCTCCTGTCCTACAATAAATGGCTCCCACTCCTGCTGTATCAATGTACACAAGTTGTTCGTCAACCCCCCACCCCCTGGTTATTTTGCTGCAGCCGGACTGCGGCAGCGGGGAAGTAATCCAGAGGCAGCAGCCCAGGTGGTGCAGTGGGTGAGCTTTGCTGATAGTGACATAGTGCCCCCAGCCAGTACCTGGGTGTTCCCTACCTTGGCCATCATGCACCACAACAAACAGGCCACTGAGAACGCAAAGGAGGAGGTGAGGCGAATTCTGGGCCTGCTGGATGCTCACTTGAAGATGAGGACTTTTCTTGTGGGTGAAGGAGTGACATTGGCTGACATCACAGTTGTCTGCACCCTGTTGTGGCTCTATAGACAGGTCTTGGAACCTTCTTTTCACCAGGCCTTTCCCAATACCAGTCGCTGGTTCCTTACCTGCATTAACCAGCTCCAGTTATGGGCTGTCTTGGGGGAGGTGAAACTGTGTGAGAAGATGGCTCAGTTTGATGCTAAGAAGTTTGCAGAGAGACAGCCTAAAAAGGACACTCCACGAAAAGAAAGGGGTTCGCCGGAAGAGAAGCAAAAGCCCCAGGCCGATTGGAAAGAGGGAAAAAAGGCACCTGCCTCAGCTCTCCAGAGGAGGAGATGGATGAATGTGAGCAGGCACTGGCTGCTGAGCCCAGGGCCAAGGATCCCTTTGCTCACCTGCCGAAGAGTACCTTTGTGTTGGATGAATTTAAACACAAATACTCCAATGAGGACACGCTTTCTGTGGCCCTGCCATATTTTGGGGAGCATTTTGATAAGGATGGTTGGTCTTTGTGATACGCTGAGTACCGCTTTCCTGAAGAGCTCACCCAGACCTTCATGAGTTGCAACCTCATCACTGGAATGTTTCAGTGATTGGAAAATCTGAGGAAGAATGCCTTTGCCAGTGTCATCCTCTTTGGAACCAACAATAGCAGCTCCATTTCTAGAGTCTGGGTCTTCCAAGGTCAGGAGCTTGCCTTTCCACTGAGTCCAGATTGTCGTGTAGACTGAGAGTCATACACATGGCAAAAACTGGATCCTGGCAGTGAGGAGACCCAGACCCTGGTTCAAGAGTACTTTTCCTGGGAGGGGGCCTTCCAGCATGTGGGCAAAGCCTTCCATCAGGACAAGATCTTCAAGTGAACATCTCTTACCATCACCTAGCTGCCCTTCAGGGAGATGGAGTTCATTAAAGGAAACTGAACATTGGGAAAAAGAAAGAGTGAGAGAGAGAGAGAGAGAGAGAGAGAGAGAGAGAGAGAATCATTGATGACATTTGCATATATCAAAAACCTAGATCACAATAAAAAAAAATCATCTCTTTATTTGAGCTGTCTCACATTAAGCATGTGTGGATCTCCTACCATGTCCTGAGCGCTATGCCAGACTCTGGAGAGCAAAAATTAGTAGGAATAGTACCTGTTCTCTAGAGCCTCCAAGTTGCTCCATTGACTACACATTATCTGATAAGTAGTGGAGATGATCACACTGTCCAAGCTGGACAGGTACTTTATTTTACCTCATCTATACAAAAACACTTATTGAAATAGATACAAAGTGAAATAAAAATGGAAACTTGATTCTGTCATCTGAATATTCATTAACAACCTGCAAAACAAACCCCACTTCCATAAAACACTGAACTCCTGCTGGGAAGTCTTGGGAGGTTATCTTATTTCATCAACTGTCACAGGCACATGAAATCTGAGTTAATCCTCTATCCCCACTAAGGGAGCTCCTTGCTTGTTTCCTCAGATACTTTGTTACAAGGGAACAACCTCGGGCCCCAGGTGATTTTGATTTGAACAGCAGGTGTGAACAAGTTGAATTTACCTTAGCCTGGATTTATCTAACTCAAATATTGCCAGTGCCATTTATTATTTTTTAGTAAGAAGAAAAAGAGTCTCGGAAAAAAAAACATGGACTCTGCTCTTAGGGTTTGGGAATTCACAATCCAAGGAAGAAATTCTTGGTTCCAGAGTTGAGTTATAACAGGAAAATGAAAGTATCTCAGCATTTCAAAATTGCTGAAGGAAAAGCTCTCTTCTTGTTACAAATAGTTCATCTTTAGCAGTATTCTCTCATGTTTATAATAAAATCTTTCTTTTACTTCTGATGAGAAGAACACAAGTTAGTGTTTTAAGCTAAAAAGGGTACTTTCTCAAAACTTATATTTTTGCCTTTGTGATTCTTTTTCTAACTAAATCAAAACTGACCAATGAGATTTTGAAAGAAAACTCATTTTTTCCACAGCATCCTATAATCATAGACATTCTCATCACTGAAATAGCTTAAATAATTATAAATTATGATTAAAACCATTTGAAGCCCTGCCAACCTAAAAGACACAATTTTGGAATGGGATAAGAAAATTAGAATGCCTGATTACAGAAGGAAGAAAAAAAAATCTTTTGATTGAAAGAATGGACTAAATTTGGATTAAAATGGTTTTTATCTTTTAATCACAATACCACACCATTTGGTTTAACTCGTGGGGGAGGCAGTGAGAAGAGAATAAAGAGATGGATCAAAACATCTCACTTAGTAATAGCCCCTTGTTATGTCCTTGTTTCTCTCCAAGGAGTGTCCCTGGGAACTTCATTGACAGCCCATCTCTCACTGACTGGGCAAGCCCACACATATTTTCCTATCCTGGAAATCTTTGCTTCTAAAAGAACTAATGACATGATCCCCTTCCACTTACACTTCAACTGAACTTACAAATGAAATTTGCAGACTAGCATGATCAATTGTATTTCTTGGCTTAATTCAACCTCAGAGCTTCACCTCCAAAACGCTGACTGTGTAAACTTGCTGAAACTAATCTGAACCTTTCTTTAAGCAAGTTTTGTCCTGATGGTTTTGTATCCCCCCCCCCGCCCCCCCGCATCAAAGTGAACACAAGCTCAAATACTGGGTGGAGTTAGTCCCTATGATTACTACAGACCATTTAACCAAAGGAAGCCATGAAAGGATTAGATCCTGATGGCTCTATCCTCTTTAACAGTCATAGTAGCTAGGCTTAACAACAAAACCAAAATGATTTATGTGCCTATTCTGCAGTATGCATCATGCTAGATCATATGGATATAAGCAAAGATGATAATATATTAACAATAACAATAATAACTCCCCCCCAAGGCCTCATCATATGTCCAACAAATCAGTGTGGCACACACTATTCCATGTGCTAGAATGTAGCAGAGATCACCATCTGTCCTTTTGAAAGTTATGTTGCAGTGGGCATAGATAGGCAGTCTTTTAAAAATCACTAAGAAAGGGCTGGACATGTAACTGAGAGGCAGAGCATTTGCCTAGCATACATGAGGCCTTGGGTTGAATCCCCCACACTGGGAGCAAGGAAGGAAGGAACTCAACAGAAAAATAATATGGTATTTTAGATGGTGATACTACAATATTCCAGGTGCAGATTCTGAGGAGTAAACCAACATGGTAGCCTTGGAGGTGATGAAACAGGGTCTGAACTTAGATCAGTTAGAGCACTTGGATTATAATGCAACAGAAAACACTCTACCAAAATAAAAGGCAGAATATTGGAGAATCTTAATAAATTTACAGAGAACATGGAGAACCAGATTTGGGAATAGGGTAAGAACAAGACTAGGAATATCTGACCATCATGGCAATACCCCTGGAATGCATGAACTTCAACTATTGCTTTCAACTATTGCTTTCAGCTCAAGAGTCAATTAACGAGGAAAGTTCAGCTTTCCCATCTGAGATCATTTGCCCTTTTCTTGGCTTACACAGCACAAGAGGGTAAGAACCCAGTACTTCTCCAGGAGGAGTGAAAAGAGGCTTGATTTACTATCCCCATTTCCCCAGGACTACATTGGACAGAAGAGAGATAACACCCAAAAAAGAAATCCAGATGATGAAAAGGAGAAGAATAAATGCCAGAAAATCTAGGGAGCTACTTGTGTCCACTATAAATTGCGTGTAATCTAGTGGATAAGGCAGGATTATAAATGAAAACTATCAGAGAATAAAGGCTCTTTCACAAACTAACCCATTCTTTTTCACTAAAGAGGTATTGGTGGTGTCTGGATGTCAATTTACCTCTTTCTAGGTATGAATATAATCCTGGCATTTGCCAAGCTGTCATGGATAATGGCTTATTTTGTAGTCAAGTAGTCACATTTACAAAGTTTTCATATAAAAAAGGCCCTAAATCTCTAGATACACCATTTAAAAAAATTTTTTTAAACATTTAATTTGCTTTTGAAGCCTATATAAAATTAACACATCCATTGCTCTCCACCTTCCTCTCAGACAAAGCACCAGAAATATATGTGAATTAGTTCATATATGGATAATCTTGTGAACTTCTGACTATAAAACAGCTGAAAAAGGCCAAAATATTTCATCTTAATCATTCTTTTCTCTATATATAGATAGTTCCTTTCTTTGGAAAGGAATAGAGATAAAATGATAGTCACTCATCCTTTTCGGAACAAGAGTATGCAAAAATTACACATCATGGTGCCAGGGGACATGCTTCAGAGTGTCCAAAAGAGTATTTGCTGCTCCAATATAGTCGATTTTTGCCACTTACAAATGCAGATCCAGGAATGCCAGATCCTCCATGGTTTCAAAAGAAACTGAAATTCCCGATCTTTATGTGAAATCTTCTATAAACTTTGGGGTTTAGGATCATTTATGGTTTTGTTTGCATTTGAATATCTAAACACTGAGCCAGAAACTTTAAAAAATAATTTTTTTGAGCACAATACAGGCCAAATAAAACACCTAAGTGTGACCTCTGATCTCCATTCCAAATACCTTCCAGGTATAGAATGTAGCAGAGATCACCATCTTCCAGGTGTGATCAGACCCCAGTAGAGATGCCTGTATCCCTTGATTTCTTTCATGTCTCTAATAACACAACCCTGTCTTTTCCCTCATGGGAACCAAAGGAAGTTCTACATCAAAGACATATGATTCTCTGAGAATTCCCTTCATACTCCATCCACAAGCAAAATGACGAACACTTTTGGAGTGATTTCAAAATGACATTTTCCAGTGAAGCTATGGAAGTGTCCTGGCTTGCTGCTCCCTGTACACTATCTAGAAACACAATGGGAGTTTTGTGAAACTGTTTAGGGAGAGACCACCAGGCTGATTGGAGCAGGTGATACGCAACACATGAACCCACCTAAATGAAACACTTCCGCAATGACTCAAAAGAAGAAATACTATAGTGAAATGGGGCGGTGTGGGGAGGGGGGGTGCATAGTTAGAAAGGAGGCCCCCATTTTTCAGTACTGGGACTTGAACCCAGGGCCTCAAAAATTCTAGGCAAGTGTTCTAGCACTGAGCTACATTCACAATCCTTTTTATTTTTTTGAAACAGAGTCTTGCTCTGTTGCCCAGGCTGGCCTCAAACCCTTGCTCCTCCTGCCTATAGCACCTTGAGTTGCTGAATTATGGGCATGCACCACCATGCTGGCTCTATGAAGTCCCTTCTTAATTTCTCAGGCTCAACTTTCTTCCAGATTCCTTCCTTGTTATTTTAGTTGTATGGATTGGCTTCTGAGCACCATGAACTTGAGGCCTCATGTAAGACAAAATGGACAAAAAATGTTATGTATGTGTGAATTTCCAGAAGGAATTGAGAAAAATTTTTACAGAATATGCTCAGAGAATCAGTTAGCCAGTGGAGATTTATGTAAATATTTTTAAAGGTATTTTTAAGTGACCTAATCCAGACAACTGGGCTTCCTTTTGCATTTTCCCCTTGAAACAGTGGAAGCTTTATTCACAATCTCTGTGTAAAAGGAACATGTTTTTTCTATCCCCTGGTTAGGGAACTGTAGAATCATTTCCTTTCTACAATGCAAATGCACTTACTTCGTGTGAATAGCAAACCATAATCATGAAAGGGAACAATAGGGCACTGCCCTGAGAGAGTATGTTTCATCCTCTCAAAACTTTTATAAATGTTAACCAGTTAATTGATAGGTGAAGTTGACCTGTAAAACAAAATGTGAAAACTAAAGCTGAAGATATTTAAAAGCTCTCTGTACAAAGAGATTCAGTGTCTGAGTCTGAATTAGAACTTGGACCTTCCTAACAGGAGTTCAGAGATTCAACTCATATAAACATTTGAAAGGTCAGCTGTTCATCAAAAACTTTTCCAACTACAGCAAATGTATCCTTATTAAGTTTCTCTTGCAAAAGTTCCAAGGTGCTGAACACTCATCCATTGCCACCAATAATTAACAATCCCCAAAAGCCCAAATACAGAGAATTTTTTGCTGGCATTTTGAAACTTCAGACTATCTTAGCATCAAAGCATGTGGGAATGGGAAAAAGGGAGGCTAGGAAAAAAGACTTCAAGCTGAGAATTTTTCTTGAGATTGATCCTTCTCTGTTTCAATCAGGTTTGCAGCAAGAAGAAATGAAGCCCTTCCAATAAGGACTTTGTGCTTCCTAGAAATGGGAAGAAAAGTTTTTTTAAAAGCAAAACAATACTACTGGTGTATTAGTTAAAATATCCAACAAAACTTAGAATTAAAAATAGGCACTATAGCCATTCCTTATTCTATCTAGTAAACTTTGATTTGAATATATCTATCTACTCAAAGTTTAGTGACTTCAGAAAATTACCTGAGCTCCTCATCTACTATGAATTTTTTTCCCTCACATTCTTTTTGCACATCCCACATGAAAAATCACAAGCCTAATTTAAACAATACTATTTATTGTGGGACTTGAGAACTGAATAGCTATCAGCTCTAAAAGGTTTCCCTGAGTCTCACACCCACATGCTCTCTTATAACTAGTTTCTACATGGCCATGTTTAATCCCACAGGTTTACATGATGAGCTATGTGGAACATCAGCAAGAAGGCAGGACTACATACAGCAGGATTTAACCTCTATGTCAAACACAAGATAAACCTGAAACAAACGGTAGGCCTAAATGTAAAAAAGCATTAAACTTCTAAAGAAGAAATCTTTATGACATTGGGTTAGGGGAAAATTTCGTAAGACAAAAAGCACAAAAAAGAAAACATGAATTAAATAAATAAATAAGTAACCCTTTTAATCTCCAAAAGAACAATTAAGATGACAAAAATGCAATTCATGGACAGTCAGAAAATATTTGCAAAATATATATTTGATAAAGGGCTTATATCCAGGGTTGTTATACACCATCAAGTGTTGTTATATGTTCATATGTTTATGCCATTCAATAAGAAGCTACAGAATCCAATTTTTTTTAAGAGCAAAAAGTTTGAATAGGCAATCCCAGAAGAGGGTAGGCAGATGGTTGATGAGTTCAGAAAAGACGCTCAACACCATTAGTCATCAAGAAATTGTGAATTAAAATCAGAGTTACCACTGTGATTTTAGAATAGCTAAAGTTAAAAAGACTTGCAACACCAGGTGTTGTCAAGGATGGAAGCAACCAGAATTCTAATACATCACTAGAGAAATACAACACAGTAGAGCCATATGGAAAAACAGAATAGCAGTGTCTTGTAAAGCTAAACATAGATTTATCATATAACTCAGGAAACCTACTCCTTGATATTTTTCCAAGAGAAATTAAAGCATATTTCCACACAAAGAATATTCATAGCAGGTCTATTCATAATCATCAAAAATGAGAAACAACCCAAATGCCCATCAACTGATAAATGCATAAACAAATCAAATGTAGCTATAAAATGAAATACTACTTATTAATAATTTAAAAACTATGGATAAAAGCAATGCAGATAAATCTCAAAAGGTATATATTAAGCAAAACAATCTAGATTCTAAAGACTACCATACTGTATGATTCTATCTGTAGGACATTCTGGAAAAGGCAAAACTATAGTAACAGAAAGCAAATCAATGGCTTTCTGTCACTATATTTAAAACACCCTTTTGATTTTTGTTTGTTTGTTTGTTTGTTCTTGCTTTTTTTTTTTTTTAAAGAAGGAAGGCCTCTCCTGAGTTGATAAAACTCACTATGCAAACTAGGAGTGAGGAAAAGAGAAAATGCAAAGGGCATGGGGTACTTTCTTTCTTTCTAGAGTGAAATAATTTATATCATGATTGTGTTGGAAGTTATGTAGCTATATATAATTACCAAAATTAATCAAGCCATACACTTAAATGAGTGAAATTTATTATATATAATAAATAAATGAAGCTAAAAAGAGAAATCTCTGTTTCAGGAATCAGAATCTCTATATTCATTTACTCTTGTTCTACAAAAATCTTGCTCTTTGGAAAAATCTGAGTACTTATCTTTGCAATATCATAACAGCTTCAAGGTTTCATTTCAGAAGGAACCCATTAAACATTTTATATGTGTGATTTGTTTTGATGTTTGTTCAGGTTAATAAGACACATCAGAAAACTGAACGGTGATTTGACTTCTTCCTTTGTCATCTTTAGAACACCATTTTTTTTTTTGAGAGGAAAGACCTCTCCTGAAGTTGCTAAAACTCACTATGCAGGGGCTGGGGATGTGGCTCAAGCGGTAGCACGCTTGCCTGGCATGCACAGGGCGCTGGGTTCGATCCTCAGCACCACATAAAAAAATTTAAAAAATGAATAAAAGATGTTGTGTCCACTGAAAACTAAAAAAAAATATATATATATTAAAAAATTCTCTCTCTCTCTCTCTCTCTAAAAAAAAAAAAAAACTCACTATGCAAAGCAATTTAACAAGCTTCCATTCAGTGTCTGCTACCTTGAACTCTGGAACCAAACTGTTGGGTTTAAATTAAGGCCTGTCACTTCATAGTGTGACCTTACCATACTTCAGTTTCCCCATCCAGGAATCCACATAGGGTTATTCCAAGGATTCAGATGAGCTAATATGTTAAGCGTTGAGAACGGGGCTTTGCACATAATCAGCTTGCCATTATTATGTTGTGTGAGATGCTAAAACTACAGAGGGATAAAATAGGGTTTGCTTTTGTCGTTTGTTTTGATGAGCTCACAGTTTGGTAGAGAGAGAACAAACTAATAACAACCTGTCAAAAGAGACACAAAGAGAGAAATGTTTTAAGTACTCTGAGAGCGCAGCAAGGGGAGATTGTCAAGGAACCCTACAAAGAACAACTAAGTTTTAGAGGAAAAAAAGTAGTTCTTAAAGCCTGAAAAGAATAAAAAAAATGTCTGCTACATGCTGTATAATATGCTACATAATTTACACAGGCCATTTCTCTTGTAATTGTGGCAATAACCCCACAAAGCACGTACTACAGGGCCTATTTTGCACATGAGGAATCCAAGTGTCAGAGATTGTGAATCGCTTGCCTGAGGTCACAAAACTAGTACTGTACATGCCTTACACAATGATCCAAATTTGGCCCTTCTGACTGCGAAACCAGAGCAGAGAAAACAGGATAGCAAAGCATGCAGTGAGTTGAGGAAAGCACAAAGAGTTCAGTGTGACTACAACATAAAGTTAGAAAGAGCAGGACGTGGAGTCCTGTAACCATTTCTCCTGTCTCAAACAGGAGACTTCATTTCTGTACTCTGAGGAGGTAGGCTTTTAAGGCCTACTGTTTCAATAGATTTTCCCTTCCTTTGTAAGATCTTGATATCCATGGCAGAGGTTTCTTAAAGTGTTGTCAGTGACCATAAGTATCTGAAGCCCTTGGAAATTTATTAGAAATACAAATTTTCTAGGTACACACAAGCTCATGGAAACAGAATCTTTTTGATCTGGGCCCTGAACTTGCCTATTTAACAATTTTTCATATATAGAAAAGTTTGAAAACCCCCATAGAATGCAGGTTTTCTCAGATCCCTGTCTCTCAGGTCTCCAAGAGCCAACTAAGCTCTCAAACCTCAGTGTACATATAAATCACCTGAGAATCAACATTCAGATTGTGATTCAGTCAGTTAGGGGAATGAGAGGGACTGAATTTCTGCCAGGGGCTGTGGACAGCACTGGTCCACAGACCACACTTGGAGACACAGGGTTGAAGAATATCCTGTCCAAATTTCTTCTCCTTTTCAACCATCCTTCTTGCTCTTGTGTTTATCTCCAGACTACTTCTCCAGGTGGACTGCACTTTAAAACAACCTTCTATTTATTTACTGTCTAAAAATTTTGTGCATTTGCCGAGAGGCAATGATCAAGCTATTTTATTCATTTACTTGTCATTGAAAAATAATCCTTCTTAAACTTTTTTTCTTTGATGTCTGAAACTGTATCCTGAAATTCTGGGAGGGCCTAAGAGGTCAAGCTGATAGTATACAAAATAGAGGGATTGATGATAATATGAGGTATGCAAAAATTGACCTTTTCTTATGGTATAATGCATATCATTCATATCATCAGTCATGGGGACCAATTAACATTTTCTTCAGCACAGTCTTTTAAATAACATAATGAAATCAACAGGGTTGCCATCTCTGTACTCATCAAGGATTGACTAAGGAGGATTCTTAGTCAGAATGAATCTCCTTATTTAGAACCTAAGGAGCCTAAGCATTCAGGTCTCCTGTGCAGACATGCTCTGGAAGCCTCTCCTTGCTGGCACTCCTGCAGGGAAGAAGCTGTGTGCAGCTGACTGCCAAGGCTTCAGCTCTCTGGCACCAGGCAATGGCAAAAGCCACTCCCGCTGAAAGGCATCCTTTGCACTCAGGGTGAGAATGGTTGCTTTAGAAAATGGCTGTAAGTTCCTAATGCCTTTTTCTGTGTGCTATCACGATTTTAAAGCACTAATCCTTGATCCTTTTCAAGGTCCCTACTTCACATCTTTGCAGTGCCTTTCTTAATGTGTGTCCATTAACCTAGACTCATTCTTTTTTTTAAAAAAAATATTTATTTATTTATTTATTTTAAATCTTTGGTGGACACAACATCTTTGTTGGTATGTGGTGCTGAGGATCGAACCTGGGCCGCACGCATGGCAGGCGAGCGCGCTACCACTTGAGCCACATCCCCAGCCCCCTAGACTCATTCTTGACTTTGCAATTCAGACAGTTACTTTACCTCTGTGGTTAAAACTCTTCTGTCAGTTATTCCCACTTAATTCAGATGAATTAAATAGGCACTTTCAGAAAGGTGCTACATTACCCACTCTATTATCAAATGGACAGTAGTACTGCATGCCAAGGGTTCCCTAGAGGCAATAGTCTTATTTTATTTGATGAATTTTAGGTGATTAAAATATATTTTGAACTGAAACTCCACATATTTTCTCCAAAGTCTTAGTCCTAGACTAAAAAGGAACGTATCATTCAAATATCTAACATTGTTTTTAAGAAACATGCCATCAATGGAAAGATAAATCTACAATTTGGGAAAACTGAAATTAAGACACTCTTTGTTACTTAATATGCCATTCTAGATGGAGTCACCCATGCCAAGGATGATTCTTGGAAAATAATTACAATTCAGTTTTCTCCATTTTCTTTCTTGGCTTTTCTCCCTTTCTACTTCTCCCCTCACCAGAGTTATTCATTCATTTAATAATTTTTCTTGAAAACCGACTATGTGTCATACAGTGTTAGGTTCTAGTTATATAACTTAAAATAAATGAAATAGAGTTCCTGCTCTCACATAATGAAAGAAAGAGAAATAAACAATTATAACATAATGTGTTCCGTTCTTGATTTAAAGTGGTTACCAACCAATTCCCGCCACAATTGGATGTTTAGCGCAGCTTAGTAGGTTGATTTGCAAGGCTGGTTATTTCTTTTCATACAAGATCACTATGCCTGCAATTTGTGTAGTTGCCACTAACGGAGACAATAGAGTCTTGGATTAAATAATATACAGTAGCCCCCTTATCTGTTACTGTATCTCAGTGTGCTCAATAAGACCCATTTTGCTTAATAGTGGCCCCACAAGAGTAGTGATGCTGGTAATTCAAATATGCCAAAGAGAAGCTGCAAAGTGCAGCTTTAAGTAAAAAGGTAAAAGTACAATAAGATATTTCAAGAGAGAAAGAGAGCACATTCACCTAACTTTTCTTATAATTGTTGTTTTGTTATGACTTATTATTGTTAATCTCTTTCTATGCCTATTTTATAAATTAAACCAAATATGTTTAAATTTGTATGTATAGAAAAAAATATAGTTCTCGTATGTACATTCCATGTATGTATTATATGTCAAAATACATTCTGCTGTCATGTATGACTAAAAAAAAATAAAAATAAATCGTATGGTTAGAAAAAAATATAGTCCTCAAATGTAACTTTCAAATATAAGGTGAGGGTCAGGAAACTGCTATATTCCCACTGACTTTCCCCATACATACCTCTCAGAACATTTAGCATACAATTCAGTTTTTCTTTTTGTATAAAAGAAGTTTTTACTAAACTGAATGATATAAATAGAAAATTATCCATGGACAATGCTTATCATAAAAATCTCAATAACTATATTATTATTGTTGTAGTCGTTGTTGTTGTTGTTATTATTATTATTATTTTGACAGAATCTCACTGTGTTAACCCTATCCAGGCTGGTCTCAAACTCCTGAGTTCAAGTGATCCTCCTGCCTCAGCCTTCCTAGATGCTGCTTCTTTGTTGTTGTTGTTGTTTTATTTTGTGGTGCTGGGGATTGAACCCAGGCCCTCATGCTGCTATTCAAGTGCTCTACTACTGAGCTACATCCCTAAGCCTGAAATTCAGGATAAAAGAAATTTAAAACCATACAAATAATTTGGTCCCTTTGAACACATGATCTTATTTATTTATTTATTTATTTATTAGTTGTAGATGGACATAATGCCTTTACTTTATTTGTTTATTTTTATGTGGTGCTAAGGATTGAACCCAGTGCTTCATGCATATTAGGCAAGCACTCTGCCACTGAGCTACAGCCCCAGCCCAGAACACATGATCTTTATTCCTGCAGTACTTGTTCATCTTAACAGTTTTGCTTCTTATCCTTTCTTATGATATAATAAGAAATATATATTTGGTCCTTTTCCCCAGTTCCCGAAACAGCTTCTAAACAAAACAATAGAAATTTCCTAAAGAAATAAGAGTGAGAAAACATCTTTTGTCATTAATATCAAACCATCTCTAACCATACCTGAGTCTATGCTGAGGACACTTGGTGGATGGGGGCTGGTTGCCAGAGGAATCTACCATGTGATTGAAAGGGTAAATCTTTCACCCCCATTCCCAGGGATAAAGTGGGGCTGGAGGTTAAGGCAAACACCAGTTAATTAACCATACCTACAAAACGGAACTTACATAAAAACCCTAAACAAAGAGATTGGGAGATCATTTGGGGTTGGTAAATGTATCCACTAGCCAACAGGGTGACATATCCCAAACTCCATGGGTCCAAAACATTCTGGACCCTTCTGGATCTTGCCCTGCATACCTGTTCATCTGACTGTTTATTTATATCCTTTATAAAATCCCCTATAATAAACTAGTATTCATGTTTCCCTGAGTTCTGTGAGCAGTCACAGCAAATTTTTGAACCAGAGGAGGGGAATGGGTCATAGAGCCAAACTGTACAGAAGCATCTATAATACGCTGTTTGCAATGGCATCTAAAGTGGGGGACAGTCTTGTGGGATTGAACTCCAACCTGTGGGGTATGCCATAAATCTGGAAAGTTAGAATTGAATTGAATCATTGATGTGCTGTTGGTGTCTGAAGTGAATAGGAGAAATTCCTGGTGTGGAAAACCCACACATTTGGTGTCCTAAGTGTTGTGAGTAGAGCAACCATATTCCATTAGGTCCGAGCAGAAGATTTTCCCTGACTTAACTTTTTTTAAAATATTTTTTTAGTTGTAGTTGGACACAATGCCTTTATTTTATTTATTGTTATGTGGTGTTGAGGATGGAACCCAGCGCCTCACACGTGCTAGGTGAGTGCTCTACCACTGAGCCACAACTCCAGCCCCCTGACTTAACTTTTTAAAATAGAAACATCTGGGTTGTACTCACCGGATCATGCTTTGGAGCTACTGAGTGACATCTCATCTTTGACCTTAATCCCTGGGATTAGACATCTTTTTAACCATCTGGGTCCCTCATTGCCTAGATGGGCCTCATTCTCCCACCCTGTATCCCTGGAACTACTTGCACTCACCTCCTTACATGGAAGGTGCTCCATCTTCACAGATGCCCTCTCTTCCCAGTCTTGGCCTAATTCTTTATCCCTCAGCTGGAATAAAAAGAGCAGGAAGCTAAGTGACATGACTGTAAGGAAACTGACAAGTCATCATCTCTTCAAATTAGGAAAAATCCTGACCCTTGCCCACCCCTCCAGATCACTCCAAGCCTTCTTCTGAATAGCCCATTTGTTTGAGAGGTGATTTTATAGTAAGATTACTATAACTATGATTTGTGTATTAAAATCTTACTGTATCAAAGAATTTTTTTTTTTTTTGTACCAGGTATTGGACTCAGGGGCACTTAACTGCTGAGCCACTTCCCTAGCCCTTTTCTTTTTTTTATTTTGAGATAGGGTCTCACTGACTTGCTCAGGGCCTCACTAAATTGCTGAGGCTGACTGAATTTGTGATCCTCCTGCCTCAGCCTCCCAAGCTACTGGCATTACAGGCATGCTCCACCACACCTGATTTTTACTAATTTTTTTTAAAACTACATCTTGATATATCTCAAAAGGATTTGAGAAGATTTACAAATTAAACTGTAAGATCACCAAAAATGTCATAAAGGTAAAAAGAGGAAAAGAGAGAAAACCTGATAATACTGAGAACCAGCTAACCCCACCATTGAAATTTGAGGAAATTAACCTTATAGACCATCTATAACCTTGAACAGTGTTTATCTGGTGTTGTGTATAATGGTTCCCACCTCCTACCCCTGCCTTTTACTATACCGTGTGTTCTTTGGGAACTAGAGATGGACTTTAGCCTCCTTTTTTTAATCAAGAGGTCTTTGCAAAGTGCTGGACACAAGCTGGATTTTCAGTAATAGTTTGCTGAATTCACTCTGGGGATTTCTAAATTTTCTCTGTCTTTTTTTTCCCCTCTATGTCTTTTAAGAGCTGTGCTTTTTTTTTTTCTTTCTAGCGTTTTAATATGGAATTTAAATATATTAAAATAGAACCACTTTTAAGATTCAATTTTAGGTGGCTTTCTTTCCTATGATATTAAGATGTTTATAAGAAAATTTAGATGTGACTCTTCCTAAAGTACTTTGCATTTTTTAAAGGTTGAGGGAAATACCTTCTCCTTTCTGTACCTTTTTCAGTTTTCTGCTACAGAATGTCCTCACATAACCCTTCCACCCACCAGGCAACCCTGCCACATAGGTGTGCGGAGAGCACCATCTTCAAGCCAGTGTCACGCTTTCCTACCCTTCCTGCCACTGCTCCCTCTAACTCTTCTTAAGGACATCGCTCTTGCTCTACTGAGAAACACCAACGAATGAAGAATTCAAGAGATTTCCATTACTTCTTGGAGAATGACTGCTGTCAAACAACACTTGTAAATTTTATAGCATACAATTTATCTTAGACTCTCACAGCCTCATCAACATTTTCTAGAAAATTTCAAACTACAAGGAAAAATTTTAATGCCTTTCAATATTCAATCTATCTTTTGAAAGTGTAAACTTCTTATCAAAGCCAAAGCTTATTACATTTACTCCTTTTTTTAAGTCCTATAACTTGTTCTTTTATTTTTTAATATCAAAACCAGTTTTATTCTTTATCCACAGTTTCATTGTTGCATTATAGTTATGCATAACTATGGGATTTGTTGTTACATATTCACACATGCACACAATATAACAATATAATTTGGCCAATATCACTCCCCAGCACCTCCTCCCTCCCTCTCCACCTCCTACCCCTTGGTCTCTTTCCTAATTCAAATATCATTAACATGTTTCCTCAACAAGCATGCTATAAAATGTCATAATTCCTAATCCTTGATTGGTTTAATTATTAATACATCTTTAAATATTTCTGCCCTCCAAATGTTAACAAAAATATTTTTATTGAAAAACAATTGATTTTATGTTCACCTTTGGGAACTTTCTATAACACCGATTTTTGTGTTTTATTCATGCATATTCTTCTAAGCACCTAGACCAATGCTTTTCACACACACACACACACACACACACACACACACACACAGAAAAGGAGACTAATCAAATATTTGTGAATACAAAGCAATACTCTTTCTCTCTTGACCCATCATTATTATCCTCACTACTGAGCAGTCTCTCATAAAGCCTTCCCTTATACCTTAGCAGTTGCTTGAGGAGATGTTATTCATTTTGGTAAAGTAATGTAATAAGACATAGGAAATTCTCCCATAAGAGCATAAGCTTTTAAGCCACCAAAGGACAGCTACATTCTGGGGCTCATCACACTAGCATGGTCTTGAATGAAAATTAAGCAGAAAGCATGTAGGAAACCCCAGATTATCTCCCTACTACCCTCAGCCTACCTTGTTCCCTTCTTAATCTGCATTTGATTTAAGCAGCTAAAAGAAAAGAATTCAAAAAAGGTTTAAATTGCAAGAAAAATGATGACCAGTTGGAAATTAAAGGCTATATATCCGAAGGAACTTAAATAATTCTGTCAGGGGGAAAAATAAAGAGGACAAATTGTCATAAATGAAACTGGTTGCACACGAGATTTATCAAAAACCAGCCAATGTCTGTACAGTTGGTGGGAGAAGAGGAACTAGCAGTTGAGATCAGAAGTGCTGGGCAGCACAAGGACAGTGTCCAAAAGATACAGTGAACTGGACTCATGTAGATGACAAAATTCATAAAATTGCAATCAGGTAGGCAATGGTTCTATGGCTCAGAGCAAGCAATAATAATTATAATGAAAGCAACTTACAAATACTGAGCATTTCTACATATCTGGCACATGTTGTCTCTTTAATTCTTATGATTCTGTGAGTCAAATGTTATTGTTTCCTTGTGTTTAAAATGAAAAAAAAGAACTTAGGTAATCAAAGAAACTGAGATGAAGATCAAAGCAGTGGTTAGGTCACTTGCCCAGACTCACCCAGCTAGACAATAGGCCTTACCCTGGGCAGTCGGTGGCTACATAGAACACTTCACTTCATGTCCTTATTGTAGTCTCAGTCAGTGCAGAGAGTCAGAGGAGCAGGCCACAGGAGAAAAGGGCCAGGGTTCAGGCAGTGAGTCAGTGCACAGGTAGTGGCTAAAACACAAGGTAGGCTGCAGATCCAGTGAAGAATTGGAATGTTAGGCTAGTAAACTGAGACAGAAGCCAGCATGTTAGGGGAAGGAAGGAAAGGCTCAAAGAGAGGGATCATGTAGCACTCACCCCTGGCACACTGTATATAACCCACATGTGGTGGGACATATGCTGGGTGCAAGAGAATAGACTAAGGCCATCGTTGCACTTCCAGGCCTGGGTAGGACTGTCACAAGGGAGAGGCTGAGCTGCAGAGGGATTTGGGGGAGGTAGTGCTGATCAGATACCGCTGCAACTCATACAGCCCACCAGCCCAGGAGTCAAACTAAAGCAACTTAAGAAGAGACTGTAAAGACATGGATGTTGCCCACGAATTTCAGTCAGTGCTTCTAATTAATAAGTGCTAGTCATAGAACTAAATCAGAGCCCTCTGATGCCCTGTAAAAGAATGCATTTTTAGATAAAAGAATGCATTTAAAGTTCAAAACTTTCCCCATTTATTCAGGATAAATCATTCCTTTGGGAAGAATCAATTGTTTAGGTCAAAGGCTCCTGCAATCAATCATCTACAAAGCTTTAGAAAATATATTCCTGGGTGCCACGTCAAACTTACAGAATTAGACTATCAGGTGACAGGGCACAGGAAATTATATGTTTTAAAAGCATTCTGGAGAATTTTGATGATCTGTGTGACTCATCTGCATGAACAAAGGCTGTGAGCAGCATCCATTGGTGAGAATATTCCCCAAGAGTGGCATCTTTTTGCCAGTTCTGACAGGGGCAATGTCATTCCCCTGTTTAGAGCACTTTTGTGGAATTGTCACCTCATTTCATGTCATCAGGTACCTGGGACCCAACCAGCTAGAGCCCTTCACTCAGACAGTAGAGGCTGTTGCATGGTAATGGAATAGGGCCTTAAACTGGGGCTTTCAAACAAAGAGGATTTGTGAATGATCCAGTCAACCATGGATAAGCAGGAAACAGCTTACTAAGTGATTGGATGAAATGGAAACAACACAGCAGCTGTTACACAGAAGTAGGTTTGGGTAGTGACTGAGTGTCCTCTCCTCTAAAGTAATGACAGGTGCTAAGCAGGAGTGGCTAGGCCAATAGCTAGGTTTGTTCCCATTCCCTGGGTCTTGTTCTATCACTTTCCTTTGTCCTGTTCTGTGTGACAGGGATTGGGACAGTGCAGGGCGCAGGGCTGACTTTAAGTTCTAGGAATAGTTTTTTCCCAAGAAGAACACACATTGAACTGTTGGGTTTTGTTCTAAAATTTTCACAAGCACTATTTCATTGATGAGCCACTTTAGGTCCTCGAGATACCTTAATAGCAATCAAGATACAGAATTTGTTATGATTTACTCTAAGGATCGTTATCTCCCAGCAAGTATGGAGGTTTCTGACACAGTAAATGACAATAAGCTATTTCCACCCCACTTAGAGCAGCTTCGGAGGAGGTTAATTGAAATTATACTCTCAAGGGCTGAGATTAGGTAAAGGATACTGATAAGGTAAAGTTACTGATAATGGCGCAGGGGGTCCTTCCCTGTGACTTGAGTTCTTCACAATCCACTCTGCTGTCTTCCTACGAATGAATAACTCATGTCTGTGGTATCAACTTTATCAGCAACATATTGGCCAAAACAAAGAGGAAGATGCTTCAGAGTTCAACCAGCCTTGCCATCGTCGGCCTTCTTCTGATATTTAAACACAATCTAAATTGCTGAACACCATAATCAATTTAAAGGAGAGAGATTTGGCTCTCCTTAGGCATTTCAAGAAAAAAATGTGGTAACTTTTCTAGAGACATTTTCAATAGGTCCATGTTCAGAAAATAAGGGCAAGGAGAAAGGATTTGCCACAGATTCAAGCAGAGAATATATCACCTTTCAAAGAAGAGTTGTCTAAAATAATCAGTGGTTCAAAGACAAGCTGATCAAGAAAACCTAGTGGGGAAAAACAGCAAACCACACCAAGTGGGTTTGAAAATCAGCACTTCCTACAGCCATGTGGCTGTATTTTCCTCAAAATTCTGTCCTTGTCAAAATGGCTGACCCAAGATACAGTCTAAATCCAGCCACTTCACCCTTCTCTTGCACAACAGCCTTGGCTTTGGACCAATGTCTCAAAGAGCAGGTAGAAGTTACTGTCCCAGGCAGCTAAATATAGTGAGAGAAATGAAACACCCCTTTTTTTTTCTTTTTCAAGTCAAGCAGGACCTTGCAAGAAGCTAAACAAGAATTTGGTTTGCTGGGTAATTTAAACAGCTGAATGGATGAAATGTGTAGCATAATTTGTTCACGAGCTTATAGCCAGTGGAGAATGATATATAACCCTCTGAATTGCTGGTGGTAACAGACAAATCCAAACAATCCATAAAGAACCAGTGTCACATAATTGAAAAATAAAACATGTAAACAAGTTGGCAGCTTCTCTGAGCCTGACTGCTTGCCCAAGCTCTGCACCATAGAGTGAAAAAAAGTCAGGATTTAAGTCAGATGGCCATGGTTCAACTACCAGCTTGCTTTACCTCATTTTACCTCTCTCAGACTGTTTCTTTGTCTGTTACATGCCAATGATAATTATATGTGCCTCACAGGGTTACCATGAGGATTCAGTAATAACAATAACACTTTTACTACTTAAATGTTTGCTGGCATCAGGAAAACTTGCATCACAGCCCTCTTAGAGTTAATATCCTTTTTTCATCCTCTCAGGATGAAGGTGATATGGCAGAGATGGAATAGAATGTCCCTTAGATCACAAAAATGTCACTCTGTTGTAAAAGGTCTGCAGGCCTCTGTGCCTGCCAACCTTTTCAAGTTTCATCAGTCTCCCAGTGAGTATTGCCAAGGTTCCCCCAACTGGCTCCCTTAGTCATGTATGTGAATCAAACCATTTCTAATGCCCCTCTCTCAATGCCAAAACCTTTGGGAACTCACAGGTATACAGGGTGGATCAGCATGACTACATTATTAGTCAGAGAACAAACATTCCAGGTAAGCAATTTTGTTTTCTCCCAAAGATTAAATCCATTCCCACCTGTGGAGACTAATGGGCTCCAGGGATCTTTCTCTATATATTTAACAATGAGATAACTAAGTGGCAAAGTCAACAATAATCAGAAAGCAGGTGCAAGGAACCAACCAACTTTCTTACAAATATTGTTTTTCCTTAAGGGAAATAAGACACACCTTTAATACAACAGCCCTGAAACCTGAAACATGGGGAGAGGAAGGTTGCCAACCAGGAATAATTTCTATTAGAGCCATCAGCTCAAACTCTGGTCTTTGCAGGAAATGGAGTTCAGAACACAAATGGACTTCTTTGAGCTTAGGTACCCAGGTTAAAGTCCTTGGACCCTCTTCAACTAATTTCTTCTCTCAATCGACCAAAGCTAAACCCTTTACCCTGGTGATTATTCCTTTGAAACGTCTTCATATTTTTCCTTCTTTTTTGATTTCCACTGAACTCTACCATTTTACCTCTTTCTGCCTTGACTCTCAAGTGCCCCCTAAGTAGTCCTTTAGACCCTTCAAACCCATACTTCCAACAACCACCCAACTGTCAGAATCAAATAGGCCTCTATAAAGTCATGCCTTAGCCCAAAATACAAGTTAAGCTCCCAGTATTCTTTAAGTCTGACCTCTTCCTCTCTTTAGGTCCTTCATAATCTGACCACACCCTACCAACTTGGCCTTATTTTCTAGTCAGACTGGCTTCCTCACCAGGCTCACATGAACACACAAGACACACCCCCACATGGCTCACTCCACTGCCCTCCACTACTTTGCACATGCTATTGGCTCTCATCTGGAATGTTCTGCTTCTCCAAATGCATATCAAACCATGCTCATTCTTCAGGACCCAGGAGTAGCCTTTGTTTGCTCCTGCACAGCTCAAGAAACATTTTCTCTGTACTATTAAAATTGTACCACTTAATGAAACAGCTGTATATTGTTCTTCATTCATTTCATATATGTACCAGACTTTTGTCCACAACTGGGTAATAAATAAGGTCAGAAAATGCTAGTCTCTGTAATAAATAGGATCCCAAACACATTTAGTTGATCCCTCTTTTTTTTCCCCTTTGCCACATCCCCATTACTGCCATGGAATTTCGTCAATAAAATCAATCTTCTGTCATGGATCTTATAATTATTTAAATAAAAAATACAGTATATGAATATGCATCAATAAATTCTCTACATCTTCAGTGCAAGGGAAAAGGCAGTAGGTGAATTAGAAAAAAAATCACTGAAGAATGATTTAGGAGATTGACTTCTAGGCCTCACCCTGCCACAGACTATCTCTATGATCCTGGTTAAGCCTCCCAGTGTCTCTGCAAAAGGGTGGGGTTGGACTGGGTGACCTCTGTGAGCTCTTCCAGCTGTCTCTATGATTCTCAAGCAGCTAATAAGACATTAGAGCCTAGTTTTGTCATCACTGAACAGCGGAAGCTTAGAGGTTTCTCTCCAGGAAATAGAAAATCCCTGGGGCTTTCCTGTTGTAATCACAATATTAATTGGGAAAGTTGGTATCAAATTATACTCCTTTATTAAATAGTATGCCATAGTAATCTTGTAGGTCAAATACAAAAGAGATGAATGGTTAAATCTCACTCTTTGAAAGTATCTGTACATATTGAACCAACTGAATAATGGCCTATCTTGAATTTGAGTGTCATGGAACTACATGATGAAGCTGCATAAAGTTTTAAAAATAAGCCCAACTCAAGTTTGCATGCGAAAGAGTCTAAGCATGCATATTGAACACCACAGTGTAAACAGAGGAGAATTTTATGCATGAATCCTGAAAAGCAAATATTTCCCCTGCATATTTTAAGCAATAAGAAACAATAACAAAGTCTTCTATAAATCCCTGAGATCTTTTTTTCCTTTCCTTTTATTTTCTACTGATCTTAAAGATGAGAGAGAGAGAGTGAGTTTCTTTAAGGGAATAAAGTACCTGTGAATTATACTCTTGAAAATAATACACAGAGGCAGGGAAGTTTTCTGAGAGAGACAAGAGGGAAATAATGTAAAAAGGGTGTCTTCCAAAGATAACAGTCAAATGAGAATGGTAAATGTGTCATAAAATTCGTAACATCGTGATTCTGCTTCGGAGATTTCATTCATTCGTTCATTTGTCACTCATTTATTCCAGCAGTGCTTAGACCATGTAGTAGGCACTTAGGGTCTAATAAAGGGCAAAACACAATGTCTGCTCTGCAAGAACTAAATATCACGTTTAAAGACACTGTGATCCTCGTTAGCACACTCCTGACTGGGCATTGCTCTGTGCCAAGCACTGTGCTGAGGATACCAGCCCCAGCTGGCAATTACCATCTTCATCCCTGATAATAAAAGAAGAAACTAAGGTTTGGTGAAATTCAGTCACTTGTACAAAGTAGCAAAGTTGGCTTTCAAGCCTAAGTCTGTCTAGTTTCAGATGCAGCACGTTGCCCCTAATCCCATATTATAAACTAAGAGTGATATGCATTGCAGGGAGTCATAACATAAATAGGATCAAGTTCCTGTGCCCTCTGCTACTCGTAGACTTCTCTCACCAGAGCTCAGAACTCAGTCCTCCTCTGTGCTCCTGGTCTTGGGCCTCAGCACTTCTGAAGTTGGTGTGTGTAAAACTACCCAGCATGTGGTGTAGAGCAACTACGCCAACGCCGCAGGGGGACCAAAGCAAAACACTTCAGTTGCTTCCCATTCTCTGTTGATCCTCAAAGAGAAACATACACACATGCACACACACACACAGCCTTTATTGCCACAAAATTCCTGAGTCTTTCATTTAAAAAGCATCCTCTTCTTCCCACCAAAACAGAAAATAATTTTTTCATACATGTTCAAAAAGTAAAAATAAAAAGAATGAAAACAAAATTATCTTCCAGAAAGCAAATGGCCTCAGGAGACTTTAGGGGAAAAGACTCTAGGTAGCTCCCTGGCTGTTTAGTTCTTCTGGGTTGAGCAGCTGTCAGAACTAAGAGCACCCCAGAGGGGCTTAAGGGTCACAGCCACAAAGAAGTGTGAAGCTTTGGGCTCTGGGGAGGATGCTAGGTGCTCAATGGGAGCTCAGCCCCACCTGCTGTAACCCTGCCTAGGGGCCCTCCTAGAGACCTGTTTTGAATCACAACACTGGTAAGGAGGCTTCGTTTATGTGCCCTGTGGTATCTTCTTCCCCCCCCCCCTTTTGTGTGTGTGTGTGTGTGTGTGTGTGTCTTGTAAACCATAAATCTTCAGTCAGCCACAGCAAGAAGACTTCAGAGAAGAGCAAAGAAAAGGTTTTAGGCTACAGTGAGGTGTTGCAGATACCAAATACCAGACTTACCTCTTGGAGCGAGGGGAAGGGAATTAGCTTTCATGACCACTTCATTAAGTATTACAGCCTAGGCATTATGCTAGGTCCCTTATTTAATCTTCACAATAACTCTTGAGATATTAATACCTTCTTTCACAGGAGGAAGAAAAAAAGATGAAGCTCTGGGCCACATTAAATAACTTGCTGAGCATCACACAGCTGGTCAGCAGGTGCCAGAACTAAAGATCTACACCTAGTGAGAGACTTCTTTCTGTGAAAAGCAAGCAGAAAGAAGAAATCCAAAGAGGAGATGATAAATTAACATCTTAAATTTATCTATATTTATTTAATTATCTGCTCATTTGATTAGGAATTACATGCACAAGAAAAACATTTTAAGCTTTAACAAAAGGCATACTGTAAAAAGTAAGACTCCTTTTTCTCTCAACTTCCAGTTCCCTTCAGCAGAGGCATCTGCTGATAAGAATACTTGTCAAGAAAGACTACACATATGCAAACATACTCATGGGCACATACAGTCCTTTTTCTTTTCCAAAGTTTTTTTTTTTTAGTTGTAGATGGACACAATACCTTTATTGTATTTGTTTATTTTTATGTGGTGCCAGGAATCGGCCCCAGTCCTCACACATGCTAGACATGCGCTCTACCACTGAGCCACAACCCAGCCCACATACAGTCCTTTTAAAAATAAAAAATAAAAATTTAGTCTTTTAAAAAAAATTTAGTCCTTTAAAAAAAATAGACAAATGGCAGTATTGGTCTTTGATACCTAGCATATGGTAGAAATGTTAGAGCTTTGGAGCAAAGGGGAGGGAGGGGGAATGGGAGCAGGAAAGATGGTGGAATGAGATGGATATCATTACCCTAGGTACTTGTATAACTGCACATATGTTGCGATGCTACATTGTGTACAACCAGAAAAATGAAAAGTTGTGCTGCAAATGCATACAATAAATAAAAATGCATCCTGTCATTTATGCCTAATTAAAATAAATTAATTTTTAAAAAGAAAGAAATTTTCTATATTAGTACATTTAGACCCACCTCAGTCTTATACCAACCATTTAAAAGATTCTGTTTCATGTATGTATGAAAATTTACTTAACTATTCCTCTATGAAATGAACATTCATTAAATCATTTACAATCTTTTGCTATCACAAAGAATGTTGTATCCTTGTATATTCCTCATGAAACACATATGCTAGTATACTTGTGGGATATAGTCTTAAAAGCAAAATTCCTTGGTCAAGAGAATGTATGTTTTAAATCTTGACAGACAGAACCAAACTGCCTCCAGTTTTTAAATTGCACCACTTTATAAACCTTAAAATATATATGCATCCCTAAATTCTTATGGTTTCCAAAATAGTGTTCTAGTCTGTGTTTAAAAGAAAAGCACCCATGTATCCACCTATTCCTTTGAAAGTTGCATGCTTCCTTCAGAGTGCATAGGAGAAAGCTATTTATTAAGGACTGGACATTAGGAAGATTTTTCGAGTTCTTTACACTGCAGAAGATGTTGACTAAAAGCATCTGATCATTAATTGGATGATGTTGACATAATAAGGAAATGGAATAAATCCCTGAAAATAAGTGGTTGGCTGTAATTAAAAATCAACTCAACCCACCAGAGTACTATCAGAATCACTCTGGGCATCCCAGTAACTCCATCAGCTGGCTGTATACAACAAGGCCAAGGCAGGCTGTGAGCCAGGAAGGAACACCTGCCTCAAACTTCAGTATTCAAAATCTAAGCTAGGCACTGTAGCACTTGCTTGTAATCCCAGACATTTTGGAGGCTGAGGCAGGAGGAATACAAGTTGGAGGCCAGCCTTGGCAATTTAGCAAGGCCCTAGGCAATTTAGTGAGACACTGTGTCAAAATAAAAAGGAACTGGGGGGGGGGGGGGTGCTGGGGTTATGACTCAGCAGTAGAGTGCTCACCTAGCACACATGAGGCCCTGGGTTCGACCCTCAGCACCACATAAAAATAAATAAATTAAATAAAGGTATTATGTCCAACTACAACTAAAAAAAATAATATTAAAAAAACAGAACTGGTGATATAGCTCAGTGGTAAAGCACTGTTGGGTTTAACCCTCAGTACCAAAAACAAACAAACAAAAAAACAAAATATACTGCCTGCCCCTGTTGATTTGGATAAAAGAGCATGGAAGAAGGGCAACATATCAGAAACAAAGACTGAAGAAAGACTGACAAGAATTGGGCAGTGTTTCCTAATTCAAAGAAAGGAAAAACTGATTTAATAAAGAATGAAACATCCTATAGTTATATTTTCTAATATAAAAGCTCTCCAGAGTAAATAAATCCTTAAGGAATCTGCAACACTAATATCTTCAACCAGTGCTGCAGCCCAAACAAAACCGTAGGATCCAAGCAGGAATGCTGGGCTTGAGAGACCATCCTAGCCTTGCTTACTTGAATCTCCTAAAAGTCTGAGTCTATCATCCTTCCAGGATGCACTTATAAAATATTCCTCTTCTATTTGGCAATCACCTTGCTGAAGTGTTGGTTTTTAACATCTGTGGAAAAGAGCAAGCTGGCATTCATTCATGGTCTGGAGAGGACAAAGAGCAAGTGACTTAGATGGGTACTGGGTGTTAATTAACATGAGAGAGAATTTATCTCTAGAGCAGGTGATGAGGTCCCAGGATTGTAATATTAACGATCATCTGTAGCTTGGCTTTGTTTTTGAGTTGTGCTCAGATATTACATGACTAAAACAAAAGTAAATGTGCATTGCTAATACCATCTGTCAAAGATTTTTAAACCAGGTGGTGCCCTATAGAGCTGCATATTTTAACCATTTAGGGAAGGAACCCTCCAGGAAGCAACAGAATGCCTTCTAATTAATTATTACTTGTGGGATTTTTCCCATTAGCAACCAACAGCATATTGTCAAGGAGGCACTGTTGGGAGTTGTTCGTCTCTATGCAGACGCATTCAGATACATCAGTGTAGTTTACTAGAACTGATATGTTGTTATAAAAATTATAGAACTGAAAGAATGATTTCAGATGGACATTTCAATCCATAAGGTCTGAAGTGTCTGGGTCAACTGCACAGGCAGGAGGAAGCTGTTGGGCAGAGTGTTCCGATGTCCAGCCCATATCTGTCAGCTAGATATACAAGTTAACCTGATTTGACATTGTTACTTCTACTCCTCTGAAAATTCTTCCAAATCAGTCACTAATTCACATTCAAGTACCATCCATCACCACTCAAATGATCTTTGCTCCATTCTCATTGACTGAATTTGATCAAGTGATTGATCGATTTCCTCTTATTCTGTGTTCTGCACAGAGAAAAATAATTTGGAACACTCATCTTCAAATTGCATTTCAGGGAGCATTTAGCTCAATGTGGGTTTCAATGATTTATTTCTCCTCCTCCATGCTATTGACTCTTAGCCTTTTCTCTATCATGTACTTCTGGTATAGAGGAGGTTTTCATGGCAAGGTTGAACAATTATGAAAAATAGAATGATGGAGAAAATTTAGAATTCTGAGAAATAGAAATAACTAAACAGAATTTCAAAGATTTGGCTTCCAAGTTTTAGGTGGAATAAATAAAAAATAATTGGACATACACTCTTGGCTCTCTTATGCTATGTACGCCTATCATATAATTTGTGAGAAATAGAAATAAAACCTCTGATGATAAAATAATCTGATATGTAAATTTAATTTAGCCAAATTTCATGCAAGAGAATTTCTCCCCACCAACATTTAAGGAATACTACCTATGATGGGAGTTACATGAACGATAATCATGTAACTATTGAACATTATTCTATGTTTCTACAAACAGGAAATCTACAGGTAAGCTAGAATCTATTCCTCCCTACCAAACAGCCCCTAAAGATATTTTTTGCCTGATCTGTTTAAATCAAAATAAATCATAGGACTGTTTCCTAAAATGAAAAAGGAACTGCAACCAAATATGTCTATACTGATATCTCATAGATTGTATGAGTTTGGTTGATTTTTTTTTTTTAGTAGTTTGTAATGTTTGAGGTAAATTGATAACTTACCAGGCATTTGGGAAGGGTAGGGCTAACTCATACAGAAGTGACCAGAAAGGTCAACTGTGCACAGGGGCCAAGCCAATATCTTACCTAGACGTACACAGGTAGGTAGAAACAGAGCCAAGACAAAGCTCAGGTCTTGCAACTCTTACTTTATCTGGGGCAAAAGAATGGTGTCAAAGGAACCATTTCTGGGACTCTGTACAGTTCTCATTAACTCAAATTAGATAATTAAGGCAATTCTTTAAATAGATTTTATTTTTTAGGGTTTTTTATTTATCTATTTATTCATTGGTTGTTCACTTCCTCTTTGCTTCCCACTTTGGTCTAAAAAGTGGTATAAGGTAGTTTAGACAAAAATATGCAATGCAACAGGTAAAACATTTAATCAAGAAAACAAATTGTTTCTCAAAACTTTAGAAATATCCAGTTGCTACAAGAAAACATACTCTCATTATAATAAATTCTGACAATATTTTTTCAATTGAGAATAATCTGCTAATTGGTGGGTGAGGCTTTGCTGACTTATTTTGTGATTAAATTCTTCTTATCCAAACTAATTTTCAGTAATGTATTACTATTCTGGTCATTCCTCTGCTCTTAAGTTTCTAGGACAGCTTGAAATCCAGACACATTATTAACACATAGGCACATTACAAATTAGTTCTATCCAAGACATGAATGCTAAGCACAGAAGTCACCCCAATACCAAGAATCCAAAAGCTGACCCAAGACCCATGAACCCAGCAAAGGTTCTGACCTTTAAACTCATGAGTGACAGACAGCTGCTGATTAGTTCAACAAGTCCTGGAAGGACCTGGCACAGTTTATACCTATGTGAGTTCATGAGCCCACAGTTATTATGAACAGAGCATTGTTTACAAATTGTTTTAATTTAGGAATGTGACAATTTATTTATTCCTCACTTTTTGACTTACGGGTATTATTTACAGATTCACTTTTAGGCCCTGGGAGACAGAAGAACAATATTTATGCTGCCAGTGGATGAAATTGGTATTGCTGACTGTAGTGTGAAGAATGTTTATAATTTGAGGTCAAAATTTTGTTTTTATAATAAATGTCTCAATCTAAAATTATAAGTGCTCATTCATTTTTCAAGAACTAGTTAAATGTCATATCCACCCAGTCCCAGGGCAGAGTTAGTTAGAACTTTTTCTTTTTCTCTTTTCTTACTTGTTTCTCTGTTATACTATTTTTACTTTACATGGTATTTGTATAGTTTATTTGTTTTTATTTGTATGCCTGTCTTGCTTCCTTGACTATAAATTTCTGAAAAGCAGAGGATATTCTATTTGGGGTTTTTGGTCATTATTGCTGTTGTCTAAATGGTTTGGGCAGTTTGTTGTTATTTATCTGGGTTTTTGTTTTTGTTTCTCTGTGGCTGTTTTGCTTTTTTGCTCTTATTGCTAGAATAAGTACCTAATAAAGTATATAATTGAATAAATATCATCACGACTTAATAAAAATCCTTACAATGTTTTAAGCTGTCTTTTTAAAATTAGACTGCATAAGGATTAGAAAATTCCTTCAGAGCCTTGGGACTCCTCCTAGTGTGAGTACAGGCTCAGACTCTAACTTAACATACAGAGGAAAAGACAATTGGAATGGGGTAAAGAGATTTAAAATCAAAATTTTTAGGGCCTCCTTACTTCCTTACACATTTTGTCTGCCTCATTGGTTGCTTGAAGCAATACAGAGTAGTAAAGTGATTATTTGTTATTTTTGTCCCTTCTCCTTTCTTCCCTCTGGTAGTAGCAGACTTTGCTTCAGAAGAACTCCACCTTCAAATACAGTCAAGTGTGATTACAGTCAAGATGCCCTGTCTCCTCTAGCCCACGAATAGGAACTAGACCCGTACTGGGCCAATTGAGTCCTCTCCTGAGAATATAAACTTGAAGCAGAGAGACAAAGTGCTGATTGGCCCATCCAACAGTTCATTCCTAGATCTTCTAAATTTCTTTCCTTGTCTTTCCTATGGGTGTTTGAACTTCTCCACTTCCGATATATCACTTCTCTGATGCAGTTAGGCAGAAACCAATAAATGGTAACTGATAGAATCAGCCAAGTCAAGATTCAAATTCTATCTGATTTATCCAAAAGCCTAGCAGGGGTTGGGGTTGTGGCTCAATGGTAGAGTGCTTGCCTAGCATGTGTGAGGCACTGGGTTCAATTCTCAGCACCATATTAAATAAATAAATAAATAAATAAATAAATAAATAAATAAGATGTGATGTCCATCTACAACTAAAAATATTTTTTAAAAAGCCTAGCAAGAAGAATAAACTCTAGACAGCTCCAGTCTGTTTCCTGGTCTCATTTTATCTATTCTAACTCACCCCACAATCCATGTAAATAATATGAGAAATGCCAATCCCACTTCAAAAATCATCTGATTCCTAAAGTTATTTAATCTTCCATATCCAGTCCCCTAGGTAACACCACACACTTTGCTTACAAAAGCAATCTAGTGGGTTTCAAGGCTCCTGCAGTATTCAACCCTAACCTGCTTATTTCTCACTTAACCACCCACCCACTCTGCCTTTTATAAAAGCATTGGCAGTTTATTTTAGTACTATTATGAGATGCCCAAGTCAGCCATATGTCATTAGTCCACTCCCAGCTAGTTGTTTTACCTCTGGCTCACCATCAATCATCAATGGGAAACCTAATTATAATGTTTTATTTAACACTCTTACAGTTTTTAGTATGTACCAGGCATTGTTCTGAATGCTTTGTACATCTTAACTCTTTAATCCTTATAAAAACTCTATGAGATAGGCACAAATGAGAAAAATCAGGCATAAAGATTTTTAGCATTTTGCTCAAAGTCTCTCACAGCCTATAAACAACAGAATCAGGGTTCAAATGCAGGCAGTCTGACTCCAAGTCTGTGCTCTGCACCACCAAACCATGGCCTGAGATGATGGGTTTATTACATGGCCAATTAAAGAGAAGGGCTAATTATATTTTAATCTGCAGCAGCTTACAGGGTACACTGACTTGGAAATGAGATTAGTCCCCACATGTCAAAAACCTAAAAACATCAAGTCAATTTAGTGTGCCCTCCAGGCCTCCTACTTTCTTAAACACCATGGAAACAAGCCAAAACAATTCTACAGTGGTTTATATTCATGTTGAGAAGATTTTCATGCCCTGGTGGAAGGTACCTTTCTTCTTTAAGTGGTCTGAAATAGACATGTTAATTTTCTAGAAAGTTTGAAATGTAAATCTAGTGCTACATTTTTACTCCTGGTCTGAGCTCAGTGTTTTGGCCCCTCTGGGGAAGGGAAAGAAGATGTTGCTGCACTTACACAATCAGTGTCATGCCCCATGACTGACTTTCTAACTTCTCTCTCTTTAGTCCAAGAAAACAGATGAAGTGGCAAATCCCTGTCCATGTGTGTGGATGGAGCCAGAGGCCAGGGGATCAAATCTCTCCTGGACATCATGCCCCTCCTCTCTCTGGGTTTGTTAAGACATTTATAAACTATGCTTCAGAGTATTTTTATTATCCTGATGGTATTTCAAGCTGCAATCAAAGATTATTGTAGTCATTAATAGTCTTGCTGTATTATTTGAACATTTTTTTTTCATTGAATCTTTAAAAGTTTTCTGGAGGAGTATATAAAGCAATAATTTGCATATTGAGTACTAAATTTACCTGTTAAGCCCTAACCAAAATAATTTCTCCTCCCACTGAGCACAGCAATCTAAAGGTTCTTGGTTCCATATAAATAAAAATACTGGAGCTGTATTTGAACCATAAGCATCCTGTGCCATGTGGAACTCGTGTGATATAATGGCATGTAGACAAAGTTACTACCAATTTTCTAATGTTTCTAAAATTGGAGTGAATTATTACTGAAGGTCAGCATGGCTATCTGTAGGAAGTAGAATTATTAGTGAACTTTGACATCTGTCTTTCTCTGGTCTTACAAATCTTCTACAAAGAACATTTTTTAAAATAAATGAGCAAGGCAGTATTATAAAGAAGTTTTGTCTATACCTTGATTCTACTTGTGGGATCACTGTCATATTGTACCAAGTGTTTCTTGAAAACTTGTAATATAATAAAAATAAAACAAACAAACCAATCTGAATTTTGAAAGTGATATAGGTAAATATTTACTAATGTAAGTGAAAAAATAATTTTCCTTCTTATTCCGTAGTGATATCTTAACAGTAAAAGAAAAGAATCACTTTTCCCTAAAGAAGGCAGTGTGGTGTCAGAGAGAGATCTGTCTTCTGCTGCCCATGAATGAGCTGTAACAGTTCCCTGGGCCTTGGTTTTCTTGACTACAAAATGGAAATAATAATACACAGTTTACAGGACTGTGAAAACACCTAGGGTAGTTCATGACACAGAATAGCCAACCAAAAAATGTCCATTTAGTCATTCAAAAAGCTTACTGCAAGCATCCTCTGTGTCAGCACTTGTAAAGTATGGGAACAAGTAAAACAGAAAACAAAGACTTCATGCCTTTTCTCAAAGTGGTTGCAACCCAGAGAAAAAGACAAAGAATCAAACAAATACAGTACCATGGACAAGTATTTAGAGGGACTAGAAACATATATTTTAAAATTTTTAACAAACTAAATTTTAACTTCTACTATGAAGTTCCCATTTTTCCAGGCTGGAAACTTAACCAGCCAATTTGGGATTCTTCCATTTCTCTGGGATAGGCTGGGAGTGGGTGAGCATCTGGTTTAAGTTATGTGCCTGGGCTGTCCTCCATCTGGTCTTTAGTAGTTGGTCCATGCAGGTCACTGCTGATTCTGTTCGTGTCCCCTATCAAAAGTACCTTGGGTTCCAATTCTTTCTAACCCAATTCTCTTTAAAATACATGAAAACACTCTGTTGGTCCCACACCGTATTGGGCCCCAGTAAATGCAACAGAACCATCTTCAGCCCTTCACCACTTCCATGTTCCTCTTCAAGACAAGAATATCATCATTTGCTCCCATGCAACCAAGGTTCTCTGCGCCTTGCACAAGCTCCCTCCAATCTAATGATGCCCTACGCTGCCATTTCTACCCTGGTTTCTTCCCATCTCCCTGGGTTTTCCTTGGGCACTCAAGATTCTACATAGCTTTCAACAAGCTCAGTCATTCTCCTCCCTGTACTGAGCTAGAGAGAAGGAGATGACTGGAAGAGTATATAAAGCAATAATCTGCATATTGAATATTCAATTACCTGTTATGCCCTAACTAGAAGGCAGAGCATCTCAATTTTTGTCAGGGACCTGTCACATTGTCAACTCTTACTTACTCCTGTCTAGAAAACTATCTCTCTTCTGAAGTACGAAGCTGTACTGGGCATGGCTTCTCCGAGTGACTGTTTTACCCAGGCACACATGTATTTCCTTTCCTGCAGAGTCCTGACTGATGGAACTCGAAATCCAAGGAAAGACCCAGTCATCTCTTCCGTGAAGCATCAAAAATAATAGTGAGATCAAATCTGAGGTAACAGATGAAATAATCAGCTACTATATCAAAATTCTTAACCCACTACATAGTTCAGGGGCTAAAACAGCTCAAAAATGAGAGAGCCTAACTCAACTGTGGCACTCAAAGAAGTCTTCATAGAGAAGGCCTGGCCAGAACTGAGTTTCTAGAAGGAGTCAGAGCTCCCCTCAACAAGCAGATGTGGTAGAGGTGGGATGTAATTCCATGCAGAGGGAACAACATATGCAAAGTCACACTTTTAGATGAATCAGAATTTAAATGTAGCTCCCACAATTGTCTGAGCCATATAAATCACAACTGATTTTGAGAATAGAATAAGCAGAAACATAATTGTCAGAGCTGGAAAGTACCTAAAGGATCATCTAATCTAATCCCTGCATGTAACAGATAAGGACATTAAGGCCCATCATGATGACCTTTAAGCTGACATTAAAAAAAAATAATAATAAAGTGAGACTACATTCAGCCTCTTGCTTTTTACAGCCAGGAACTCCTACTCCCAATGTACCCTACCAAACACAAGCTTAGAGTTCTTTATAAAGGTT
>NW_026000026.1:54494238-54583659 GCF_001458135.2 Marmota marmota marmota | reverse complement strand
GGGGGGGGGGGGGAGAAACAGCTATTCTTCAATAACTGCACTGATGTTTTTAAAGGAGATAATCCTGGCTTCTAGGAAATTATCCTAATAGATTGTTTATGGAGAATATTTTATACACAGATGTCAGAATGCTGCACTTATGTACAGCATTTATCTGATACACATAACATCTGTTCAAGGCATATACTATTGTGTATACTCATTTTACAGATGAGGGAACTGAGGAATAGAAAGCTAAATAAGTGATTCTAGATATGAATATAAGTGGTAGGTTGGTAGTGGGTAGTCAAACCTATAATATCCATGGTTTTCCATTTTTACAAGTACAACCTCATATTTCTGCTCATATTTCAGCCTATAGATATACTACAAACAGACTTGTTAAAATGCACACTAGGCTTTTCATGCAGTGGAGCTGGCTTTTTAAAGGACTAGAAATAACCTAAATACCTATTAATAGAGAGCTACTTTAATAAATTAGGGCATATCCTCATTATCCAGCCATTAAAAAGAATTCAATAAAGCAACTTGTGCTGATATGAAACAAACTCCAAGAAACAAAACAAGGTAAAAATAGAAAATAAAACTAACCAAGGTGTATACATTCTGTGTTGATGGGTTTTCTTAGGGAGGCATGCATGGATGATATTGAACCTGATTGTGTAGAGAATGTTTCTGGAAGGACACTCGCAAGAAATGAGTTTTGGCTGTTTCTGCAGAGAGGAAGAAGGGTCAGAGGAATCAAGGATGTGAGATGGGAAAAAAATCTATCTTTTACTATATCACTTTTTTGTAATATTTTCATTATTTACTATAAGCAAATAAGGTCATTCAGACTTTACAAACTAGTTGCGTTTTTAAATTATCAATTAATAGGACTTTTAAAAAATCCTAACATAACTTTTCAAGCTTAAGAATCATATAAGTAATATACTTGCTTAAATTGTTTTCAAACATTCAAGTCATCATGATTGTATTTACCTACAAAACTGCCTTCTTATCTCCTTGCCAAGATATTGGTTCATTTCTGACTCACAATAGAAAATAAATAGCCAGACATATAACTAGCCTGGTGCCTCTTGGTACATGGGAGCTGAGGTCAAAGAATGTGGGTAGGGAATGAAATGAAGGGGCTGGGGTACAACAGAGGCAGGAGTGCCACTAAGATCTCTGTATCAAGAAGCTCCATCCCTCCATCCCTCTATGGTGTTCAACACAAGGACTCAAAATTCAGAATGCATGAGTTATAAAACATTTCCAATCACTGAATGGATACTAAAATCCCAACACATACCATATGCCTCCATCACAACCCACAAGACAAACTATGCTTAGTGATTGATTTAATTCAACATTAAATTCAACAATTACTTCCTATATATCTTTCTTTTTTGTTTCATTTTGTTCCATATCTACTATTATTTGATTTTTTCAAAGTTCAATCAGATATTCATGAATACTTACCACTTACGAGTCACCCTTTAGTTAGGAAGGGGAGTACTTGGGTTAAGGCTGGAGTGGAGAGAAGGGGAGTGTTAGGGACTGAATGTTTGTATTCCCCTCCCCAAATTCATATGTTGATGCCATACCCCACTTTCGAAGGGATGACACTTGGAGATGGGGTTTCTGAAGGCAATTAGGGTTAGATGAAGTCATGAGGGTAGGCCCCTCCATAATGATGGGATGAGCATCTTATAAGAAGACACCAAAAAATAAGTTTTCTTACGTTTCTCTCTCCTTCCCTCCCTCCCTCCCTCCCCCCCCCTTTCTCTTTGCCGCATGTGAAGAAACAGCAAGAGGCAGGATAGTTTCTTCATGGAACTAATTTAATAGTTATATCAGCTAAAAGGTAGTGAGATTGAGTCAGACAAATCAATCTGAGAAAGAATTCTTCTGATGCTCTTGGTCTGAAGATCATAATAGAATAGACTGTCGAGTATTCAGAAGTCACATCAAAGTTCACGTCAAATCAAGTACAACTGACAGAAACAATAGGATCAGTCCACAAAGAAAGATGTTTCTCCTGGTAATAACCAAAGAAATGCAAACTAAAGCAAGCAAACAGTAATAGCCAAAATACAAAACCCTGCAGAGGAAGATACACAGAGGGTTCCAACTTATGATTGGATTCCAAATTTTTTAAGTTTTACAATATTACAAAAGTGATATGCATTCAGTAGAAACTATACTCAGATTTTCTATTTTGATCTTTTCTTGGTTAACAATATGTGATCAATATTCTCTCACAATGCTGGACAGTGGCAGCAAGCTGCAGCTCCCAGTGGGCCCAGCAATCACAGGGGTAAACAACCAATATTCTACAGCATGCTGGGTCATGAGGGTATGCTGTTTGGTAGGTTAGGGGTATTAAACTATTAAACACATTTTCAACTTGAGATATTTTCAATTTGCAATGGGTTTAGCCAGATATAACCTCTCATGAGCTAAGCATCTCTATGGTCATATTATATAAATACTTTAGAAAGCACACTATCATTATACAGCAAGAACCATAAAGATATTCATAATTTTTAACTTTTATGCCATTTCTGGGAATATGTTGTGAGAAAGTTCAACTAAATAATAATAAAAGGCTATCTATGTGAAGACATCAATAAAATATTACTTATAATATACAGTTATATTTCTATAATGGAACTTAATAAGTTGAAAGCAAAGTGGCCAACAGAAGTTAGAAAATTGTGATAGATACTATGAAATATAATTCCATTGTCTAAAATGGCAATTTGTTAATGTAACATGAAAATTTTAATATTGAGAGAGTATTACATGAAAAATAGTATAATATAAAATATTATGGTTATAAATACTATACAGCATATAGGCCTATGGAAAGTACTATTATGCAAAAGTGTGTATCATTACATTGGGAAGATACAACTATGAATTAATTTAAAATATTTGTTCATATTGTTTTTGACCTTTATTAAACATCTGGGGATTTAGGACTTGAAGGTTGTAAGTCAAATCCAAATGTAAGGAGAGGAAATAATTTTCAAAAAAAAAACAATTTCAATTATTGAACTATTTATTATTTTGTTTTCTGTTTGTTTAAAAAAACTCACTGGATATTCTTATGACACAGCAAATTCTTATGACACATTAAGCGCTTTCAGACACAGAGCCTGAGTTCCTAAAACCCTGTCTTGAATTCTCTAGCTACTAACTGATCAACTCCAGCAGCCCATTGTGGTAAGGATGACCGGAAGATGTTCTCCTCACTAAAATATACACTTGATTATTGTCTTTTATTTTCACATAAAGGTACCCAAGAGCCCAGACCTAGTGCGTAAACCCTTGGTGTTACCAAGAAATGGCTCTGAATTCAGAAGGCAGATTATAAATCTCATCCGTTCTACCTTTTTTTTTTTTTTTGATATTTGCTTTTGTTGCCTAGAGGAAAAGACAGGGTTATATGTTTTCACTCAATATTTATGACTTCATCATATGTTGTTTAGAGCAGTATGTTTAAAGTCAGAATGCTAAAGAACACTGAAGATAGACTTTCTCAGTTTTCAGACAGAAAGTAGATGATAATCCAGCAAAATGTCATTTGACCCTTCCCTATACATTTCATTTCAGGCTGTTGCCTTAGGGTCTAAAACTGTGCTTTCCAATCCTGAAAAAAACAATTCTGGAACAGCTGGCCCTATACTGAAAACAAACCATCCTGACCCAGGGTGTGGCTGTCCACGTAGACCCTGGATGTTCACTCTGCAGCTGGAACAGGAGCAGGGTGCCCAGACAGCATCCACCTCTCCAAAGACAAGAAGGCACAGATGCCAATTAGAGAAATGAGATGAGTGCCAGTTCCCCTTAGCCCGTTTTCAACATCGATGCTCTAACCAAGTAGATTTAATGTGACAAACTCCCAAGAGGAAAACAAAAATCTTCTAAAATTTTTGTTCACAAGGAAATGAGACAGTGTTTCATTCACCTTAAAGGGACCATTTAACCCATGAAATAAACATGCAGACACATGCCCAGGGAGTAAAGCAATCTGGCAATAAGCTTAAAAGCAATCTTTCCAAAAAGCATTACTTCTCTGCCTCTTTCCTCCACATGGCTCCAAATCTTCCCCTTTTGCTCAGTGAAACTCAATACTTTGAAAACTCTATTTCTTCTTATTTTCCATATTTTTCTTTAGTTCTAGTTGAAGAGGAATTGATTTTATTCTCTTGGCTTGGTCAATTGGTTGGCAGTTTGTGGAAGTGGAACAAAAGCTGAACTAGAACTCTGAAAAACTGGGTGTGAGTTCCTTTTCAAACACAAATTAACTACTACATAATTATTGACAAGACAGACACTTCTCTCAGCCCCTAATGCCTCATCTCTAAGAGGGTGGACTATATGATTGCTAGGACATCATCAAACTCAAAATGTTCTATATCTAATAGGAAAAATACAGATGGTGCCAAGAAATACTGGTAGGAGGGTGCACATCTTTATGAAACCTGACATTTCTTCTTTGCCTGACTTGATTTCTCAGAACTGAATCATTTGATGGAATGCACTACACTGAGAGCTAAAGACATATAGGTCAAAACAGACCTCTAAAAATAAAAAATGAACCTATATTAGGAAGTTGGGACTAGGAGCCAGAAAAGAAATTCCTACAGGAGGAATATTTTACATTCTTTAAGACCAAAGCAACCAAGTAGGAAGGAAAGATCCAGGTGCCATCTCAGTATAGCTTTTTATCCTGCAGACCACTTTCTGGGGATGAGCTTTCATTTCACCAGTTCTATAGCCTGAAGGAAAAGTTCTCCTGGAACAATTAATTTTCTAATTCTCCATTGGTTTATCTATAATATACTGCTAAATTATGATCAAGTTAGGAATCACAAATGTGCAAACAAGATACAGGAGAGTGAGAATAATAAATAAATAATTCAAAATTTTCAAATTATGAAATAGTTTCAATCCTCTCCTTCATTCACAAATTTTTTTTCCTATCTAGAGGTGATAACAAGTCACTTAATTTGCTGTTTCAAACTTTGTTGCTTTTTTCTTCCCCATCATGGAGCCAAGATACTAAAACCTAAAATATGTCTTCTCACTAGTCATTTTGTATATTTATCAGATTCTTTGGTGTCAAGCAATGGATACTAACTTCCTGTATTGATCAGCTCAGACTGCCATCACAAAATATCATAGGTTCCTTAAAGAACAAAAATCTGTCTCATGATTTGGAGGCTAGAAATCCAAGACCAGAGACCGGCATGATTGGTTTCTGATGAGGGCTCCCTTTAGCTCACAGATAGGTATTTTCTTGCTATATCTTCGCATGGAATAAAGAAAGTAACAGAAATTCCAGGGTGTTTCCGAGTACTCATCCCATCATGAGGTCCTAAGAATACAATCTCATTTAAACCTAATCACCTGTAAAAACCCCCATTTTCACATATCAATACACTTGGGGTTCGAGCTACAACAGATTAATTTTGGGAGACACAGTTCAGATCCTAATGCTATTTATGGAAAGACATTAATTATTAAAGGACATTGAATAGACAATTAGCAGTGTAGCTCAGGAAATCTCACTAAGCGCACACCAGTGATTGGCTCAGTCATGGTATTAATGCCAAAAGAATTTGTTTCAACAAGATTCTCAATTTTGAGCCTCCCCATGCAAAATTCAAAGAGTCCAAGAAAAGCCTATCAGGGAATCTTGATTAATAGTTTTAGGGCCATGCCATAAAATGCAGGGTAGAAATGTGAGATTGATAGTAGAATAATTTTTCAAACAGGAAAGACATAGACACAAGGAAGTCCAAAAGCAACAAACTCCAGTGTTATCTGTTAAGCTCAGAAGACAAATCTATCTAGGTTTGAGAGCTGGCTCAGCTACTCATTACCTGGTCATCTGGAACAATTTATTAGACTTTCTGAGCTTCATTTTTTGCATTTTTCAAATAGGGAAAGTAGTGCAAAAAATAATGCCTTTTTATCTAAAGGCAATCCTGTGTTAACTAAATAAGTTATAGATGTACTAAGTATTCAACTAGTTCCCTAACCCTAACCTCCTGAACATGGCAGAATAGCTGCTTGTTTTTTGTACTAGTCTGTGTACACACAGAGTTTACTTAGAAAACACAAAATACAACTTATACTGTGTACACATGTTATACTCTTAGAAGTGTTTTTTATATAAGGCAATTATTTGGCATCAAAGGATAACAGACTTTGAGTCCAACCTAAATGAATAACTTCTCGTAAATCCTCAGAACTATGGTAAGAAGGTCAAGTTTTTACCTTAGAGGTCTGGAGAATATATGATCTCAGTGACAGAATGGCTCATCATTTCTAAGCCTTTTGTTTGCTAAACATAAATGGGCTTGTTCCTGTTAAGTTCCCCTGCTCATGGCTTAGATCCAGGACTTTAACTAGAATCTCTGAGCTTTGAACCTTTTCAAATTATATGCAAAATTACGTGAGTATATATATTGGAAAAAACACTGCTTTAGCTAATCAGAGAGCAGATAATCCCCTTCAAGCCACTCCAAAAAGCAATAGCTTACTTTGAAATTTTTCTTCCCTTTGAGACTGACTGAAATTCATCATCCAAGAATATGTCCTACTAACATCCACAACAAAAGTAGCAGGAAGTGCATAAAACTCTAGAAAGTACACAGCTATGCCAGAGATAATCCTTATTTGCCCACACCTCCTTTGGAACACATCATGCCATCATCTGTACTTTACCTATACTGTAGCACTGATTCTATTCCTTTGGAGTTTTTTTTTTTCTTTTTTTTTTTAACATCACTGTTTTGTCCATTAGTCTGGAAGTTAAAGCAGTGTGGCTTAGTAGAAAGAGCACAGGTTTTGACATCAAACTGCCACAAGTCGAACCTCAACTTGCTGTGGAATTTTGAAATATTCTCTAAGGCTTTCTCTGGGATGAGAAGAAGCTTGTGTACTATCCCACAAGCTTCCATCTACACCAGAATAGCTATAGAATTACCTGGGATGCAAGTGAAGGTTGGGCCCAAGGCCTGGCTGCTCCAGACCTAAGTCAGCAATGAAAACACTATGCTCTTCCGCCCTCGCCTCAATGGAATAAGCTCAGTAGAGCCCTCACCATGCATGAACAGAATTCTGTGCTGACTGAGCATCATCACTGAAACCCACAGAGTGTTGGGACAATCATTGAGATAATCTAAACACTGACCACAGTGCTTGACACAAGGCAAGCAGAACTCAACAAGTTGTAATCATTATTATTCAATCACAGCAACAATGCATCATTGCATTTCAACTGCACTTAAAACAGTAAGATGCATGGGGATTGCATTCAATTAAACTATGGAGAATAAGTGAATTCCTGAGCAAATTCTAGTTCATGCGCTGAGAAGCAAGCACTCATAAGCAAATTCTGTTTTAACTGGACCTAGGATGGTTTCCACTTTCCCAGCCCTTACTCCACTGAGCAAACTCCTACGTAGCTCTCAACATTCATCTCAAGTTTTCTGAAGATTTTCTTACTGTTTCTAGTTCTCTGGATTCCCAAAGCTCTTTGCTTATAGCTGCTATGAAACCCACTCCCAGGCTCATAAATTAATTTATAGTTATTTACTTATGTGGCCATCTCCTTAACTAGTCATACATTCATTGCAAGGGCCCTTATTATTTTCCTTTGTAGGATCCATAGTATTTGTGATGATTGGCCCAGATATTTGGTCATAACTCTAGTCAAGACATTGCTATGAGGTATTTTAAGATATGATTAGCATTTAAATCAGTAGACTTTGAATAAAGTGGATTATTCTTCATAATATTTGGTAGGCCTCATCCAATTAGTTGAAGGCCTTACTAGAAAATCAACTGCCCTTCCCCAAGGAAGAGAGAATTCTGCCTTCAGACTGCCTTTGGACTTAAACTTCAGCATCAACTCTTCCCCAGGTTTCCCACCTGCTAAGCTATCTACACTATCAAGACTTGCCAGCCTCCATAATGGCATGAGTCAATTCCTTAAACTAAGTCTAGATACATAGATACTATTGGAGCACATGTGTAAGTACATATACACACGCATGTGCATACTACTGATTCTGCATTGGAGTGTGTGTTATGCATGTATGTGTGTATACATATATACACACAGGTACAATCCTGCAGGTTCTGGTTTTCTGGAGAAGCCTAGCACGGGGCTCCTATATTAGTCTAGCATGTGCCTTCTCACAGCAGATGTTCACTAACTGCTAAATGAATGGATGGAGCTACAAGTAATTGTTGGGTAGAAGATGAAAAATGCTGAAGAATGTAAAGCAGTCCAGTTCAGGGATGAGGAAGGTGGGTATGGGACACATTCCTGAAGATAAGGCTTCAGGAATCCCACTTTTTTTCCCCCCAGTTTTCCTAGACAAGGCCCAAAGCAGACACTGCTCATTCACTAATAAAGTTTGGCTGAATCTCTAAGAGACCAACCAGGGTTCAGACAAGGTAATGGTGAAAAACTCCCAAGCAGTGAGTCAGTGCCCAGTAAATGCTGCCACCTGACCAAAACGATGACAGGATTGTGATCTAGATGCCTGTGTAGGTTCAGCAGCACAGCACAGCTGAGACCCTGGTCCTTCCCACACTGACTCCCCGAGGCTCACAGAACCTGTTGTACTGCCTCCTTCACACTCTCCCTGATACCTTGATTCCCAGAGGGCCCCTTATCTGTGCTTGCTAGCTAGGGGAGCTGTCAGCAGCTATTTGTTCCCAGTAGTGTCCAGGCAGGGCTACATTTTAAAACCATTTCACTTTCTAGTCTGTGCAAATACAGGAACTGTGTAAGCAGTTTTTTTTTTTTTTTTTAAGGGAAAACTATAAAATGTGGACAGTAAATTACATTGCTATTTTTCCCTTCCTGGTGAAAAAAAAAAATGGCAGGATGCTAAGTGGTCTGGAGCTCAGTCAGTGTTTCAGATTAAAGGGAGTCAAATCTAAACCTCACATTACTTCAAGAGCATGAAAAAGATATAACTTTAAATAGTCCCTATAACTGACAGAGGTGGGGGAGAAAGAGGCTGACTGTCAGTTGTTACTGCTATTTTTGTATTTGCAGATAGGTGGAAGGTTTCTGGATCTTTTTAAGCACAGGTATGCCCATTTTAAAGTAAGCCAATTTAGAGAAATCCAGTCGAGGAAAACAGATGAGTTAGCAAGCAATTCTTCACATCACAAAGAATACTTCACTTCAAAAGCAATTAAGACAGTCTCTGTGATCATTAATGGTTTAAAAGTCTACCTCAAATGTGTTTCTAATGATCCATCAAAGAAGTATTTCCCTTATTAAGGGCCCTGGTAATTATTTAGAGACTATAATGAGCCATATCCATATTGCATTATTTAAAACCTGTATTTACTGGAAGTCTATATTGAGCACAGGATTTACTACACATACAAAATCGGCCCCTCTTGTCAGATTGAATCGTAAAAGGAAAATGAAAAACAAAGAATATAACCTTAAGAACAAAATTGCTTGGGATTCAAGATAAAATCCTTATGTACACATTTTTACATGACATTAATTTTAATCAAAAGATTGAGTACTTGGTATTACGGGAAGGTTAAGTACATAGCTTGTCCATCACACAGTGCATTTTTAAACCACAGTATGTGTGAGGTGCTGTGTTATCCCCTAAAGTGGGCATGAAATGAAGATGATGCTTTGCCATCAAGAAAACTAGAGAATTAAGGAAAAAAATACGAACCATTGAAAAAATAAGGTTGGAAATTATGTGATTAAGTGCCAGGCTGAAAGTCACAGGCAGTAAGTGAGCAGGAAAGGGAAGATCAATATGTGCTGAAGTAGTGAGAGATGCAAAACCAGACCCAGCTGTTGAGAAGCAGAGGAGGGGAGCAGAGGCAAGAATGCGTACCCACGCTTGCTGAAAGCTAGCTAGGGAAAGGACTTTTGAATGGGAGGGGAAATGTGGAAGTTGTAGAAGAATATAAATAGAAACAGAAGTAGTTAGAAAAGCTATCATCAAACAGCAAGACGTGGTAACAAATGGAGCAGTCCAGAGTCAATGGGGAAGATGGGCAGAATCATAAGAGACAAAACTGCAACAGCAAAAGGATCCAAGCTGGCTCTCAGAGCACTATTGTTTGGGCTGACTCCATCAGCAACATTCATGCTAAAAGGATCTACTGTACTGTAACTTGTCAGTGTCCACAGATCTGGCTTGCCAGTGACGTTTAACCCTGTTTTAATGATGGACTTAGTTTGGAACTCACAGAGCGGTTTTTCATCTTCTCTCTTCATTAACCTGCCAGCACTAGCAGTTTTCCGTCACAAAATGCTTAACAAAGCGCTAACAAGAATGAAAATGTTCTAGTCTGTTCTCGTCCTCATTACATTCTTACAAGGTGCTATCTCTGGCCCTATAATAGCTACCCTTAATACATTCTCTGACTTCACTGAATTCCCGTGGACACTCTGTCTATGATCACATCAGGAACAGTATGTGCTATTTCATAGTCATAATATGGTGACAGGCTTTGAGAAGGATCTATAGGCTAATTGCCCTAGAATTAAAACCTTAAGGCCCACAGCAGGGCAAAGCTAGCCCATCAAAAAGAGAACTCTTTCTATAGTACCAGGCTCAGAGGCTAAATCATGGGGTTTTTTGTTTGTTTATTTGTTTTTTTGTTTGTTTGGTATTGGGCTTGAACCCAGGGGTGCTTTACCACTGAGCTACATTCTCCTGCCACTTATTTTATTTTATTTTATTTATTGAGAAAGAACTTTGCTAAGTTGCTTAAGCCCTTGCTAAATTGCTGAGGCTGGCTTCCAACTTACAATCTTTCAGCCTCAGCTTCCTGTGTTTGTGGGATTACAGGTGTGCACCACTATGCCCAGCTTAAAGTAGGGTTTAAAAGATACAGGTGGAGGACAACCCACTTTATATATGAAACACACTACTTGATTTCTAGATTGTGATATCTTTAAATTGCAAAGCACTTTACACTTTTAAATTTTTTTTCACTTTTTGCCTTATCTTATGTTCTAAATTCTTTAAAATAGAAGTGCCTTCAAAACTACAGAATGTTAATTTGTCTTACTGTGGTAATTACTCATACAGAATTTTTTGAGCACAAATCTTAAGCATATAGCTTCTACAAATATATATGTGTATGTATGTATGTGTGTATATACATACATGTACAAACACATACACAGAAAAACATGTATACATCCCCCTTACCCACCACTCCACATCATTTTCAGCACCCCCAAAAGTTTCTCTTGTATATTTCCTGTCAGTACTTTTTTCTTCACATTGAAGTATTTTAAAAACAAATGTAAAATTGTTAATTTAAACAATAACTCTCAGCTATGCCTATTCCACTGAGATTTGGGGGAGCTGATTTGACTCATTAGTGTCCTTTCAAGGTTTTAAGAAACAATGCTCGGGCGGAAACCCCCGAAATTACCTATATTCAGAGGTTACACCAAGAAGAAATGTACTACTTCTCTCCTCAAACACCCGGCTTTTGAATTGACTTGTCAGGGACTGGTAAAAAATACTTTTAGAAGAAAATTGTGTCTAAGAAATATTGGTAACAGGAATAATAAATACCACAAGATAACTACTAGCCTTTAATTTCTTTTTAGTCCTGAAATATACCGAAATGCTTATCCACTACCAACATGTGAAGTCAGGAAGAAGATAAAGGGATTGAGCAAGGAGAACATCTAGCCTGGCTATTTTTTGTGTGGTATTTTTGTTTTAATTTTCATGCTTTTAGCTCTATCTCACTTAACATGGAAATATCATATCCGTGTAGATGTCACTGAGGGCAAGTCTCTGAAGCAAAAAACAATTCCCAGAAAGGGAATTTCACATCTTTCTGAGAAAGTTAGAATAGGTTATTTCAGGAAATTATGGACTTATGACTATTTAAATAGTTAACCAGGTGTTTTCCCCCCCTGTTGGCCACATAACACAATCCAGAGACAATAAATATCACTTGTGAAAATCAGGCAGAATGAAGAGAAGTCTCACAAATGCAGTAAACTATAGACAGCACCAAAGATTTCACCACAATAACTGACCCCATGGTCACAGTCTGAAGCACATTTTATAATTAGTAAAGACTGTCATTCTTAAATTTAATCACCAATTTACTGAGAGTACAAAAACGAAATCTTTACAAGAGCTGCAATTGCATACTTTTGCCCATCATTTAACAGCAGCAGCAATCTAACGTCAACTTTATCTGCAACAGAATGTGACCAAAGTTAGCTTTGCACTAAAGCATCTTAGATAAAGACTAGGGAGCCAAGTTTTACCAGGATTGTGGGCTTTCTCTACTTCCTGATAATCTCTGTTCAACCTTCACTGTTGTACAAGACAACAACAGCTAAGAGAAACAGGTTTGGCTTCCGACTATTATGTGATCAACAGTGTCAAGATATACCAGAGTTAAAGTAGAAAAAAATACTGTCCCTTTGCTACCATTTACATTCTAATATTTATGGTCAATAGGATACATAAATCTAAGTCACTTAAAATCCTTCAATAGCTAAATGCATTATTAACAAGCAACTAAGTTAAATTTCTCCTCTGCATCCACCTGACAAAGCCAAAATGACTGCTAGATTAGCTTTTCCACAGGTAAACTTATAAATGAATCATGTACATCATGTGAGGCCCTTACCCACTGTCTCACATACTCAGGTTAAGAATGAATCAGGAGTCTCCAGCAAACACACCCATTCTTATGTTCCAAAATCATAGCATAGGAGGGAAGAATGATGAATCTCAAATCCCATCTTTTGCACTACTTACATGAACTCAGGAAGGCATCTCACTTCTGTCTGTCTCGATTTCCTTGTCTATAAATTGGGAATGATATGAAACTACTTCCCAGCATTGTGGAAATTATTAAATAAGACATTTAAGGACTGGGATGTAGCTAAGTGGTAGAATGTTTACCTAATATGCATGAGACCCTGTGTTCAATCCCCAGTATCAGGGGAAAAAAATAATAACCCCAGAATTTGGGAGGCTAAAGCAGGAGGATCACAAGTTAGAGGCCAGACTGAGTAATTTACCAAGACTCTGTCACAAGATTAAAAAAAATAAAAATTTAATCTCTGGGGATGTAGCCCCGTAGTAAAGCACCCTTAGATTCAATCCCTAGTACTGTGCACACAAACTCAAAGACATTTTAAGGTGCTTACTACAGCTCCCAATTAAAAGAGACCATACATCAGGATTGCATGCTAAAGTACAGTTGTATGTCTATGTATAATGAGCTCAAATGATGTGTTTCTTCTTTGCTGAACTACCAGAGTAAGAAACTTCAGATGAATTCCTGGGAAATCAGATTTTTAGATGGCCATTTCCATACAGGAAAGTTTTAGGGGATTGCTCTCAGGATCAACAACTATGCAGGAGCCTGGGAAATAGGAATAGGCACAGAGTGGAGTTAAACTGTATTGCAATTGCAACAAAGGACTCCAGCCAATCCCACAGAGTTCTCTGGAGCTGGGATGGTTCTTCTCAGCTGTGCTACCTAAAGTAACGGCTGAGCATTTATAACCTCATAGTGATCAGTTGCTGTCCCTAAGACGAGAGCATGAGCTTGGTGACTGTTTCCCTTCATCTGAGAGCAATTGCCAGACAGAGATTCAGGTGAAAACTATCAGCCATGAGCAGTCCAATGACTGTGGGGTTGAGTGCCTCAGTCTGGAAGGGAAGATCTGGGCAGCACATCAGATCCACCACCGCCCAGCCCTAAGCCACTGGTAGTCACTTGCTTTCTATAATAAGTTCAGAGGGAAAGACTTCCAAGATTCCAACTGGTCTCTTTTCCTGGAGAAGCTGTGAGAGAGAGGGTAATGGAACAAGCTTTGCACCTGGTCTCAAGACTGCAACTGATCCTCACTGCTTCCCCTCTCTTTTACTTATTCTTGCTTTTTTTTTTTTCTTTCCTTTTTCTTTTTTTTAAATCTTCGCTAGCACCTCTGCTACTCTAGGTACCTTGGCTGGTGGGGTGAGTAAGAGGTCAGTCCCCAGAAGGGACTGAGTGCCTAATCATCATAACCTTTTTTTAGGCCATGATTGCTGTATTTCCCACTTACTCTCAAAATTGAGCAAAACAGGAGTAAGAAATTCTCCCAGCAAATGACCTAAATGCCAAACCAATTTCTCCATGCTCCCACTGTGTAGAAGCAATCTTACAGTTTTCCCAACAGGGTCATTTACCCCTGCCAGGGTGGGTGACTCCTTTTCTTGACTGCCAGTCATGGCCTGAGGAACCTGAAGTGATGGGGAGGCAGCTGTAACTTAAAGTTTAATAGGTCTGGAATTCTGTCTTATTTCCCAGAAGAGGAGCACTTCCATCAAGGACCAGAATTATAGTACCAAGGAATGGCTATATGCAGACATAATGAGAAGGCAGATTATGCAAACCAGGAAAAGAGCCCTCGCCAGAAACCAACTCTGTTGGACTTTGATCTGGGACTTCTAACCTTTAGAACTGTGGGAAAATATTGTCTATTGTTTAAATCACCCAGTCTATGATATTTTGTTACAACAGTCCCCATAAAACTAATGGAAGAGTCTTTCCACAATCTTTACATGGTACCTTCTCCCATTACTAACACATCTTATAGGGTCTAGCAGACAAATAAGTCAAATAAGCTGAACAGCAAGGCCACTTGTACAACAGCTTAGAACTAGTACAGATAACTTTCCTGCTATGGGCCTTACTCAAAGATGGCAGCCTTGTTTTTCATTCAGTAACTGGATTGAGGAAATATTCCTAAATATGGAACATATATAGCTAATAGAACTTGAAGAGGCCTAACAGATATTTTACTTCCTTCTTAGTAAATGCCATTTTTACTGGAGTGAGATGAAATCTTAGAGTAATTTGGGTTTGCATTTCTCTAATTACTAGTGATGCTGAACAATTTTTTGTATTTCTTCTGTGAAGTGTCTATTCAGTTCCTTAGCCCATTTATTGATTGGGTTATTTGGTGAGTTTTTGTTTTTGTTTTTGTTTTTTGAGTTCTTTATATATCCTGGAAATTAATGCTTTACCTGAGGTGCATGTGGTAAAGATTTTCTCCCATTTTGAAGGCTCTCTCTTTACATTATTGATTGTTTCCTTTGCTGAGAAGAAGCTTTTTAGTTTGAATCCATCCCATTTATTGATTTCTTATTTACTTCTTGTGCTTTAGGATTCTTGTTAAGGAAGTCAGTTCCTAAGCCAACATGGTAAAGATTTGAGCCTACATTTTCTTCCATTAGGTGCAAGGTCTCTGGTCTAGTGCCTAAGTCTTTGATCCACTTTGAATTGAGTTTTATGCAGAGTGAGAGTGATGGGTTTAGTGACCTTTAGTGGCTTAAAATGAAAGAATTTATTCTTTATTTTTTAAGAAATATCTCAGCATTTCTCAAACTAATAGACCAGTAAAAACAGAAAAATAATAATAATAATAATAACTTCACTCTTTGGCAAGAACCTGGTCTTCATAGGGTTTATCTTCCACCAACCCATAGCATATGGATTTTAACAACATTACCAACATATTTTTAATTTCTTGTTCATTCCAGTCCAATTAACACAGCATCATTGACATAGAAGATGAAGGTGATAAACTATAGATGGTGCATGACCCCTCTGGACTAAACAATGTTTTGAGAGTCCAAGCGTTAATATAACCTTGGGAGTGCTATCATCCTAGTGAACACAAACTATTTCTGACTCTCCTTCCTGTTAGGGATAGAAAAAAGCACCAAACTAATGCTCATATACCAGGTACATAAGGCTATGTAAGTCTGTTCTAGCAAAGACACCATATCTGACACAGCAGCTGAAACTGGGCTACTACTTGATAGAGTTTTCCCTTAGTCCATCCTAATCATCCAGAATCTGTATGGTTTTTGAAAAGACCAAAATTGATTGGTAAATGAAATGGAGAAAGGAATTGCCTCCATTCTCTAGATCTTTAATAAAGGTGACACTAATCTCTACCCATTACCTTTGAGATAGGATATGGTTTTGATTTATTCTCTTGACTGGGGTTGAGGGATATTTTAAGAGGCTTTTCTTCCACTTGACCTTCTTTTCACTATGATAACAACTGTGACTCTACAGGCCAAAGAACCAATGTGGGGGTTATGCCAACTCTCTACATGTCCCTGCCAAATATACATTCAGCACCTACTAAGTGACCACAGAGTGGATCTCTGGATCTACTGGACCCATCGTGAGCCAGTGCTGAGCCCGATTCCATTAATTTACTCACTTTCATATACCAGCACATCCCCTCTCCAACAGAAGGCCACAGGTCTCTAGGTATCCAGATCAACAGCACTCAGAATGTTTGAGTATTCTACTTTTCCAAGCATAAAATTACCTGATTTAATGGCCTTTGGTTCTTTAGGGAAGGACTTTAACTTAGTTCCTTTCCTTCTTCAGCAAACTCATAACTTCTTAGTACAGTAATATTTGATTTACCTTAGTGATTGGTCTGATAGCCAGAAAGTGGAAGCAGGTCTCCAGAGACCAAGTATGGTTTTGCAAGATAAAGGCCCTGTGTTGTCTTCAAGTAAAGATTGGACTGTTCCTCCGTAACAGAAAGAAAGGCCTACTTCTAACAAGCCTAGAAGGTTCAGGCAGAGCTGGGTGCATTGATCCAGATATTTACTGCTCAGATGTTAGAGTCTTATTCTTTTCCCATCCTAGACCTGACACAGAAAATTTACCAGAGCTAAAAATTTAATCTTTTCTGGAGATGTGCTGCTTATAAATTTAAATTCTGGATGTAGTTTTCTGCATTGTCTGCCTACAAGCAATAGGAGATAAACTCCTCTTACCTGCTATTAAGGAGACCTGCCTAATTTTCATACTTTAGACTTTTTTGTTCTTCTACTATGCATCAATGACAGTTAGCAATAACCATCCAATTCTGCTGTCTTTGCAATTAGTACTTCCATCTCTCAGAAGTATGAGATGTTACCAGCCAACTCATTCCCTTCCATGGGTTCCCATCCCATTTTACCACCAGTGAAAGGAGCCATCATTGGACAACTATTTCCTAATAAGGATTATTCACCTTATTATTATTCATTGCTACCCAACTCCAGGGATCAGCTCCAAAAGCCCATTTTAAAATTGGCTTTCTTGGGCTGGGGTTGTGGCTCAGTTGGCAGATTGTTTACCTGGCACATGTGAGGTACTGGGTTCAATCCTCGGCACCACATAAAAATAAAATAAAGGTATTGTGTCCATCTACTAGGAAAAGTTTTTTTTTTGTTGTTTTTTTTTTTTTAAATTGGCTTTCTTAGAGCACTTCTGGTACCAAATCTCTTAGGACAAATTCCCCAGAAAACAAATTCTAAGGAGCTTTGCAATAGGAAGTTAATTGAGGAATGCCCTTGAGATCCACACCTATGGGAGAGTAGAAGAAACAAGCATATTCAAAGAGAAGAATTAAACTTCAGTTTAATTATAAAAGGAAAAAGTCCAGTTGTAACACTGGGAATCTTCTCAAAACAATGGGATTGAGCCTTCAGTTCCTTGCCTGAACTAGTCACCATAATGTAGACTGTCCCTGGGAAGTGAAGTGTTGAGACCCTGAGTAAGGCAACTCATTGGCTGAAGGCAATTCCCAGAGAGGAACTCAGTTTAGGGTCCTCATCCTTCACCCTCTGCGACTACTGGGGGAATTAGTGACTTGGTTCTGAAGGAGAGATCCGATAGAATACCATAGTAAAAACTCTATAGTATGAACACACAGTATACATATAGCACAACAACAATGCCACACACACACACACACACACACATACACATTTCAAATACCCAGAATAAGGTCAAGAAACAGGTTTGTTTGTTTGTTTGTTTTCTAGATATTTCTAAGAAAAATAAAGGAGCCCCTCCTTCAAAATGTTTAAAACTATTCTTCCACCCTAAGAGAATTACACAAATTATTTCATTCAGGGACAAGGTCAAAAACTTAAATACTCTTACCACTATCAAACCGAAATATAACTTTGAACATAGATAAATGTAGGTTCAAAATATTTAACTGCATAAGCATAGACTAGAGGAGACCTGATATGACAATGTTTCATGCAAAACAATCCAATAGAGTCAGTTGTTTCCAAGGTCAGTCTTTGTCAAGAATATAAGGCAACTGCCAAGAAAGCAAACACATTCCCCAGTCTCTATTAATAGAAATATAGTGTCAATAGCAGATGTTATGGTTCTTCTATTGATCCCATAATGGACAACCACACCTGGAGCGATATTCAGTTCTGAGCCTCATATTTTAAAAGACACAATCTTAAAATCAGACTAAGTACTGAGAATAGCAATCAGAAGTCTGAACACAATGCCAAATAAAGAAAACCTGAAGCATATTGGTAATTCCAGAAAGGACAGGACTTCAAGAGAAAGAAGGCAATGGATTGAATATATTGGATCTGGGTTTCTCCAAAAAGAATTACTAGGATTTGTAGGTAAAGATTACAGGGAATGTATTTCAACTCAAAATACTGAAAAACTTCCAAACAGAGGTGTCAAAAATGGAGCTAGCAGGCTGGGGCTGTAGCTCAGTGGCAGAGCACTTACCTAGCATGTGTGAGGCACTGGGTTCAATCCTCAATATCACATTAAAAAAAAAAAAAACCCTAAATAAAATAAAGGCATGCTGTCCATCTGCAACTATAAATTTTTTTTTAATTTGATGCTAGCAGTAATGCCTGCCTGAGAATGTCTAAGCCATGGTTGAATACCCTTTGGGGTGGGGGTGGGGGGAAAACACCTGTCTTTCATCCTGGAGATTGGACCCAGTTTTCCCACAAATACATTTTAAATCTTATTTTTCTAAGACTAGGAGTTAAAAACTAAGAACATCTCAGGAAAGGAGTAAATCTCCAAACAAAGGCTGCCTTTTCTTTACCCCTCCTTTAAATATCTATAATATACCAACACACACACACACACACACACACACACCAAAAAGAAAAGAAAAAAATATTTCTCCCCAGCCCAGTAACAGGACAATAATCCTGCCTCTGTGATTCCACTTTGCAAAGAAAATGGAATCTTGGATAAGTAGAATCTAAGCCATAAAATAGCATAAGGCTCTTTAAAAAACCAGTAGAACTCAGACATTTCTAGTCTCATATCTAGTTATATATTCTTTCTCACTTTCCTAATAAAGTGATTTTTGAGCTTCCTGTCCTGCCCTATTTCATATTCAGAAACAAATGTCATTGTGTTTGTGAAAGTCATAAGTGATACTAATATTTTGCTAATACACTTCTACAAGAAAACTGCTTATGTCATGCTGCAGTTGGTTTTCCTGACCTTAAAAATTGCAAAATAAAGATTCAGCAATATTAGCTCAGCAATTTCTGACATGAATTTAGTAATAAGTTCTTCTACCCATCTCACACCAGGACATCTGTAATTATCCCACAATCTATCATGGGATTTTCCCAAAAGTTTTAAAATAAACCTAGGCAAAAGTCACAAAATTTAAATGATAGCCAAACAATGTCACAAAATATAATAATACAAGTCTAAAAAGAAATACAAAAATCACTGTATTAGACCAGTGCCCCTTAACTTTGGACATTAGAATCCCCTGGTAACTTTTAAAAATCCTAACCATCAAGACTGCACCCTAGATCCATCACATCAGAATCTCTGGAAGTAGAATGCAGGCATATGTATTTTTTCAGCTCTCCAGGAGATACCAATGTACAACCAAGGTTGAGAACTCCTGGAATAGACCCATTAAATACCATATCTTTAAGTGGGTGCTATCTTCTGTTAGTCTCAAAGAAATATATATATTTCAGATAAGCACATGGGTTTTGAGGGTTTAAATGTTGGTGGCATCACCAGAGCCAGGTCTTCAATTCTGAACCTCTAGACTGCTTCTGGAGACCATGACGAATAAACTCAATGAGAGAACATGTGGAAGCACCTAGCCCAGTGTCTGGCACCTGAAGACATCAAATAATATCCCTTCCCTTCCTCATTTGCCCCTACATGGTTTATGTAAGAGCAGCAAATAATAGAATTAATCACAGAGCACATTTGTTCCCAAAGAATTTTTAGGCACATATAACTACTGTCATTCTTTTGCCAATAATAAAACAGAAATATGTATACAGTCTCCAATTCATTAATTACTCCCACACCAAAAACTCACCTAGAAATGGGTTGCTTGCAGCAAAAATGAGATACAATTTTTTGCAAGTTGGCTAAACCAAAAGATTGATAATCACCAGTGTTGGCAAAGATGTTTTTTTAAAAAATAATAATAATAAAGTTCTGAAAATAAGTATATTTTTTGAAGAGTAATTTGGCAGTATCCATCAAAAATTTAAATGTGCATACTCTTTCATGCATCTTATCTATTTGTGGGCACTTATCCTAGAAATAAATCTACACATTTACTCAAGCAGATACTATGTGTTTTGTTTTGCTTTTCATGGCACTTACCACTTCCTGAAATTCTTTGGTTGTCTATAGTCCCTCTTAAAACTAGGAGATAGATACTGTTGAAAGAGGAAAGAGCCTCTTCAGTCTAGCTCACCAGGTGAGAAGAGTTGGGTTTGCCAACCACACCTGTGCTACAGTCACATTTGCTGCCCACAATGTCATGCTTATTGAAATGTTTTATTTACTTCTTTGTTGTTGTTTTTAATGTTCTATCTCCATTAATCAATGATCACTGCATGACCTACTTTATTTTATGTATCTTAAACAATTATTAGACACCATCTAACCAACAATAATGGTAATAATAACTTGCATCTGTTTACATATTCTCCCCCATGCTATCCTCTATGTGCCCTCCACCTTTGCTGCCTTGGGGTAGACACTACTTTGAACTTTATATTTATTGTTCCTTTGCTTATTTTTGAATGTTATAAAAAGCAGAATTCTACTATAAATACTTTCTGGGATTTTTTTTCACTTAATATTTTGTGACAAAGATGCACCTGGTTGTTATATCATAGGTTGCATCATTACATTGTGAGATCCATTATGTATTTATCTATTCTTCTGTAGTTGGCATTTTAATTTTTCCAATTTGTGACTACTATGAGTAGTGTTACTGTGAGCATTTTTTCTGACATTTTTATAGCACAGAGATGGTCAGTTTCTCACAGGAATTCTGACTGCAATCACACTAACACCATCACCCACAAGAGTCATTGATAGAATCCTCTAAAAGACTAATTTCTCCGGCTGGTGTCGTAGCTCAGTGGTAGAGCGCTTGCCTGGCATGTGTGAGGCCCTGGGTTCGATCCTCAGCACCACATATAAATGAATAAATAAATAGATGATCCATTGACAACTAAAAAAATAAAAAGACTAATTTCTCTCCTCCCTTTCCCAATGCAGAACAGATCAAGGAAACTTAGAGAGGGGCAGAAACTCCTTTAAAAGGAAGTACTTGGCAACAAAAATTTATCAACATAACTGGTCCCTTCCAGAACCACCCTGAGTATTACTTCCATCTCCAAGTTTTCACTTACCTGCCCTCCCTCCTTCAGGATTTTAAAGATATTTTTACTAAGAGACAAATTCCTGAATAGTTTGATTTCAATATTTTCTATCAGGAAACCTCAAAGAGAATTTTAGCTGCTGATCTAAAATTAACTCACACAGATACTTTTTTGTTTAGCACTCAAACTTGTCATCTAATGTCACAAAATGCAACGAAACTATTTAAGTCACACACACACACACACACACACACACACACACCCTGAATAACTCATGTATCAATAGCTCCTTATAACGATTAAAATCCATTTCATATCCTCTCACCAAATGCACATAAAATCATTAAGGTAATTTAAGAAAAAGAGAAAAATAGAATGAATCATACATTATTTTGAAATGACATTTTTAGTTAATTTCAAATAGAGCCCAAGTTGTTTGTAATGCCCATGTAAATGCTGGCATTGTCTCGCTGGTATTTTAAGATTTATTCTGTATTCCCATCATCTAAAAATCTCAAATTACATATATCATTTTTTTCTTAATCAAGCATTTAATAGTTGAAGCCTCCTCCTTGAAAAGAAACAATAACTTCCAGGACTCTACCAGCTAGGGACCATTTATTTAACTGGGGAACCAAAAAATTAACTAAAAAATAGCCTTGCAGATAACCATATGTCTCTCTGTTCAGATTGAAGTGTTAGGAGGAAGAGAAAAAGAGGCCACTTTTCAAAAACCATTACCCCAGTTCCTAAACACATACTCAACTAAATCCACCACTGCCAAAAAATCCTTGGGATTTGGAATTTTGACCACACTTCCCAGCCAGCACACTCAGCCCTCAGCCTTCACTCTATCCCGTATCCCAGTTTGCTGCTGTCAGCTATACCCTTCCTCAATTCTGCAGCTGCAACAAGAAGCAGTGATGAAGGAAACCCTGCCAACTCAGACAGCAGGACTGGAGCACTCAACAACCCCTACCCCTCGCCTGTATTGGGAAATGAATCTGGCCTCGCCCTGGGCACTGTATATCTAAGGGCCTCAAGACTGCTGGGCAAGTGCTCTACCACTGAGCTACGTGTGCCAGAGCATCCAGCTCAACAACCACACTCTAAGCTCACATCTGAGCAATGAGTCTCCCAAACAGCTTGGTAACTGTGTCTGCTCTTCCTAACCCTCTTGGGCCATGGCCAGTACCTTTCTCTTCATAACCTCCACACAGACTACTGAGATGACCGGCATGAACTTCCTCAACCCCTCATCACACACCCCCACCCCCGCCCACATTATCTATTTTTATCTGTGCCCATCAGTGCCAACTTTCCCCTCATTCCAGAGGAAGTGACCATCCTTTTCTGGCTTCTGGCTAATTCCTTCACCTGTGCTAGCAAATTCCACCCTCTCCCACATAACTCAGAATTCCTTCTCTCTCTAGTCTGGTTACTTCCCCTCACATCCAACCGGTTCACTTCTTAAAACCAACAAACGAAATTCCACCATCCCGGTTTCTCACTTCCTCCCTCATAGCCCAGTTTCCTGAATGAACAGAGGACAATCAAACCCCATGTCCACCTCTTACCTCCTGCCCATTCTTACATTGGCTGCAATCTGGATTCCAGCCCTACCATTCCAGATTCAAGTGTCCCTAGCAAAACTAGTTGCTAAATCTAATTTTTTTTTCAGTGCAAACCTTAACTGTCCTCTCTGTGGCAGCTGACAATATAAACTCCTTTCTGCATCTTAAAATGTTCTCCTCCCTTGTCTTATAACCTCTGCTTCTCCTCTTGACACTGAGAACATTTTCTCCCCTCATCCCTGCCTTTTTAGTCTTCTCTTCTGTTACCTCCATTTTTAAATGCTCCCAATGGCCCAAACCATGGTCCTCTACTCATTACTCTGAGTACCTTTCTTAGAAAGTACTCCCTCCCTAATATCACACTGGGGCCCTAACTACCGCTGAGCTATGAACTCACAGAGACCACTGTCTCCAGGCATCTCTGTGTACATATCTATAACAAGTCCCACCCTGAATTTGTAATTTCCCTCATTCTCAGCTCCCCCAGACACATGTCCCAGTAACTTGGACCTTCTTGGTTTTGCTAAATGAACAATATCTACCTTGGGAGTATGGCAACTCTCTTATCCTGCCTGGCCCACATATCCGCTCAGTCTCTGAGGCTTGCACAACCTACCTCTGACATCGCTGCCATCTATTCCCCCTTCTCCATTCCCTCTCAGCCTTAATTCAAACTCTTATTGTTGTTAGAATAATAAGGAACACATTTACTCAGAATATTAAATGCTGGGTACATAACATAGATAATTCTCACAACAAAGAATAATATCATATATTTACAGAAGAAACAAACTGAGACACAAAGAAGAAAAATAGCTGCCTGAGGTCACACAGTTCAGTAGTGGCAGGACCGTCAAAATTTAAGTCTTCCTGGCTCCAGAGGTTGCATCCTTTCTACTGTTGTAGCAACCTTCTCTTGCAGTAGCTTCCAAATTGGTCTCCCTGCATCCTATTTCACATTCTGAATCCAATCCAATCTCTACAGCAGACAAAAAATCAGCTTTAGTCTTTTAAAAATCATTTTGATTGTGAACTAACACAAATACAGAAAAAGCCCAAATTTTCCTGTGTGCTCTGCAGCCATTTTAAATGTCCTAAGCATATTAGTTATTCTTTTCAAGTTTATCTTTAGATAAATACTGAATTACATTGGAGTAAATACAGCAACTTCCAAAAACAGCAATCTTAAAATCAATTAATAGTTCTGATCCTATTTATCATAAAAATAAACTGGAGGGTAATTCATTGTGTGTATGTATATTTTCTTTTTCTTTCTTTCTTTCCTTCTTTCTTTCTTTCTTTCTTTCTTTCTTTCTCTTTTTTTCCTATCACTTGGGACCTTTTTCCATTGTAAGGGACCAAAATATTCTAAATGACACTTATTTAAGGCCAAAAAAAAAAAAAGACTGACTTGTATAACAGAGAAAATTCCAGAAGCAGAGCTCCTGCAAACACAGATGGGCTCTGGACTTTACAATGTCCCTCAGCTTGTTATCTTTCTTTTGGCTCTGTCCTACCTGACTATCCCATTTTATGGGCTGCTTTCTCAAACCCTAATTCGTGATTCTTGGCACCTTCAGGTTCTCCCCTCCTGATGGAAAGATAATCTGCCCAATTTCAAGGTCAGAAGAGCTTTTCTAACAGTCCCAGAATTACTCTGATTGCCCTGTTTAAGTCACTGCCAGCCTAAAAATATCCTATGGCTAAGGAGATGCAATTCTCCAATTCTGGCGAGGGAGATAAAATTCACTTATTGCCTTTGGCCAGTGTCAGTGGCTCTGCCTGTGGAACCAGAAGATGAGGCTCTAGCCATGTAACCTGGAATAAAGTACAGAGGTAGATCCTCAGAAGAAAATCAGCAGAAAAAATGGATATTATTATAGACAGTCCTGCAAAGTCACATCTTCCACTATTCACACCCATAAAGTCTAGGCTGGCCTTATGACTCTTCTTTTTTTTTTTTTTAAACAGACCTTGTTTTTAGAACCGTTTTAGATTTGTAGAACAAATGAGACCACAGTAGAGTTCCCATATACCCCTCACTCAATATCTCCTGTAATACCTTACATTTTCTATAATTAGAAAACACATATTAAAATCATTATTGACTAAAGTCCACAGTAGTTTATTTGGATTTCTTTAGTTTTTACCTAATATCTTTTTCTGTTCCAGGATTCTACCCAGGATACCACATTATATTTACTTGTCATGTCTCCTTAGGCTCCTTTTGGTAGTGACGGTTTCTCAGACTTTTCTTATTTTTAATGACCTTGACAGTTTGAAGGAGTACTACTTGAGTGTTTTGTAGGCTATCCCTGTATTAGAAATTGTCTGAAGTTTTCTTCATAATTACATGGAGATTGTGGGTTTGGGAGGGGAAGACCACAGAAGGAAAGTACCATTCTCAACACATAATATCAAGAATATATACTGTTGGAGCCAGACATGGTGGCACACATCTGTAATCCCAGAAGCTCAGGAGGCTGAGGCAGGAAGATTATGAGTTCAAAGCCAGCCTCAGCAACTTAGAGAACCCTGTCTCCAAAAAAAGTGGGGGTACTGGGGATAAGTGTCCCTGAGTTCAATCTCTGGCACCAAAATAAATAGATAGTAAGTAAATAAATAAATAAATACTGTCAACATGATTCATCACTGTTAATATTGTCCCTGACTCATGGCTAAGGTATTCCTCTTCCTTTAGTACACTTCAAAAGTAAGCTACTATTCCCACATTGAAGGAATAGGGATTTATGCTTCTCCTCCATGAAGACAGAATATCTACATAAATTATTTCAATTCTTCTTAAGGGGTATTTTTCTATTCCTGACCATTTATTCATTTATTCAATCATTTATCAGCATGAATGCATAGATCCCAGTCTTACATTCGATATTATAATCCAATATTACTTTATTTTTGTTGTTGTTCCAGCTTCAACCATTGGGAGCTTTTGCAGTTGCCTCTTGTGTATAGTTTTCTTTTTTTTTTTTTTTTTTGGGGGGGGGGTGAGAAATAGACTACAACAAAAGTGGTAATGCATGACCTCCTAAGCCAGGTCATAAAAAGGCTTACAGCTTCTACCAGGTCTCTTTCCCCCTGAGTCTGGGAGAGATGGCCCCTGTGTAAAAAGTCTACCCTCTAGTGCTTTAAGGAATCCCAAGATATCCACATGAAGAGACCATGTGGACACACTCCAGCTCTTCCAGACATTCCAGCTAAGGAGCTAAATATGGATGGAGAAGTCACTTTAGATATCCAGCCCAGTCAAACCTTCAGATTATACTAGCCCCCGCAGAATTACTGTCTGCCTACAACCACATGGGTCCCAAACAAAAACTCCAAGCTCAGAACAACCTACAGAGTCTCGTTAGCTATGACAATAAACTGTTTAAAGCCACTAAAATTTGGGGTGGTTTGTGATGTAGCAAAAATAACTGAAATAGATGCAAAAACATACTAGACTAGATTTTTAACTCTCAACCTAGAGTTAAAACTTTTTACCCAACATACATGACAAAATGCCAGTGGACTTTTCTTCTTCTCCAAGTTATTTAACCTCTGCTATTCTAGAGGCAACATTTTCATCAAGAACATTGCTCCATACAGTTAGTCTTTCTAAAGATATTAATGTAATATTTGTCTTGAGTATCTATTGCCTGCCTAACAATTAGTCATAGCAGAGTAGACTTCTGAATAGAATTCCAAGCAGTAGAATCTTTAAGAATCCAGAAACCTGAAATATTTTCCAGGACCATGGAAGGAAATTTATTTCTATATCTGAGCCAATCTAAACTTCTATTGGCACTTTTACAAGGACTTGGGGAACACAAGTCTCTTTTGAACCAGAGAGAGAAGTCTGCTTTACTACATGCACTGTACATTTCCTGGAGTTAATGGGATGTGTGCAGGTCGGGGGAGGTGGGAAAAGAAGCCAAAATAAACCTCCAGAAGAGATAAGATTATTAGTGTTAAGATTACATTACCAAATCCAAGGAGAAGACGTCACATTTATTTTTTTTTTCTACAGGTGAAGATAGATTAGATTTCTATTTTATTCCTGATTCTTCCCTCTTCTTTATTCAAATTTCCTGTCTCTCCTTGAGGACAGTTTGCTCTCAGACATTTTGTATATAAATATATTTAAGTCTAATTAATACATATTCATTTTACCTAGAATTTGTTAATGGTTGGATTTGGCTTGGGTTTTAAGTTTATCTTGGGATAATGAACAAAGTAATGACCTAACAAATCAGTAGAATAAACAAGACAAAGAGTTTATCTTAAAATAATTAAGATCTAAATATCCATATGGAGTTAAATATTAATTATATGTATACAAATATGTGTCATTAATCTGAAAACAAGTTTTACATATTCATTCCAGATTCACCTTGAAAATTTTTATTAATTTAAGTTGTCAAACAATAAAAACATATTTCTTTTATGTATTCTCCTTGCATTTCCACCAGTGTCTAGAGATACAGACTCCTTGAGGCCACAGATAGTGCTTTTGGCACCCCAACATGTAGACTGGACCTTGGGATACCTTAAATAAATATTTACTGGGTTAATGAATTAACGATTCAGATTGTAGTGATGAATGTCAGGGATCTGTGTAATACAGAGTTTCAAATAGACCAAAACTCAACCATAGTCTTGTCTGGTTTGGCCTACATATTGCTATGTTTGGTTTTGTCTCATTAAAAAGCCAATAAATTCATTTGATTCAAAATCTTTTTTAAAATGGTACACTATGAAAGTTCTCATGCACACCTCTGTTGGAATCCCCATGTCCTCCCAATTTCTCTCAAAGGTAATCCCTTTTTTCAGTTTCTTGAGTAGTTTCTAGTTTAGGAAAATTCTTTATAAATTGGTAGTGTTGTGTTCCCCTTTTAAAAATAAAGGTACAGCATTATATAGTCTGGCTTTTAATCTTGCTGATTTTTAAAAATACATTTAAAGATCTTCTTCTTTATCATCTTAAACAAGCAATTTGCATTCATTAAGTCCCATGTCCACCCATGGCAGACGTTTGACTTCACCTAGAGAAATACTATCAATGGCAAAGTGGGAGAGCAGAGTTGGTTTCCCTAGAACATCATGTAGAAGTAGCTGAGCAGAGATGAGAACACCACCACAGAGCAATATGTCTTAAACACAGAGGGCACATCCTACATACTAGTTACACTGAATGAACTGAAAATACAGTATCCACAGATAGTTAGCTGTCTCACCCCCAGTTATACAACAGACACACACATACACACACACACACACACACACACACACACACAAATACACACAGAGAAGACATGGAAATGCCAAATCAGTGACAATTCCAAGATTTCTAAGTGTGAAAATCTCAACACCATCCCATCTCACTTCTATCTCAACCCAACTCCCCACATCACATTCCCAGGTCCCCCACAGTCTACTTTCCAGTGGTAAATTTGCAATATGTAGTGGGAGCTCTTATTAAAAGTATATTTCCAGCCCTATCCCTTGGAGATTCTTATCTAGTTTTGAAACTCTGCTTTTGGGGTCAGGGAAGTTTGGGAAGACTGTTGTTCTAAGGCATTGCTAGATACTTTCTCATGCCTGTGTTAAAATAGTTCTCTTAGGGATAAGTCATTATAATTAGACACTGAGTACCTTATTATGATGTGCCTTCCAGAGGCTTTTCTTTAAACTATCTTAACATTTTTAATTTTTTTTAAATTGACAGGTAAGATTGTGCATATGTACCACATACAACATATTGTTTGAAAGTATATGTGTGTCTGTGTGTGTATGTGTGTATGTGCTATGGAATGACTAAATCTAACTAATTAGCATATGTATTACTACATATCATTACCAGTTATCATTTTTTTTGTATTGTGAACACTTCACATCTACTCTCTTAGCATTTTTCAAGAATACAATATATTGTTAGCTATAGTCACCATGTTGTACAACAGAACTCTTCATTTTATTCCTAACTGAAATTTTGTATCCTTTGATGAACATCTCCCCAGCAAACCTTTCAACATCCCAAACCCCCAGTAACCACCATTCTACTTTCTACTTCTATAAGTATTTCACAGAATTTTAGATTTCAAATGTGAGAATATACAATATTTGTCTTTTTATACCTGACTTATTTCACTTCGCATACTCCAATTATATCCATTTTGCTGCAAATGGCAGAATTCCATTTATTATAGTAGAAATGTGAATATATGCCACATCTCATTCATTCATCCATCAATGGGCACCTTGATTGATTCCATATCTTGGCTATCGTGAATAAGGCTATCTGTAATGGACATGGGTGAGCAGATACCTCTTTGCCATATTGATTTCTTTTCTTTAGGTATATGCCCAGTAGTGGGATTATTGGATAGGGTAGTTCTATTTTTAGATTTTTTATACTGCTTTCCATAATGGCTATACTAATTTACCTTCCCACTAGTAGTGTATAAGAGTTCCCCATACTCTGCATCCTCTCCAGCATTACTATTTTTTGTCTGTGATTATAGCCATTGTAACTAAGGTAAGATGCAATCTCATTGTGGCTTTGATTTGCATTCTACTGATGACTAGTGATATGAAACTTTTTATTAATATACTAGTTGATCATTTATATGTCTTCTTTTACAAAATGTCTATTCAGATCATTGCCCATCTTCTAATTGGATTTTTTTTCTGTTGCATTGTTTTGATGAATAGTTTGCAAATATTTTTCCTAATTCTGCAGGTTGTCTCTTTACTGTGGATGGCTTCCTTTGCTGTGCAGAAGCTTCTTAGTTTGATGTAGTTCCATTTGTTTATCTTTGTTTCTGTTGTCTGTGCTTTTAGGGTTTTATCAAAAAATCTTTGCCTATGCCAATATTTTGAAGTGTTTCTCCTGTTTTCTTTCAGTAGTTCAATAGTTTCAGGTTTTATATTAAGGTCTTTGATCTATTTAAAGTTGACTTTTGTATATGGTAGGAGAGAGGGGTCTAGGTTCAGCTTTCTCATATGGACACATTTTTCCCAGCATGGTTGATTGAAAAGACTGACTTTTCTCCAATGCATCTTTTTGGTGCCTTTGTCAAAAAGCAGTGGGCTGAAAATATGCAGATGTTTATTGGTTCTCTATTGTGGTCCATTGGTGTAACTATCTGTTTTTACTCCAGTACCATGCTGTTTTGTTAACTCTAACTCAGTAGTGTTTTGAAGTCAGGTACTGTAAACTCCAGCATTGTTCTTTTTCTTCATGATTACCTTGGTTATTCAGGGTCTCTGGTGATTGCGTATGAATTTCAGGGTTATTTTTCTATTTTCCATACATAATGTCATTGATATTTGGATAGGGATTGTGTTGAATCTGTATGTTGCTTTGGATAATATAGACATTTTCTATATTAATATTAATTCTCCCTATCCATGAACACAATATATCTTCACATTTATTTTTGTTCTTCAATTTCTTTCTCAATGCTTTATAGATTTTGGTGTAACAATCTTTCATCTCCTTGGTTAAATTTATCCTTTCAGTGGATGGTTGGTTTAGTTTTGGTAGCTATTAAAAACAGGAATGTTTGCTTGATTTCTTTTTCAGATGGTTTGCTGTTAGTGTATAGAAACACTACTGATTTTTGTGATTTTATTTATTGTATTTTACAATTTTACTGAGTTTTCTCATTAGTTCTAAAAGTTTTTCGTGGAATATCTAGAGTTTTCTAAATATAAGATCATGTTATCTACAAACAAGGACTTAACTTCTTACTTTCCAATCTGTTTGCCATGTATTTCTTTCTCTTGCTTTGTCTGCAACCTCCAATACAATATTGAATTCTAGTAGCTATTTTAAAGAAATCCTCTTCTAGAGAAGTGATACCCAATATTATTCACAATGATAAACATAAGATGTTAATAATTGGTTGGCATAGTAGAGAAGGCCACTCTCAGACACAGACAACAGACCCAGGAAAGATGGCAAGGTGAAAGGTGTTTTTTCATGGAAGAATGTTTTTGGAAATTCTACTTTAAAGTGTCTTAAGGAAAGAGGAAAAGGTAAACTAACATTTCTTTAGTTCTTGTATGCCTGTCATTATCCTTAGAACTAAGGTTTTGCCGGGTACATCGATGCATGCCTTATAATCCTAGTGACTCAGGAAGCTAAGGAAGGAGGATCGCAAATTTGAGGCCAGCCTTGTCCACTAAGTGAGACCCAGTCTAAAAATAAAAATGTTTTTAAAGTTTAGGGACGTGACACACTAGACAGGCATGTGTGAGGCCCTGAGTTCATCCCCCAATTCTGTAAAATTAAAGAAAAAAAACTAAAGTTTTTATCTTGCATTGTAATGTACTAAGCATAAATGTGTATTAATTCTCTATCAAAAAGTAAACCGCACTGACATAGTCATACTTGGAGCAAATATCTTCCAAGGATAGAGTCTTAACTAAGGTTTCTGGCTCCCAATGTTTTTGGGGGGTTGGGTTTTTTAAAATTTTTTAATTGTTTATAGTCCTTTATTTTATTTGTTCATATGTGGTGCTGAGAATTGAATCCAGTACCTCACACATGCCAGGCAAATGTGCTACTGCTGAGCCACAGCCACAGCCCTTTTTTTTTTTTTGGGGGGGGGGGGGTTGTTTGTTTTGTTTTGTTTGTTGCCATAGTCTCAAATAATAACTAATAATATATCTTAAAGACTAAAGAATTTTTTTAAATATTTATTTTTTAGTTGTACACAACACCTTTATTTGGTTTATTTATTTTTATGTGGTGCTGAGGATCGAACCCAGGGTCTCGCACATGCTAGGCGAGCGCTCTACCGCTGAGCCACACCCCAGCCCAAAAACTAAAGAATTTTTAAGAACTCAAATGATACAACTTTCCCTGGGTACATTTTGGCTTCAATCCTAATTGCTGAGTTATCTGAATACAATCCTGTTTATGGTAACCAGTCTCCAAGCTGGCTTCCAGAGAGACCTGTATTCCTCTTCCCACATTTCTTCAGTACTGACCTGTATAACCAGTAAAATATAGCAGGAGTGATGGTATGTGACCTAAAAGTTTAGGTCACTCACTCTGTAGGGAGCCCATCATCATGCCATGGGGACACTTGAATAACCCTAGGGAGAGGCCCACCTGGTGAGAAATATCCAAGAGTCATAGGAGTCAGTTATATCAGAAACAGTTCCTTCAGCATGGATCAAACCTTCAGATGACTGTAGTCCTAGCAGATGTCTTGATCGCAAACTCATGAGAATAGCCTCATTCAGAATCCCCTGGCTAATATGCTCCCATATCCCTGATCCCCAGAAACTATGAGATAATACATGTTTGTTATTTTAGGACACTAACTATTATAGTAATGTTACACATCAATATATAACTAATATAGGTTTCTATCATATAGATGAAGAAATCAAAGCAAAAAATAGTAAACATTTGTCTCTTCTGTGATTTATCTTGTTACAGAACATAGCCATTTAAGAGAGGTAAAATTAAAAAAAAGAATTTTTGATTTTTGTTGACATTTCCAAGTATTACTAACTTTTAACTTTATCAAGGACTAGTGCCAAACATTGAAAAAATAACAGGGGAATGTCATTTCAAATACATAGTAGGGAAAAGTGTTTTTATGAATTTGATGTTTGAACCAGTATGACTGAAAAAATGAAATAATCTACCAAGTGGGCGGAAGTGGTTTTGTAAATAGAGATCCGTGCTGTTGCCAGACTCTGACATACCGCCTCAGATGATAAACTACTTCTGCAAGCTGAAGATGAAGCACATGTTTGCCCACTGGTCTATCAAATAGACAAGGACCATCTGTTAATTACCATCAGAAAACTGGAGAGACAGAAAGTAAATGGAACTGAATTTTTCTGTGTCCAAGGTAATATCTCTTTTATTTCCTTCTCCTTTCTTTTTTCCTTCCTTCCTTCTTTTTCTCTCTTTTTTTTCTTTCCTTTCCTTTTCTCTCCTTTCTTTGTTATTTTCTAAGGGAAAAAAGCCCTTAGCTAGGTTCTGAAACAAGTTCATTTAAATCTGGTATCTTTTTGATCATCCATATAAAAATATTTCCAGGAAAGCAATTAACAACTAAATGGAAATATGGCGAGTAGGTCATAACTACATGATTAAGTTTTCAGTGCGATATCAGGACAGTAAATCAGTAAATATTTTCATGGCACACTCATTTGGGCTTACTTTTGCTGAATGCTTTATAATCATTTTTATGTATGACCAATTAAGGCAATATGGTATAATAGATTCATTCTCTCACTCACAGTTTCTAAATGAGGAAACTCAAATAAGATTGACTGCATAAATGACTTTTGTAAGTATTAAGGCTAAACCAAGGTAATATCAGGCAATATTATTTAGATCTTGGGCATTTGTCTTTAGTATAGCAAGTCCTAGGTGGGGGTGAGGAGTGGAAGGGAGAAGGAAAGAGTACCACTTTAAAATAACCTTTCCCCTTTACCTTCATCTGGACATCTAGAATACTTAAGCTCTTTCCAACTTTCTCTAATTCTTTTTGAGGTACTTCAAATAGTGTTACTTGGTGTCTATCCTTATGTCCTAACTTCAGGATGTTCATAATCCTATCCTATCTAAAAGATGTTGACCAAACATGAGCTTGCAGGCAACTATTTCAACAAGCAGGTCCATTGCTCCCTATCTCATGAAACTCATTGGCATGCGACAAGCAGTTCCTGTATCTCTACCCCTAACATTTGCAGTATTGAGGCAGGAATACAGATGAAGACCCGTATTTTAAAGTCATAAATCAGACTAGCACATTATTAGCTAAAATTTGGCCTATCATCCTATCTTGATAAATAACTTCATAAAAGCAAAATTCTTCAAATATAAATAAGGCAATGGATTTTTTTTTTAGAGAGAGAGAGAGAGAGAGAGAGAATTTTTTAATATTTATTTTTCAGTTTTTGGCAGACACAACATCTTTGTTTGTATGTGGTGCTGAGGATCGAACCCGGGCCGCGTGTGCGCATGCCAAGCGAGCGCACTACCGCTTGAGCCACATCCCCAGCCCAGGCAATGGATTTTTTTATGACGGAAAGTCAGCAAAATCAGAGACTATACAACTGAATTATTATAACACACTGAGTAGTGTGTTAATGGACAGTGATATTTGGATGAGCAATAATATCTATTATTGTTAGATAACATACTGTATGTTTATTCTATAAAATATATTTTCTTGTCTTTGATTCAGCAATTACTAATTATATTGTTGTAATCAAGATTTCTTATAATTTGTGTTTCATAACAGGAAATGCCAAATTACAAAACCTCTCTTGAGAGCACAAGATGGTGGAATAGAGGAGGGAGGTACTTCCCACTTGCTTTGCTGTTTGCAATTTGTACAATAGGAATATGGCTTCATAACCAGGTGGGTGCCTGAAGAACCATTGTAGATCATTAATTTTTTGTCAGAGATTTGGAGAAGCCCAAAGATAGTGGTGTAGTTAACGCAGGATATAAAGAAATACTCCCAAGACCAGCAGGGACAGTGGTGCTCTGTCACCAAAAAGCAAGGGGTAACACAAAGGGAAAGAGAAACATAGCAGACAAATTTGGCACACAAAATGTGCTCCATATTTCTCAACTGCCAAGTGAAGAGCAGAGGTGGAGATTCAGCTAAAGGAGTTAATGCCAAACTTTGTTCTTATGGGAACCTAAGAGTACTTAGCAAATGCTTTCTCATTGTCTTGCCATTGCCTGCTATGTTACCTAAGGAACACCTGACAAATCATAATCCGAAAACAGTTATACAGCATAGTGGATCCAGGGGGATTCAAGACAGAAGTGCAGAGGAGAGGCACAATCTACTCTTTTGTTGAGTCCTGCAGCGTGCAGAACAGCCAGCAGAAAAGGATCAGGAAAATTATCCAGGCAGTGTGTTACACTGGGGACAGGAGAGGGCAACAAGATTTCCATTTGATCTCTGTGATGTGAACAATCAACTGAGAGGGAGGAGTCTGAACAGATGGGCATGATTACATTCTAGAATAGAGACTTGGAATTCATATTTGAGTGACAGGCAGACTACAGGAAACCTTCTGTGCACCTTCCACCCAGACTGGTCTGTCACCTGGCCCTAAGAGTAGAACTCTGAGGAGATACTGGAAGCCCAGATGCCTAGCTGAGATCCTAGGGGTATAAGAATTTAAGCACTTCAGAGTTCATACCCCAGACAAAGGTCCAAAGGTCCAAAGGTCCATTTAGAACTTGTCCCCAGCAGCTGGAACTTCTCAAACAAATCTCTACAATACTTCCAACCAGGAAGAGCAGTGATCTAAGATGTCCATGCAAAATCCCAACAGAAGGTACTTCCAGTTCCATCCTCCCTATACTGGAACAGAGAAGCTAAGAGCAATTTCAATGGAATATACTTCCAATTTACTACAACAGACAGAGTGGCAAAAATCACATAAGGGCGTTGGGCTTAATATGACTCAGCAATGGCTCCCTCTAAGAGGAGCACAGCTTAAGAAGTAAGAGACAGAAGAAAAGTCTGGAATAGGAGAATAGGATGCAAATACTCAACCTCAGATCCCTCAAGGGAAAAATTTTAAGCATTTTTAATTAAGAATTTTTCTTTCTTTCTCTTTATTATTAATATTTTTAATTATTGTTCTGCTTTATTTTATTTGCTGATTGTTTCATACACACACACACACACACACACACACACACACATATGTTTTCTAGGGTTTTCCCCCCTATTTCCTCATTTCCTTTCCTTTTATTAATAAACTTATGCTATTTCTTTCATTTTTTTAAGAATAGTACTTTTTTTTCTTTGTTGTTTGTTTGGGGTTCATGATCTTTTTTTCTTATTTTTGAGTTTTCTTGTTTGATACGTGGGTGTGGGGTTGGTGTTGTTCTGCTCTACTTGCTTGCTTGTTTTATTACTCTTATTTTCCTCACTTCTCCCTCTAATAGCAAAAAATCTTACTCTCTCTCTTCTACATCTTCTCTTCCTCCCTCTTTAGGCCCTTTGTGCATGACCTTACTTCTACTTTGTCTCCTCTCATTTTTTGAATATTCCAACCTTCCTTTTGCCTTCATACCCCAACTTCTTTGCTCTCAAGGAACTATATTTTTAACACTCTTTTAATCCCTGTAGTCTATCCCTTTGAGGAATAGTATAAGGCCATTCAGAGGAAATGCTATCATAGCTGGCCCCCACGGGTGAATCAAAACAACAATTCAGCACCAACAAATGGAATCTATAAAATTTAGAAGAGCGAAGAACTCTTTTACTTAAAACAGGTGATCTGAGCTGTGGGTTGAGGAGCCTGCTGACACTGTAGAGAACACACTGAGATCAAGTAAATTCAGACCAAAGACATGTACAGGCTGAATGCAAAAGGATAGAAAAAGACATAGCATGCAAATGGAGACTGAAAGAAAGCAGGAGCAGCTACTCTCATATCTGATAAAGAGACTTCAAAATAAAATTAATCAGAAGAGATAAAGAAAGTCACTTTGTACAGGTTAAGAGAACCACCTAACAAGAAGATTTAATTATTGCAAATATCTGTGCCCTAATGTCAGTGTACCTACATACATAAAACAAATCTTACTTAATATGAAGAATCAAATAGATCCCAATACAATAATAATGAGTGATTTCAACAAACCTCTCTCACCAACAGATAAGTCATCCAGATACAAACTAAGTAAAGATTCTTCAAAACTTAAAAAAAAAATTATTAATCAAATGAACTTAATAAACACCAATAGAATATTCCATTCATCAACAACTGAATTCACTTTCTTCTCAGCAGTACATAGAACATTCACTAAAATAGACCATATTTTAGGACACAAAACAAGGCATAGCAAATACAAAAAAATAAAAATAATTCCTTGCATCATATCAGTTCATACTGGAATGAAATTAGAAACAGTAACAATATAAAAACAGAAATCATTTTAATACCTCAAGATTAAATATTACATTTTGAATTAGGAATTGGTCATAGGAGAAATCAGGGGAGAAATTTTAAAATTCCTAGAAATAAATAAGAACAGATATACAATATATAAAAATCTCTAGGACAGTATGAAGACAGTTCTAAGAGGAAAGTTTATAGCATTGAGTGCCTGCATTTACACTAATGTTTATAGCAACACAATTCACAATAGCCAAGTTATGGAACCAGCCCAAGTACCTATTAACTGATGGATGGATAAATAAAATGTGGTATATATACACAATGGACTTTTACTCAGACATAAACAAAAATGAAATCATGTCATTTGCTTATAAATGAATGCAACTGAAGAACATCATCATGTTTAGTGAAATTAGTCAGAATCAGAAAGTTAAGGGTCAGATGTTTTCTCTCATTTGTGGGAGCTAGAGCAAAATAAAAATGAAAAAAGCAGGGTGGGAGAACACCATGAACATGGGCTACCAGTGGAGTGGAGGAGGGAGATTCAAGGAGATCGGGGAGGGACAGGAAAGGGGAAAATAGCAGAATGAGGCTGACAAAATTATGCTGTTTGCATGTGTGAGTGTTACCATGGTGAATTCCACATCTATGTATACCTATAAAGTGCCAATTTATAAAAATAATAAATAGATGTGGGGGAGGACAGTGGAGTAGAGGAGTGGGCATAGAAGGTAGTGGGGAGAAGAGGAGGGAGGGAGGAGGTACTGGGGACTGAAATGAAGTAAATTGTTAGTTTCAGAACTTTTTTACGAGTCTTCTTCATAGTCATGTGGACATTTTTATATCCTTACTTTAATTTTCTTGCTTTTTTCAGATTATCACCTTCATTATATACTGCACATTCAGTTGCATTCTATTTGTAAAACCATTTTCTTTAATTTTTAAGAATTTTGAAATTCTTTTAAAGTTGAACTAGATCTCTTTCACTGCTTCTTAGCTGCCGTGAGCTGAGAGGTTTCCTCCACTACAACATTCTGCCATGAAGTTCTGCCTCACTTGGGCCCAGAGAAATGGAATCAGCAGACCATGGATTGAACCTCTGAAACCATGAGCCCAAATTAACTTTTCCTCCTAACTAAAAAGAGAGAGAAAGAGAAATAGCCAAACTTAGATGTTTTTTCTAAGTTTTTTGCTAATATTATTAATAATACCCAATATGTAGACAGATATATTCAAATTAATTTCATTTTCTACCCCAAACCACAATTCACTATTAGAGAAATTTTCTGTTATTAACTGCTATAGTACATTTTGAATTTCAAATTTTGTTTAAATCTAAGTGTTTAAATAGCATTTGGTCAGCATTCTCATTGTATAACCAAATGTATCTATTAGGTCAATTTTTTCCCTCTGGATTTTCCACATTTGGACAGATCCTGAATATATTGACTATAATGTTTAAACTATTCCAAAGAATGTCACCAATATAAGCAGAATTGAGGTCATGTCTCTTAATAACAAATATAATCATATATAAAGTAAATAGTATATAGTTCTAGATTTTTGCCACCTGATTTTTTCACCTTTGTTATCAACCATGTTTGCTTTAGAATCATAGTCTCTCCCTAAACTATATTTTAAATCAAAACCAAAAATGAAGTAGTGTTTTCAATTTTCCCCTCGAGTAAAAATCTGTATTTTTCATAAGAGGTATGAAACCAATTAAATATTTATTAAGTTTAACTTTGTTATTCTTCTCTCCTAGAAATTCAGTATAAACATAAATAAATGTTATTAATTTAGCAAGACTTATGGATGCAATCTAAGTTGAACTGAGTAATATTTCTTTTTTAAAATTTTTAGATATTCTGTCTTATTCTATTATCTCCTAATCATTTCATTTTAAAATTCTCCTTACTGAAGAAGTATTTGTTTCATCATTCATCATCAATCTTAAATTGTTGATTATTCTTTCAGCAAATTTCAAGTTCATTTCTACAAATCCTAAACATTTTTTCACAAACTTCTATGAATACTGAATATGCTATGAGAGACAACATTAAGCTCGGCTAGGAATTGGACATACAATATTCTTTGAACATTTCACTATAAAAATTTTAGTTGTCCAATTATATTTTAATAAAGTTGAAAAAAGAACACTATACCCATGAACTAATTTAATTGTTTCCTTTTATGTGTTGAATATCATCAATCATTTGCTATTTATTTAACCCTTTTTCAGTTCGAAAAATGTGTTGAATATCATCAATCATTTGCTATTTATTTAACCCTTTTTCAGTTCGAAAAATTACATGTGCACTTTCTCTGTGGGTTTTAGTCTGTTTTGTGTTGCTTCATCAGAATACCATAGACTAGGATAACTGATAAACAACAGAAGTCTATTTGACTCACAGTTCTGGAAGCTGGGAAGTCCAAGATCCAGGGGCCATACCCATTAAGGGCTTTCTTGCTATGTCATAAATGTTGGAGTGCATCACAGGATAAAAGAGAGACAGAAGAGAGAGACAGAGAGAAGAGAGAAGAGAGAGGAGAGAAGGTACCCAAACTCATCCTTCCCTCAGGAATCCACTCCTGCTATAACTAACCTTCTCCCCTAACATTAATATAATCACCTCTTAAAGGTCCCACCTCAATACTTTTTGCATTGAGGACTAAGTTTTCAAAATATTTACTGTGTAGGATGCATTCAAACCATAGCATTCTACCCCTTGCCCCCCCCCAAATTCATATCCTTCTCATATGCAAAATGCATTCATTCCATCCTAATGGCCCCAAATTCTTAAATTATTTCAGCACTAACTCAAAATTCCAAAGGCTCAACTAAATCAGATATGGATAAGACTCAAGACATGATTCATCCTGAGGCGAATTCCCTCCAGCTGTGAGCCTGTAAATCCAAAACAAGTTATCAACTTATAAAATACAATGGTGGGGGCTGGGGATGTAGCTCAAGCGGTAGCGCGCTCACCTGGCATGCGTGCGGCCCGGTTCGATCCTCAGCACCACATATAAAAACAAAAGATGTTGTGTCCGCCAAAAGCTAAAAAAATAAATATTAAAAAATTAAAAAAAAAAAAGATACAATGGTGGGACAGACATAGAGGAGAAATAGATAAGAAGAGGGGTAACTAGTCCCCCAGTAAACCAAAATGCAACATGGAAAACATCAGATCTTTAAGTTCCAGAGCAATCTTCCTTGACTCCATGCCCTACCTTCTGGGTGCACTGGAGCCTCAAAGCCTCAGCCAGACCCCGCTCATGGCTTTGCTAGGCACATACCACAAAGCAGTTCTCATGAGTTGGAGTCAAATGCCTGTACCTCTCCAGGGTGAAGTTGGATGTTGGCTGAGAGTTTTACAGTTCTGGAGTGTCTGCAGCTATCCTGACCCCCTATCGTTCCACAAGGCATTGCTTTAGAGGGGGCTTTCTGTTTGGCTCTGCCCCCTGACAAGTTTCTGCCTGGGTATCCAGGTTGTTGAAGACCTGTTCTAAAATCTAAGTAGAGGCCATTATGTCGCCATAACTCTTAAACTCTGTGCCTACAGAAGTAGCGCCACGTGGACACTGCCAAGGCCCTCTGTAATGGCAAACTGAGCTCCACCTAGGCCTGCTGGAGCCACAGCTGGAGCAGCTCAGGAGCACTGCACAAGAATCCTGGGAGCAGAGTCATAGGGCAGTACAAGGCAATGAATGCTGAGGTCTGGCACATACCTTCCTGAAAAACTCTCTCTCAAGATTCTTACTCTGGTCTGTAATGGGAGAGGCTGTTTTGGAAATCTCCAAAATGCCTTTAGCGTCTTTCTTCCATTGCCTGGCTCCCTTCTATCCATGGTATTAATATCTTAAGCAAAGGGTCCTTTGACCACATCTTTACTTTGGTCTCCAAATCACACATTTTTCTTCTTTACATGGTTAGGCTTGAATTCTGCAAAAATTTCATATTCTGCTTCTCTTGTAATTATAAATCCCATCTTTAATTGTTTCTTTCTTTTCTCATTTAATTTTAAGCAGTTAAGAGAAACTATATAGCACTTTGAATGCTTTGCTACTTAGATACTTCTTCTGCCAGATATCCCAGTTCATTGCTCTTAAATTCCACCTTCTATAAAGCCCTGGGGCATGAACATAATTCAGCCAAGTTCTTCGGAACTGTATAACAAAGATGGCCTTTACTCCAGTTTCCAATATTCTGTTCCTCATTTCCATCTGAGACCTTGTTGAAATGGACCTTACACTCCATATTTATACCAGTATTTTAGTGACTACTGCATAAGCAATCTCAAAGAAATTCCAGACTTTTCCTACAGTTCTTCTCTTCTGAAACAGAATCATCCTTGTTGCCGTTCATGAAATGTAAACTCTGTCTACTACTCCAAATTCTTCCAGCCTCTACTCATTAGCCAGTTCCAAAGCTTCTGCCACATTTTCAAGTGCTTGTTCTAGCAACTGCCCCACCTGGCTAGCAATTCTATGTCTTAGTTTGTTTTGTGCTGCTATAACGGAACACCACAAACTGGGTATTTTCTAAATAATAAAAGTTTATTTGGTTTATGGCTACACAAAGTGTCAATGTATAAAGAACATTTTATATTTTACTTAAAAAATTAAGTGTATCCTCTCACAAATACATCCATTGGCTAAAGTCTATCTTAAATATTGGTTGTGAAACATTTAACAGTGACAACAAAATAGCCTCCAAACAGAGAATATAAAATACAGCTTCTACAATCTCTTACATGAAAGAATTTGGAAGAAAATGAAATACTGAAATTCTGGGGCTGGGAGTGTAGCTCATTGGTAAAGGTTATGCTTAACATGCATAAAACCATGGGTTCAATCCCCTGCATACGCACAAGTGTGCACACACACACACACACATACACACACAAACACACACAGAATGAACAAAAGAAAATGAAGGGAGAGAGAGACAAAAAGAGAAAGGAAAAAATTGTCATGTTCATGCAATGGAAAACTTAGTTATTAATTTGCATTAGAGTGTGTTTTACTAGCAACAGTATCATACCATCAGAAGGATGTATTGACTCCATTTCCAAAATCATCACCTAGACAAATGTTCTGGTGAACTTCTTCCCCAATTTGCTGATTTCAGAACCATTAATCTTCAAGATAGAGAAACTTCTCTGTATTCTAACAAGTAGGTCAGAGTTGCTTTTGTTGTTTCTGGCTTGTAAAATCGATATAAAATTGATTATCTTTTTCCTTCTCATTGTTTTAATTAGTAATTAAGTCTTCATTTAATAATGCATATAAAGTTGTAAGGATTCTCTTGGCTGACATATTTAAGTTGTGGATATCACAAGAAAAATATGTTTATTAATTTGCATTATTTTTGATTAGTAGCTAAATATTAAATAAGAATTTGTAATTTCTTTTCTGCAAAATCTATGAGGGTCATACTCAACAGAAGTTCACCTACTGTCATTGTTTCCAAGTTTTTATTTTTTATAAGTGGACCCTCTCTTTGGAATTTTTCCATTTTAAATGTAATTAATCTATTAAAATTTTTATAAAAATAAAAGTATTTGTATTTCTAGCATTCAAGGTCCATCTAGTTGCTTATATTAAGAATTGATATCATGCTCTGAGCATATTTATTATATCTAGACACGACTGTATATAAATTTAATATTGCAAAATATTGTTCAACCACTGAAAGCAACAATTGCAAATACTGAACATATTGAAATAATCCCAAAACCATTAATTGGTTTACATGAAAAAAAAAAAAACACAAGAAAATAGATGCTCAGCACAGTAGGAAATGAAACTTCATTATGCAAATGCCTGTTGCATTCATGCTATAAGAAGGATTTAAAAAGTTAATTAATTTATCTTTTCTCTCACTTAATATGCTTCTACACTGCAAATCCTTCCTGGACTCTAAAGCACTCTCCCTTTCTCATGTTGGAAGTAGGATAATCCAAAATACTTCATAGCATTTGGATGCAATCACCTTCCATTTTCAGGAGGCAAGTTAAAAGATGTGGAAAAGAATTTCCCTGGCCCCATGAATGCTAGACAAATGGAAGAATGTTTGGAGACAACAGTATCTATGGGGTTTTTTTTGTTTGTTTGGTTGGTTGGTTGTGTTTTTTTTTTAATATATATATTTCTTTTAGTTGTTGATGGATTTTTATTTGTTTGTGGTGCTGAGAATCAAACCCAATGCATGCTAGGCAAGTGCACTACCACTGAGCCACAACCCCAGTCCATATCTATGGTTTTTAATGTGTTTAGTATATTTGTGATTTGAGGGCCCTCTGTAGCACAAGGCCAGAGCCTTATCCCAGAACTTGAACTCACCTTTCTACATTTCCCTCTCTTCATTGTCTCAATATACAACAAAACCACTCTCCCACCATAGCTCAGTTTGAGTCCTACAGAATAATTTACTCTTTCAGCCACCCCATCATTTACTGAAAATTTTGAACTGAAAAGTTCTTCAGACTTTCATATGTTGTAGAACTTTATCTGTGAGAAGAGTAAAATCCCCTTGAGGAGGGGTTGACAAACTTTTATAAACAGTATATAACAAAGATGGCCTTTCTGCTACCTGAAACACTATGCTCTCCTCTCTTTAGCTATTTAACTCTTATTAAGATGTCTTCTCAGTTGTTACTTTCTTTACTGTCTTAATCCTTCACTGGATCTGTGATGGCTCAACTCATAATTTTTCAACTTTATAATACTTCAAAAGTGGTATGCGCTCAATATCAACTGTACTTTGAATTTTGAATTTTGGCCTTTTCCCAGGCTAACAATCTGCAGTCCAATACTTTGTAGATACCAGGTAGTAGCAGTAAGCCACAGCTCCCACTGAGCCATGCTACCACGGGTAAACAACAGATACCCTACAGTGCACTGTATTGCTAAGATATGATGTTTGGTAGGTTGAGAGTACAAAATGCATTGGTAAGGGGATATTTTCAATTTATAATAGGTTTATTTAACTATAACCCCATCATAAGTCCAGGTGCATCTATAGTTTATATTCTGTTCATATATGTTCCTGTAACTTCTTATTCTGTTTAATGGAGTGAAGATTTTACTTTTATTTCTGTGATGTGATTAGTTTTTGCCTCCTTCCAGTGTGAGGAATTGACATGAGGACCATGTCTGAGTGTGTTTTGCCTACTATGATATCACAGAGCTTAGCCCGTGTAGAAGACACACAGGATTTAGTTAACTATTTAATGGAGCTTACTATGGACTAAATGTTTGTGTCTCCTCAAAATTAGTATATTGAAGGTTTATATTCCATGGAATGGTATCTGGATGTGGGCCTTTGAGAGGTGATTAGGTCAGGGAGCTGAAGCCCTTTTGAATGGGATCAGTTTCTTCATAAAAAGAAACATGAGAGAACTTCCTTACCCCTTCTCACACCCCGCCCCCACTATGTGAGGAAAACAGGAAGCAACTTGTCACCAAGCCAGAACATATTAGTAACTTGATTGCAGTCTTCCAACCTCCAATACAGTGAGAAATAAGTGTTAGTTAAGTTACCCAGTCTATGGTATATTTGTTATAGGAACCAAAACTAATCAAGACATAGTCTTTCAGATGCATCTTACACACTGTTTTCTTCCTCGCTTTTAAATCTTGATTAACCATCTCAAAATAAGTTTTCTCAGACCTTTATGACTAGTTCAAATTCTTTCATAAAATTACCTATGCTCCAGTGAATTTTCCTCAAAATTGTGGAAAATACAAAATCAAAATACTGTTTTCATGGTAAGCATCTGCATTACAGCAATCTTAGGAATATTTTCACCAATATTTTCATTAGCAAAATATTAAGTGCAGCCTCAGAGCATGGCCAATGTTAGCAAGAGATGTATTTTCCCCAAATGAAGCATTTTGAACACTGACTGACATGGGCACTAGGAAATAAGATGAGCACATGTTTTGAAGTAGTTCAGAATTTATTCTCAGCATTCAGTTTTACCTAGACATGAAGCAGCTAGGGAAACACAAACAAATATTTCTGGAAAGTTTCTTGAATCCTTTTTTGCAGATTTTAACTGCATTACCATGAAATCATTTGTTTATTAAAGAATGACTTCCATCCTGGTCCTGCTGAGAACTTGAAAAACCAGAAGAACCAACAAATGATGGTAATGTGTCTCTACATTTTCCCACAACTCCCAGTATTTGGTGGACACAGACCAAACTTTGATTTAGCTTCCTGCCTCTTCAGCTTTTCCATACACATTTGCAGGATATTTGTCCTCTCCTTCCTCAAAGAAAATTGGGAATTTGGAAGGGAAAAACAACAAAACTGGACTATAATAATTGGACATTAACATCACAACCCACAAAACAACTAATGTTTAATTGGATCAGCTCTGAAAGTTTTTCAGTAGATAAACAATTTTTATTATTTGAGTCTTCATCTATTTTAAGTAATGGCATTATTCATCAAAAATGGGGAGTCCAGTGGGAAAGAAATGCAGCACCTAGTTCTTATAAGTTACTGGACTAGCTTTTTTTTTTTTAACATTTCAACTTTTTTCCCCCAAAGTTTCCCAAAAGCAGATGTTAGGAATTGAATATATAGCCCCAAAATTCATATGTTGAAATCCTAACCACAATGTGGCAAGTGGGACCTTTGGGACACGATTAGGTTATGAAGAAAGAGGCCTCCAGAATGGCATTGGCATCCTTAAAAGAAGAGCTATGAGAAAACCTGCTTCCCCTCTCTTCCCTCCACCATGTGAAGATACGAGAAGATGGCCTTCTGTAAACCAGGATGCCAAACATGGGATCTTCTGGCACCTGGATCTTGGACTTCCATTAGTATAGGTTCTAACAACAGCCTCAAAACTATGAAAAACAAATGTTTGCTGTTTAAACCACCGATCTTATGGTAATTTCTTAGAGCAGCTGAAACAGACTAAGACAGCAGAAAAATACTTTAGGAAACTCAGGGGAAATGTAGGAAATTATCAGACTAATTAAACTCAAACTCAAAAGATCAAGCCCTAGTTTATTGGCTCAATCAGAAATTCAAGTGAGACTCAGGAGCAAAAAAATTTGTTAATGTGTTAAGAAGTAAATTAGCAAAAATATGACCTAGAATATAATATTTAACCATGCCAGAAGGCCTGACCTCCATTTGGAATCAATGCAATTATTCTGGCATAAAAAGTGTACCATCAAGTTTCTGAGAAAGTGAGCATTGCATACTGATTCTGTAGCCTTAGAAATAAAGGAGGAAGAACTATTCATTTTTTTCTCATATGAAAACAAGGCCAAAATTGCTTTGAGTTCTTTATTTCACATAAAACAACATTAATGAAGGTAATATAGTAGAAGTAGACAGCCTAATTCACCTGTTTTATCAGGTAATACAACAGTAGAGGTCCTAATAACAGTCTATTATTTTCTTCTGCACTATAAAAAAATCATAAATCAGCAATTTTGTCTGTTGTAAAAGTTTATATATAGCATATGTTTCTAGTGAGATTCTGTGGAAGTTCTCTTCGGAGCAAACAAACCACTTTTCTTTGTGGTTGAGAGGGGCAAAGGAAGAGGTTCTACAAAAGCCTGTCCAATTCCAAACAGCACTGACACACTGCTCTGCAGTTGGCCTCAACTGGGAACTGAAAGACGATTGAAATTGTAAAGTGATTTTCAAGGACATGAGTATCTTAACTTTTTGCCTTTATAAAAGAGTCATGTAAATATGTTTTTCTCCCTCCTCTCCCTGGATTTATTGGTTTGGGGTTATTTTTTAAATCATGCCTAAATTTCAATTTACTAAGTGCTAGTCCTGATACAATATGAGTAAATTGAAATCCTTTTCTTTAAATTAATAAAATAAACTTTGCTAGTATTCTAGAAGTGGAACAAACATGTAGAGATTATTAACTTTGAGAGGCATGGGTTGGTTTGTCGTCTTTTTTGTAAGTAAATTGCTTTTAACAAACTTGGGATAAATATTGCTCAATCTTTCTGCAATATTTTCAGTTATTGTCAAATTTGAGGACTATTGGTTTGGTTTGGTTTTCTGAATATACCATTTATTGAGTTTCTTGTTTTGTTGTTATTTGTTTTCCAAAGAGCATTGCAGCTGAAAGGAAAGAAAAAGTCAAGAAACTTCAAGAAAAGACACAACACCCTCAACTCCAGCTTACAGTGCAGGTTTCAATAGTCAACTTGTCACACATTTTAGAAAACTTTTAGGAGAGTTATTTCTAATCCAAGCTATGTGGAACAAAAAAAATTAGAAGAGTATAAGCTTTTCTAATAACATGACTTTAAAGGAGACCAGTCTAAATGAATAGAATATCAATTTTTTTTCTAATTAGTTATACATGACAATAGAATTATTGTTTTAATGAATATTTTTTCCATTGGATGACAAGAACTCTATAGCTTTTTAAAAAAATATTGTTTTAGTTGTAGATGGACACAATATCTTTATTTTTATTTGTTTTAGTGTGGTGATGAGGATCGAACCCAGTGCCTCACATGCTCAAGGCAAGCACTCTACCACTGAGCCACAACCCCAGTCCAACTCTATGGTTTTTGTTAGCACTTTAGTTGTTGGCTAGAATTATTCTAAAGTAAGGGAAAGTCTGTATTTATTTTGCAAATATTTCAATAATACATTATATGTTACATTTTCTCATTGGTCTGATTTTATTAGGAGGAGACAAGGAAACTTTTTTCACAGGATTTTATTTACCATCCATACCTCTGAAAGTAAAAATTAAAAACAAAATTTCATCCCCTTATCATGTCATACAAATCTTATTTTTTAAAGTTCCTACAACTTCTCCTATTTTATTGGGCTTTCATACAAATCAGAACTGTAAGCTTGTCTCATAAAATTGTTATGTCCTTAAATTTTTCCATGACCTATATTTTGGATTATACCTTTAAAACTTTTAAAAAGTAAATAATTTGGGGCTGGGGATGTGGCTCAAGCAGTAGCGCGCTCACCTGGCATGCATGTGGCCCAGGTTCGATCCTCAGCATCACATACAAACAAAGATGTTGTGTCCACCGAAAACTAAAATAAATAAATATTAAAATTTTCTCTCTCTCTCTTCTCTCTCTCTCTCTCTCTCTCTCTCTCTCTCTCTCTCTTAAAAAAAAGTAAATAATTTTATGCTTATCCAGACCCAATTTTTTAAATTACTATTCTTGTTCTCTGTGTCCCATAAGTTTACAGGTTATTGGTATAAAAGCCACCATAAGAAAAAAACGTGTTTCAGAGGTTCTAAAGTCAAGAGAGATTTAAAAACCTTCAATCCACCACCAGCCTTGAGACTGCTGCTCTGATAGTATTACTCCATTACTGAAGATTATAAACCCAAGCAAAGGGAATACAGAGGCCAAAACAGTTTCCATATGTGACATTTCAAAGTAAAACTTCATTTAGGCTCTCATTAACAAAATGAAATGAAGGGCATCATTTTTACCAGAAATTTGGAATCCCCCTGACTCCAAAAGAGCTATGTACCAAAAGCCACTATAGCATCATCTTGACATTGACCTCTTATAGCCAAGTTTCCCAGAAGTGATTGACACATCATTGTCTAGCCTATGTGGAGCATGGCTTCCCCTCTGCTCTCCACCATGGCTGCACAAGCACTGGAGAAGAAGTTATGGACATATCTGGAAAAGTACAAGAGGTTACATCTGTTCTGTCCTTTTCCCAACCACCCTTAGGCAGGTGGGGCCATGTCTGAAAAAATTCCAAAGATTTCTTTCTACCAGCATGGTTACCATATAGAGATCTGAGATGGTGAGTTAATCCCAGTTACTTAATCAAACATTTATCTGGGTGTTGGCATGAATATATATTTGAAGATGTATTTAACATCTACAATCAGTTGACTTTAAGTAAATCAGCTTACTCTTGACAATGTGGGTGGCTCATGCGATCAGCAAAAAACTAAGGCTTCTCAGAGAAGAAGAAATTCTGCCTCAAGACTAAAACAACACCTGCTTGAGCTTCTGGCTGGCTAGCCTGCCTGCCCTGCAAATGCTGGACTTGTTAACTGCCACCATGGTATAAGTCATTGCCTTAAAATCAATCTCTTTGCATGTGTACATAACATACATGTTGATTTTGTTTCTCTGGAGAACCTGTCTGATAGACAGCCTTTGGCCATTTCAGTTCCTTCTTTGCAGTACCTGTTATGCATTAGGGGAGTCATGAATAGACAAGCCTGTTTGCATTGGAGAATTATGGTTCTAAGAAGTACACTTAATACCTGGGATGATTCCTGGAGAAAGTCAGAACATAGTTTTCCCCTGTGCTTTACTGTACATACATTAAGAGATCACTGTTCTAATTTACTGTATTTTTTGTCATATTTTAAACACTTTATTGTATTTGTACTACAGGCAAGATCAAAATTCTATCTTGAATTTTGGCAAATATTTATGTTGGAAGTTAGGTTTTTTTATTATAGAAATCCAAAATCTTTAACAATATGACATATATTTTGGCATCCATGTACTTTATTCCAACAGTGCTTAGATAGAGATGTGTTTGATATACTCATATTTCATTAGATCATTCAAGTTAATTGAAATGAGTAATTTTTGGAGATAAGATCATTTCCTAGAAAATGTTCACAAATTTCAAAAACCAATTAACTAAATTGTGAAAATGGAAAATGCTAACCAACAAGGATCTTGCAAATAATACTAGGTTAAACAATTGAATAATGGAGATTATAGCTTCTTGTGGCATGCTTTTTGAATCCTAAATATTTGGATGAGTCTATATAATTTTAAAGTATATTTTTGCATGAAAATTTTCTATTATGTCAGATAATTTTCAATTTCTAAATATTTAGGAAGTTGGGGCCAGGGTTGTGGCTCAGTGGTAGAGCGCTTGCCTACCATGGTGAGGCACTAAATTCCTGGCACCACATTAAATAAATATTTAGGAAGTTGAGAAAGCACCCAGTCATACCAATAAACCTCTCTCTATTCATTCCATAGTGCTGGTTTCTCATGATCCTTAGTTGAATAATGTCAGTTGTTTCCCAGTACTATGTTGGACTATATATAGTCTAGATTTGTGATGGCTTATGAAGACAAACTGGGAAAAATACTAGATTCTAACAAAGTAGAAAGTAAAATTCTCATTTAATTAAATCTTAAGTGAAAATTTTTCAAATTTAAACATTTAATCAGAGTCAGCTAGAGTGACTGAATTAAATATCTATCTTTTGAAAACAATGTGAAATAAATATAGTAAAGGCACATGATTAGAGGATTGATCTGTTTACAACCACTTTGGCTTTCAAGATATATTCTAAATCTACTGCTGTTCTCATTAGTATTTTTTCTACCTTTTGCTAAAAACGTTGACATTGGCTTATAGTTAAGTACAAAAAAAATCACATCACTTCTAATATGAGTGATATCACGGTGGTTAAGACAACCTTGCTCTGCCACTTTCCAGTTGTGTGACTTTGTCAAATTAATCATTCTTCAGCATTCAGTAAAGTGAAGAAACTATTAAATTACTTCTTGTTTCACTAAAATGGCTCCAAAAATATTATGCATATATATTTTAAAATAGCTATACATATACCCACAAGTCCACATTTTTTTTAAAAAAGCACTTAGCATGGTACTTGGCAAGGAAGCAAATGCTCAGTAAGTGGTAGGCATTATCCACATCTTCAGAGTTTAGAAATTGCGTGTGAATTACAATTAGTAAAAGTTCTAATCAAAAAATCGCTTAGAAATTGTACTCAAAAGCATTGGAGTTTTGATCAAAGAAAATTTATCTTCTTGTTCAATATTATTAAAGTTAAATTACACTCAAAATATTTATTTCTGTTCATTTTCCATGTGAAACTTAAAACATAAAAGGCTTATTGTACAAGAATTTCTTGCTTATAAGTCAACAGAACTAATAGAAGGGAGTGAAGTGCCCCAATAAGCCCTGGGGTAGGGTCAGAGATCAGTTAGTCTGGGGATCTAGATAGTAAAAATAGATGGGTTATTTTTCCCTTCAGATTTTTACTGCTGCGATGATTCTATTCCAATGGTGTCAGTCATTCTGTCACTCAAGATTCAAATTCCAAGAAAATATCCAAGTAGTCTATGTTGGTTGGATAGAATTAAGACCCTTTTATCCCCAGTCTTACCTTTACTTTGTTCCTCTAGAGCAAGTCCAATGGCAGTTACGAAGGAAAGAAAAATGCATGCTAATGAAAAAAACAAACGTCCTATAAGTTCAGAAGCATTGCCTTTAATTATTTTTCAGAAATCACATGCCCAAATAGTCATCATAAAGACACACATTACATAGGTAACAAGGATCAGAAATTGTTATTTATTTAATGCTCCAATACCCAGACACATTAGCATATAGAACATACTTATAGAAAACTTGAAGTTATGGATAATATTTTTGAATAAGCTATTGTTTGGTACTCCTGAATTAATTAATATTACCTGGAAGTGGTAATGAAAATTTCTATTTCCACTTTTATACTAGGAGTAGATTGAGAAAATCTTCCATCTTTCCCCAGCCCAATTTTCTATCTTACTTTGTTATCTTGTTTTCTGAAAGTGGCAGGAATGGTGACAGAATCTTCCAACTTTGAGTTTGAATGGGCTTGCTAGGCAGGAAACAATGGCAGGTCCCTGGACCTTCACAAGCAGCCAAGCTGGTTTGTTGACATTGAAAGTTCACAAATTATATTGTTCTACCTACACTTCTGGTATAGGGTAAAATTGATGGAATACTAACACTGCACTTCTCAACTGTGGTGAAGTGAAAATTTTTCCAATGGTAACAAAAGAGTAGATGGAATTCTTTCTTTTTTAAAAAAATATCAGTAGGCTAATACAAGGGATGATAGCAATGCATACTCACCACATGGCCATTTACTTAAAGCTGACTATATTGATATATATGACTATATATACATGTAAATTATGTAAAATTCTAAAAAAACTAATTAAAATCTTTGAAAATTTGAAACAAATTGAAAGCTATATATTTGGATGTCAAAGGTATTTAAAAGAAAACTTAGTCAAAGTATATTGAGCTAGGCACAGTGGCTCACACCTGTGATCCCAGCAGCTCAGGAGGCTGAGACAGGACGATTGCAAGTCCAAAGCCAGCTTCAGCAAAAGCAAGATATTAAGCAACTCAGTGAGACCCTGTATCTAAATAAAATACAAAGTAGGGCTGGGGATATGGTTCAGTGGTTGATTGCCCTGAGTTCAATCCTTGATACAAAAAAAAAAAAAAAGTATATTAAATTCAGTAAAGAAATAACATAGAACAAAACTGCCATGAAAATTTTCAAAAAATACTAGATTCCCCATACTCCAAAGTCTCCTTGACTACATCACATTACAGTATAATAATTGACATTTTTAGTGATGACCCTAGATTCTTAAAAATTCTAACATAGAAGAGGATGTGATACATTTTAGAAAGATGTTCAAGAAATACAATTTAACCCACTTGAATCAAAGTGTGGAATATGATATGTCAAGAAATTTGTAATGTTTTGAACAACCCACAATAAAAAAAATTAAAAAAATAAATAAATAAATAAATAAATAAATAAAAAGACTGTCTATGAAGACAGTAAAACTTAGGGAGTTTCAAAAATATATATGTTGGCCCCCATGATTCTAAACAATAGCAATAACAGCAATAATAATTATTACTAATTAAGTATTTGTCATGTGCCAAATGCTTTAACTTGATTAACTCATTTAGTTACAATAGTACATGGTAGGAATTGAGCTCACATCAATTCCTACCATGTACTATTATTATTGCTATTATATAGATAAGGAAACTAACAAGGTTAAGTGCTTGCCCATGGTCACTATTAGTGAGGATAGGTGAGATTACAATAACAAACAGCCCTAAAATTTCAGTAGCTTAAAACAACAGAGTTTTATTTGTTATTTGTGCCACCTGTCTATTATGACATGGCTGGGTCTCTGCTCTTCATAGTTCTCACTAAGGATGCAAAGTGATAGCATATCTGCTCTCCGAAATGAAGTTAGTTGCCGTGCAGATAGCAATTAGTACCCTGGCTCTTCCCTAATGTCATGTGGTCATGACTTACTTCAAGAAGTACAAACCTGCTGTGTGCCCAAAGGAGAACAGAATCCAGAATATTAGGGTACAAGCCTAAAGACTACCACAATCACATAAATAGAAAATAGAAGAGAAGAATTCAAACTTAAGCCTCCTAACAGTAAAGTGTTTATAATAAGGACAAGAGACTTCCAAGTTTTATGTATAAAAAAGAGTGACTAGGGGAGACGGGAGTGGGTCACATCTCTTAGAAAGTTCCATCTCCTTGCAAAAAGCATTCTTTTAGTCTTATAAAATGCTGACAATGTTGAGGAAATTAAAAAGTTTCAAGGCAACTTTGTCGTTTGTACAAATCACAGGGTTAGCAGATACATTTATTGCCAATGAGAGCAATGCAGAACAAGAGGTTTTATATATTTTCTGAGGATCAAATGCCCTTTTTTTTGCATTGTCTAAGGATAAAATAAAGGGAACCTCTTAAAGAAAAAAATTTGGCTAGTATTAATGAAGTACTCTATAATCTTGGAAGCTCAATAGGAATAATTGTTGACATCCCTGCCACCATGTCTATGGTTACTTTAACAAAAAAAAAAAAAAAAAAAAAAAAAAAAAAAAAAAAAGCCTCCTTATAAAGTAATTTGTGCTTGGATGTGGAAAAAAATAGTTTTTTTTCTTTTGATTGTTTGCATTGGATCTTTCTGATTTACATTTCAAAAAATGTTTCTGCACATTTTCCTTGGTAGCCAATATTGGGAAAAGTTGAATGTGTTCAACTTCATACTTTTCAGATTTGCAAACATGTTTTGAATGTTTACATATCTTCTGCATGACTCCAATGTAAGGTATTCCCTTACAAAACTCTTGCAGAAGAAAGATTAACAAATGGACTTAAAACAGATATCTACTTTTCCACAGGCAAAGTAAGCAGTGCAACACAGTCAGTACCAGTAGTTAAATAACCTGGAGTGAATTTGAAAAAAACATCTGGGCTTTTACCCTGGTTTCAGGATTTTTCAAAACAAGATATATATGTGGGTTTACTTTCCACAAAATACAAATATATTGTACATAACTTCAATGTACATTTTTGTAATCTTAAGAAAATGAGACTCATTCTACATTTTATGACTCATACAGTCTTGATATGAATTTAATAAACAAATAACATTTTTAATTCCTAACCATATTTAAATTCTAGTTTTAATTCAGATTTCAGCTGACAGAAATGCTAGTGGGGGGCTTATTATATTTATATATTGTTTTCTTAGTCTTGGCAATAGCAACAAACGTGTGAATCTTGTCCTGAGACCTCAAAACAAGATCTATTGACTATTTATTATGTGATAATAATGCCAAGTGTCATATTACTACAAATTGTTATTTGTCTTCAATATCAACCATATCTCTGAGAACTTCACAAATTTGTGGTCACAATATATGAAAGTTTAATTGGAATTTATTGCAACTGGAAATGGGCATATTACATTATTAGAAGATCTAGGGAGGACTTCTTGGCAGAGCACTTACTTTGAGCCTAATTGATGTGAGATTAGAATATGTAAAAAAAATCTTACTTAAGAAATGAAATCCAACTAGAAATAGAGTAAAACAGAGACATGCTGACTTTTGGAACATATTATTTAACCTAGGATCTGTTCTTTCATAACACTTTCTCTTTAGGATTAGGGTTTATCTATAGGAAGTCACCTGTTCCTCCCATTCCAACTGTACTTATTAGGAAATTGAAAATTGGGGAATTTTTATTTGTCAGTATTTGCTAGAAGTCCAGTCATGGAAGAGCTGTACCACAGATTAAAACAGCTGCCCAAATCCCTGCCCAACTCTCTGAGAGACTATTACCTCATTCATTAAGATTTTCCATTATCCAGGACAGCCTCTAACAACTGATAAGACAGGGGACAGCAATAGTAAGCTGTTTAAAACATTTAGTTTTAAGATCTTAAAAGTTTATAAGGTAAGAATTAAATTGAAAGGTAAAAGAAAATTTAGAAAAGAAAAAATAATGATAGCCTCAAATTTTAAGAAAGTACAAAAGTAATACCAGCTGTGACAGAAATTTTGACAAAAGAGTAGTGTATTCAGTGTACATGGTACACTCCAGGAAAAATGAGATAAGCAAAAGCTGGTGTCTGCATTCAAAATGCTTACCATGTTGGAGGGCACAAAATATACAAAGCTAATAGTATGAGACACGGTTCAATAAGTATGATGTGTCACTCAAAAACACATGTGGATAGGGTTATGCACTTGGGTTCAAATTTCTAGTGTGATATAAACAAAGAACAAGTATAGAATTCTAGTTAGTTCCTGAGCTTTGGACTTAGAAAAATGTATCAGTCAAGGTTCAACCACAGAAAAGAACCAAACCAGTGGTTGATCTATATTGAAACTTATTGCAAAGAGTTGGCTTATATGATTGTGGAACTGACCAGGCAAATCTGAAATCTGCAGATAGTCCATCAGGAAGGACAGCTGAAACTTTCAGACAGCTGAAGCTGCAGCCTATAGACAGAACTGCTTCTTCAAGGAGGCTCTCTTTTACAGCCTTTCAATTGACTGAATCAGGTTCATGCAAATGATCTAATACACTATCCCTTACTTAAAGTCAATCAATTATGGACTTTTTATTGCGTCTACAAAATAAATTCACAGAAATACTTATACTTTTATAATTGTGATTTTATAACTGCAGCAAAAGGTAGAAAACAAACCAAATGACCATAAATATTCTCTTTCATGATGATATATGATGGTAACACTATGCATTTATTTAAGAAAGTAAGAATGGTTTCTATATATGATATGCAAATAAAATATATATTAAAAGGATAAAGCAAAGTATAAAACAGTGTGTAAAAGTGTAATGATGGGCCTATATAGTCATTAGATATATTACATGTATATACACGTATTCATATCTTTATATATGAATGTCTATTTATGTTTACCTGAAGGAATTCTGGAAGGATACAAAAGAACACAATAAAGGATCAACTTGTGATAATGTAACACTGGATGAAACCTGGGTGAATGGGGAGCAAATCATTTTACTATATATCTTTTATATTTTTATTTTTGGACCAAGTGAATGTGTTTTCTATTTTAAAAACATACATATATGGAAATAATTCAACAATGCCTGTTATATTAGTTAATTGTTGAAAAAATGCTGTCACTGGCCAGACCAAGACTTAATTATTAAAGATTTATGGGTCAGCAGAAACTCAGCTGTCTTCAGTGCTTCAGCAAGCTCTCATTCTCACTCAGATACATAAGTCTGTTTCCTACTTCTCTCATTCTTCCTGGATCAGCAGAAACAGAGACAGAAGATGGCTAGTAGAATAATGCAAGACCTCTTAGTTCCTAGTCTGAAAAAAATGGTACAATTTCTGCCTATACACCATTAGCAAAAGCAAGTCCAAGGAGGATGTACACTCTGCCCATAACAAAGTCTTGTCAAGAACGTGGATGCAGGGAGGGGCCAATGATTCAATCCATCACAGCTGTTGATCACTGCAGACATCCGGAAATATTCTAAAATAGAACTGTGAATCACAGGTCTAAGAGGCAGCAAACTGTAGGCATAACTTTGTAAAAGATTGAGTATTCTATGAATGCCACATCTTATCTTTAAGTTACATCATCATTATCTATAAGGGTAATGAATGGAATGAAATGAAATGGAATGCCATTTTAGACTTACGAATTTGGAAGGGTCCTAGGAGCACACTGTGCCTTCTGCAGATAAGGAACTGAAGCCTGAATAAATTAAGTTAGCATAAACAAGAAACTAAATTTATTTGAGCAATTATAAAAAGCACCAAAAAAAAGAGCTGCAATGCCTAAAACATAACTACTTATTTAAAGTAAAGGGCAATCATGAACAAAAAATTAAATAAAGACTAGGAGGCACATCATAAAAATTTGTTTAAATGCATAATGTAATAGATTGATTAAGTTTCCTAAAAGTATGGGTCATAGATTGACCCGGGAAACAAAGAAAAGGAATTAAAGTGAGTGACATTATCTGCAAATAGCACCCACAGTCATAAATCAGGACACATTTCATGTGTATAAAGGAGTTCTGTTTTAGAAATATATCTCCAACATACATAAATAATAATAATGTATATTATATTTTTATTTTAAAATTTTTCATTAGAAATACAAGGGTATGTACAAAAACAAATCTCTCTCCTATACAATATAACCAGTATACCCCTTTATTGTGTTATTGTATTAATTCTTTCTAGTTTTTGTTATTGTATTAATTCTTTCTAGTTTTATTCAGATTAATACACAGGACATTTTTATCTTATCCTAAGGATACAATTCTAAATACTTAGAATAATCCTATACTTACTTTCCCATAAAATATTTTTGCTTTAACTAATGACTATGGCAATGGTACTAAAAACAACTTACAATTCACTAGGTCCACCAGCTTAAAAAATTAGGCAAGTCTTACTTAATTCCTTTTAATCTGGGGAGAGTCACAATATTTAACTTATGTGGAAATACAAAGAACACAGAAGAGTCAACAATCCAGAAAAACAGAGTTTGCAGAGTTATACTACCTGACTTTTGAGACACACAACATAGCTACAGTCATCAGGACCATGTGGTAAGGGTATAAAGATAGACAGATAGCCAAAGGAACATATTCTTGGCAAACTTGTTGCACTAATAATTGTGATTGAACTAATCATTCACTGAAACTACTAAAACCACTTATGGGCAAGGATGTATCTATGTGCTTCATCCTCATTTTGTTAGTTGATTTAATCAAATATAGGACTTTACATTTTATCACCAGAGAATATCATCTTATTTGTTGCTTCCTTTTTTTTTTTTAGCCCAGCTCTTTCTAGATATTGATTCTGTCATTTAATACACTGTTTCTTCATGCTTCTTAATTTCTATGAACTTGGTAATCATGTTATTTAATATTCTTTCAGTCATAATTAATAAAGACCCAATATAAATTCACCATAAACAAAGAGGAAATTAATTGACTCAAATAGTTAATAAGTCCAGTGTAAACTCAGATACAACTGGATCAAATAATACAACAGGAACTCAACATCACCTTGATTGTCCCACTCATTCCACTTCTCAGCATTGTTTTTCTTGTTACATTGTTTTTGAACCTCATCCCAATTATCTCAGCAAGTCTCGGACCTGAGAATGGTCTGCAATGAGTCTCATGTTCATTTCAGAACCAATCCATGTGGTTAGGAGACTGTATTTCTCTGATTGTCCTTGTTTGAAAAACACACTCACCCCTGGAGCCATGGCTGAGGTAAGCCTTCCTTCAAACACATGGACTAGGAGTGAGAAAAGGGAAAGGTGACTTTCCATGGAAAACAGGGCATTGTCACCAGTTTGTAGGGGAAATAAGCACCACAGCAAACAAAAATGACATATGTTGTCAAGAAATCCTAAGCATGATAAAATGAAAGGATCAATAAGGAGTTTATTATCATAAAGACATCTCCCAAAATTATTTTTAGGTTTGGTTTTAAAGTATGGTACTTGGCATAATGAAAAAGTGCTAGGTCAAAAGGAAGTAGAATATTATCAGTATTTGATAATTTTCCTATTCTGTTTGCACTGTATCCAAAAGATGAAAATGTTGTAGAAGACCTGTGTCTTAGTCAACTCAGGCTGCTATAACAAAACACCACAGACTAGATGACTTAACAGATATTTATTTCTTATAGTTCTGAAGGCTGAGAAGGCCAAGATCAAGGTCCTGGCAGATTTGGTTCTCAGTAGGGCCCTCTTCCTGGCATGGTAGGGCCATGTTCTCACTTTGTGTTCACATGACCTTTTCCTCAATACATGTATGGGGGGTAGGGGTGCAGTTGTTGCTTCATATAATAGCATTAATCCCATTTTGAGGATAATGAGAATTATCTTCTTGTAAACCTAATTGCCCCTCAAAGACCCTCCTCCAGTGTGATGTATCACACTGAAGGTTAGAACTTCAACATATGAATGTTGCGGGTGGGGGAGATACAGTTAGACGTTAACATCAAAAGAGCCATAACCAAGTTCAGAAGTCAAGAAAAGGCCAGAGGAATGACATTTATTTAGCCATTATTCACACAGTGAAAAAATCAACAGAACCAAAGATGGTCAACTTGGTTTTCACCCAGAAATAACATTATTCTTAGGTAAGCTTAATCTGCATGTATGAGAAGAACACACTCTGTATCCCCTCCAAGATTTCTTCCTTCAACCAGGAACTAGTATTAAAGTCAACAAATCAGGAAAAAAGCCTCAAAGGGCACTATTGAAGTAAACTATGTCCCATCAGCAGGAAGTTCAGCACAAGAGATTACACTTAATGGAAGCAAACTGGTCAATTAATTGAAGAATATGACATTAAAACCACCTTTTAAAATCCACAAGAATATCTGATAATTATGTGATTGAGGAAAACTGGAAGTACAAGATATAAAATGGGTGATGCCAAAAAAGAAAAGAAAATTACAGGTTATTATGCCAATTAGGGCTTTAAAAATATGTTTTTAAAGCTCAGATATTTAGCTATTGCAGGGCTGTCATTTTCGTTGGCTGGATCCACCAAGTGAAAACAGGGTATGAGAGGAGTTTCCTCCAATGTCTAGTACTTAAAATATAAAAAGGGATTTAAAAGTATAGAAAGTAATAAGGAAATAAGTAAGTCTGCCTTAAAATGTGCTAGAGAGCCCAGTCCAATCACTGTATTTTTAATTTTAAATTGACCTTGTGTTTCAAGGTCAATTTCACTGTCCTGGGGTTTCATGCCTGTTCTGATGATAACAAGAAATCATATATCTTTGATACCCCAAAGCAAAGTTATGCTCCTGCCCCTGATGTCAGGAACATCAGAAGCCTTGATTTTATTTTTTTTCTTTTCTTTTTTTTCTTTTTTTTTTTTGGTAGTGCTGGGGCAAGTGTTCTACCCATTAATCCACATTCTCAGCCCCAAAAGCTTTGATTTCTAAGCCCCACTGTGTCACTAGGTCAGACGATGAAATCATCTAATACCTATGAAACTGAGTTACCATTTAATCAAACTGACAAAGAGGAGCAGGGGAACCACAACAATGCTCAACAAGAGAGAGAGCAATATTTTGCAAATGTGAGTGAGCCCTACGTGCTCACTGACCACCCGCTCCCTAAGGAGCTCTGCATGACTTCTTATGTGGTTCAGGATGCTTAAACAGGGTTGAAGAGATGAAAATGAGTAGTTACAATCTAAATCTATCATAATCCACCAAAGGAAAAAAAATGAATTTGCCAATCACTTAAACATAAGTATTCATCCTTTTTAAGAAAAATCACAAGTTTCTATGAAAACAAAACTGACATTAGAAATATTAAAAGTTCAAAATTTAAGACATAGGTATGGATAATACTTATTAAAATTATATTTTGATGTTCTTTAAGTTTACTGCACTGTATTTAACATATTATATGCTATGCATTATATTATAGTCTTTCATTTTCCTTGTTTCATTCCTTTAAAGAGATTCTACTTTTAACAACTCTCTGGAGATTTACAGTAAAATTATGTAGCATTCCCATATGCCCCACATCCAATTTCTCCCATATATTAACATCTTTAAATGGTTTGTCTTTGGTTTAATTGCTTTTATTTTCACCGGATATTCACTTTTAATCATCATAATTGACATACTTGATAATCTAATCAAATGATACTAAAAAGCTATCGAATACATCAGTCTCTATTGCATTCTTCCCTGTGAGTAATCACTTTCATGTGTATAGTTATTTTTTTTGGTTAATCAATTTTTAAATAGCATATTTATACTAAAATCACTTCATTTATTAATACTAGAAGTCATTATAAAAATTTTTCTAAGTATTGCATCAAATCTACCACATTAATTTCTGAGCAGTCTAATGTCATTAGATAATTCATCCCCTTCATTTCTTCCCTCTATTTCTGTACTGGAGTTTCCATCCTCCTGCTCCTGTCTGTCACTTACAGCTCCCTACACTTGATGCCTATCTGAGACCTACTTCACTAATACCTATGTTGTATCCCAACTGGGGACTTCTTCTTCTTGGGTTCTGCTTCATTTTGTTGGAATATATGTTTTTGTAGCTTCATAAGAAAAGACTTGAGGATTTGATTTTTTTTTAACTTTCCTTGTCAAACCCTGTCTTTATTCTGTTCTCACAATTGATTGTTTGAATATAGAAGTCTGGATTGAAAACCATTTTCTCTTAGAGTGGTAATGGAATTGCCCTCTTGTCTTCTATCTCCAGTATTTTACAATGTCTTAAGTCATTCTGTTCTTTGTGATATGTGACCTGGGATGTCTGGAAGCTTTCAGAATTTTTCTTTAATCCTATGGGGCTATGGGGGTGGTGGTGCCTGGCTTAAATTTTATGAAGACATGCTCTACAAAGATCTCTTCATTCCTTGTGCTAGGCACTGAGTGGACCCTTCAAAGTGGAGACTGTTTTCCCAGCATCCTCTTCCCTACTTTCTATATCCTAAAATCTTAATAAAACCTTTCAACCATTGAGGATTCTATTCCCACATATTATAGGAGTCCTTTGAAGGAATATTTCAAGTGTATTGCCAAACTCTATGGCATGTATATCGGCTTCAGTATATGATCTGAAATTTTGAAAAGTATAGCATCTCAAGCTAAATAATAAAACCACTTGAAGAAAACCTAATCACCTGAGTTGAAGTTACCCAGTTTTCTTATCTGCCTCCGAATATAATCATTAGCATATGAATGGTCCAATTATGGAGCACCAATATCATGTTATTATTGTCATTGTCCTAAATCACTTGGGAGTATGCTGGAGAGTAAGTCGACCTTTACCATTGAATATTTCATGGTGCATGTCCTGGGAACAAGTCATCTTCTCACATAACATTCCTGACTTTATGTCTAGTAGATTGAAGAAACAAGATACGCTCTTGCTAAAATTAACCAAAATATATGAATTCCAGATACAATGTATCTACACTGTATATGGACAAAGAGATTTAATGATAACAATAGACTATTTTTGTTATATGATTACACCTGTTCTTTCATCCCACGACAGTGGGTCCCACAGAGCTCTAGAACATAGTGTGTGGCATGACCTGCCAGCAATCAAAAGGTTTTCTAAAGCCAAAATCAACTTATGTTTTATTACTGGTCTTTGAAATACAAAAGATTCTAATGTGTTAAATTTAAATGTTGGTTTATTCTGTATGTGTGTCACCCATTGTAAAAGCTGGAGCTGGTCTTATTTAAGTATGAAAAAAAAAGATTACTATACTTGGCCTTGCTATTTAAAATACCTGAATATAATTCTCACTTTCATATGTCTTCTGGAATTTTTTCTTATCAGAAAGTTTATCAGGGTCAAGATCTGAGAATGGAAAAGAATGGAAAATGTTCTATTCAAGGGAAATGTGGTTTTCCTCAAGCTTACAACCTTGAGCACTTAAAAAATAGTCTTCAATGAGTTCTTAAGAAAAAATACATTTTTTTAAATTCTAAGAAACTAAACACCATCAACACATCTAAGTTACCTAAGAGGAAATAAATGATCTTTCTCAATAAGGATATTTGTGATTTTTTAAGTTGTAAAATGAACATGGTTTGTGTGAGGATTCATAATGAGAATATTTACAGAAATTTGATAAAATTTGAAAATGAATATTAAGAAAATGAATAACCATTCCATGAGAGGTATTATAGTATCATTTAAAAAGAACAAGTGGGAATGATTTAAATAGAACTCTATAACATTTGACGTGGTTTCAAAAATGAATACATAAATATTGTCATAATTTTAACAACAGCTTTTTCAGCTTTATGGCAAATGAAAGCCAGTGCTTCTTCTATTTAAAAGTGTTTTAACAACATAGGCTGGGGGTATAGTTCAGTGGTAGAGTGCTTGCCTTGGGTTTAATCACTAAGACTATAAATTTAAAAAAAAAAAAAGTGTTTAACAACACTTCACCAAATGTAGTGGACATCTGTTGTTTGTGTCTGCTCAGCATTCACCAGGGACTCCAGGTGGATAGAGAGAGTTTGTCAGTCAGGGGGCCTGACTCTCCCCTGGATTCAAGAGCTGGGACAGTTGCTGGATAGTCAATCTTTATACCACCTTCTGAAGTTCACAAAGATTATTAAAGTGGTGAAAGTAGCACCCAAGTTGGACCAATCAGTCTCCTGATGAGCTCCACTCTATACACTGCTCTCAACTAATAAAAGACCAGTTAAATGTGGAACTGCCACTGGCTGTCTTTAACTACCACATGCAGAGATGCTGCCTGAGGATAAAACCAGTACTAGAGGAATGTTGAATGGTGACAGAGAGTCAAAGAGACTGGAATTTGTTGAGCCCCTGGATTCAGCTATGCTAAAGCCAATTCCAACCCTATACTTCCTAGTTAAAAGAGCAAGTAAATTCTCTTTTTTGCTTAAGGATTTTTAAACTTTTTTTTCGCTATACATGGACACAATATCTTTATTTCATTTATTTATTTTTATGTGGTGCTGAGGATCGAACCCAGTGCCTCACATATGTGAGGCAAGCACTCTATCACTGAGCCACAACCCCAACTCCCCTTCCCCCCCCCCAAGTTAGATTACTGTCACTTGCAACCAAGCATCCTGGCTAACAGATAAGGCAAGTCCTTTTCAGAGCACAATGTATAATTTAAGGCATATATAAGTACCCTTAAACAATGGTTGCTCCTAAATTGTACATTTGCCAAATAAAGATTATAAAGTTATATGAATATAACATAAGCTTAATTTTCTTATAGCTTTGCAGCTCCACCATTCATATTTAAACAGCCCCAGACTGTTGATAGCCAAAAAGAGAAAATGAGCATATGGGTGGAGGGAAACAGAGCAGAACTGGAGGGGGAAGTCAAGCCAAAGACTCCCCCAGTCTGAAAAGCTTTCAAATGTCATAGGATCACTGTCTTTGCACTACACAAGACTATTAGGTTATTTAAGTTCAAGTTTGAGGTGCTGTAGTTATAAAGGAAGTTGAGAAAATATGTTAGAGAGGTTGACTCAATCTAAAAGGCAAATTTTAGGAAGGGGGCATGAGATTGGTTTATTTCAGATTCATGTTCTTGTGACATATTAAAAATAAATTTCTTATTCTTAAAAAAATCTTGTACTATAAACAGGCTCTTTGGGAAAACCTGAAACATGAGAAATATGCACTATGGTTTTTAGTACAATAAAGAGAATTAGATACTCAGTACAAACCAAGTTCATTAAAACAGTTCTGAGTATTACCTCTCTTAGGGAAGTAAATACACCTTCTTACCACAGTGAAGAAATATTGTCCAAAGGTTGGTTGCAGTTGCATAGACTGGATTCTTCATTCATGTGTCTAACACGTGAATTCTCTCCTGCAGGCACAATTTCTACACTGATCTTTGGAGCATTAGCCTTGTTTTTTCCTCCCCAATTAAATCCTCAATCAGAAGAAGGGTATATCTCTAGACTCAGGGAATCTTAGAACTAGCAAGAAGTATGTGACATTCTCTTGTAATGATTCTTTTTCATATTTCTCTCTACAAAAACTTATGGCATCTTTGTCTTTCCTTTACTTAAGAGTCCCCTCACAGTGCTTGGCACAAAGTGAGTATTCAATAAATGTTGCTTGAATGAACAAATAGAACATCAATCTGGAAAGGATCTTGAGAATGAACTTTCACTTTATACTGGGAACAAATCAAGGGTCTCAAGAGTTGTCATGTGCCAAGAGCACAAAGCTAGTTATTGGTAGCCCTAAGACTACCAATAAATAAGGACTATTGGTAGTCTTGATTCATAATTTGATGTTCATCACTAAACTAAAATTCTCAGCCATTTTTCGTAATGTTCACATAGAAGACATATTTTCAACATATAACCTGCAGTGTGATCAATTCTAAGATATCACTGTAAGCATATGAAGTGTTTAAAAAGTCATTAGCAAACATCAGTATTTGACCCTGTACTAATCACAAATTTTCTGAGACATACTTTAAAACAGATGGAGACAAACTACTGGATTAAGAGATCAAACAAGTTGAGGCCATTACACAAGACTAAGCTAACATATTAAAGTCTTTTACCTCAAGATATCAAATTCATCCCTTGATTTTTACCTCATTGTTCTTGAAGCCACCAGACCTTGAGTTTTATATCCTGTGCTCTACCATTCTTGGTTATGAACATTACCTCCCTGTACACAAAGCTGGAAATTGTATCATTCCCCTTCATATGTCCCCAAAGCCAAGCCTTCACCCAGACATCAGTTTATGAGATAAATGAGGACAATCAGATATCCACATATAAAAAGATGCACTTAGGGGCTTACCTCAAACCACATACAAAAATTAACATGATCAGATCATAGTTTTAAATATAAGAGCCAAATAGAAGAAAACACAGGAGAAAATCTTTGAGACCTCAAACTAGGCAAAAATTTGTTAGTACAAAAACTGCTCCAAAAACACATTTCATAAAAGAAAAAATAGATAAATTAGACCTCATTAAAATTTAAAACTTTTTCACTATAAATTATACCACCAAGAAAATAAAAAGAGAATAAATATACTGCAAGAAAATATTTGCAAAACACACATCTGATGGAGGATTTACATTCAGAATACACAAAGAACTCTTACATGATAAAAAAAAAAGTGACCCAATCAAAAATTGGCAAAATATATGAATATATATTTCACTAAAGAAGATAGAAAAATTACTAAGGGCTAATAAACATGGAAAGATGTTCACCGCCATTTAATTAAGGAAATACAAATTAAAACAAGAATGAACTGTGGTTTCACACCCACTAGAATGCACAAAATAAATATATCAGATAATAATAAGTGTTGGTGAGGTTATGGAGAAATGGGAAACTTCATACATTGTTAGCAGGAACACAAAATGGTACAGCAATTTTGGAAAACAATTCAGCAGGTTCTCAAAAAGTTAAATGTAAAACTACCAAGTGACCCAGCAATTCCACTCCCTTACATATTTACACAAGAGATATAAAAGCTTATACCTACTCCAAGACTAGACAGCAATTTTCATAGTAGAATTATTCTTAATATCCCCAAACTAGCAACAATCAAATGTCAATCAACCAATGAATGGCTCACTAAGGTGGTATAGCCATATAATTGAAAACTACTCAGCAATAAATGCTACATTGAGGGAGTAGGGGAGGGAAAAGGTAGGTACTAAGGAATGAGATTGATCAAATTATGTTATGTACATATATGAATATGTCCCACTATCATGTAGTATTATAATGTACCAATTAAAATGAATAAATTTATAAAGTTACATTGAACTGTGATTTTTAATTATTTGTCTATTTAAATGCAATATATAAAAAGCTTATTTTGTTATTATGAAAAATTATATGTAAAAAAAATGACCCTCTTCAGTGCAAAAAATAAAATGCTGCTGCTTCACTGACAAACTTCAAAAATATTATGCAAAGCGAAAAAGCCAGACATAAGAAATGGCATATGATTCCATTTATCTTAAATATCATAAAAAGTGCAACTTTATAAACAGAAAGTAGATTTGTAGTTGTCCGAGCTAGGGTATGGAAATATAAATAAGTTTCACTGGGATGGTTTGGAGGAGGGAAATCTTATTGAGAGGATTAAAATGTTCTAAAACTGATTTAGGGTGATGGTGGCATTGCACAGAAGTGTTACTAAAAATCAGAATTGTGAATTAGGAATGAATGAATTTAATGATACAGAAAATATGCCTTGCTAAAGTTGTTTTTTAAAAGACGTGTATAAATCATTGACACACTTATACCTTTGGGAAGATTATTCTCATCATTGTCATTCATCCATTACATAGCCATAGTACCAATTTCCAAAAACATTCCATTCCCCTTCCCCTTAAACTCTTTCCATCACTACTGGTACCCCACTCAAAGAAGTATCTCAAAAGCCTACACTACCTTTTAATATATTTGTTCCAGTACTCCCATTTACAACAGATAGACATGGGCCCTTGCCAGCAGTTCATTCACATTTTCCTGGAGTTCTTCATCAATCAGTCTAGGTACCTTGCCCACAGAATGCTGACAGTTTGACAGATGAAATGATTCACAGAAATATTTATCAAATAAAGGCTCTGAAGATGTCAAGATCCTACCAGATGTAGGTAAGCAAAAACAAAGAAAATTCAAAGGAGATTTTATCTGAGCAAGACAGTACATGAGAGTCAAAATTCCCATGGGGGAAATGACCTCTTCAGCACCAATGGGTGGAAATATCTCTTCTGAGTGCCTTCAGCTATGGATTTTCATTCCTAGTCGTTCTTTTTTCTTGTCAAACCTTCTGTGAGCTCTATTATCATACATGGCTACTCAAACAAATTTGAACAAAGAGCAGAAGCTGAAGAAATAATTGGGCTTTCATCTGGAGCCCCGTGATTAAATTATCTCTTCATCACCCATATATAATGATGTCTTAGAAGATACTATTTCACAAATGCTGTTTTTCTACAATTTAAGCACCTGGAACCCATAGATAGTGTATCAGAGAAAAGGCTAGAAGAGCAATAGGAAGGCAAGTCCTGGGAGAACCCAAGCCCTGAGGCTCTGGAAAGAGAAATTCTCCTTAATGATTACTATGTAAGGTATATAAGTACAATTTCTTGACAAATAAGTGAATCAAAATTTAGTACAAAAATATCTTGTGTTTGGCCCTGCATAGAAAATGAATCCTGTCTCTTTAGTGGGAAACCCACTGACCCAGCAAGCTGACTCTTAAGAGAATCTATTGAATCATTGTATAGAAAAATACCATACTAAATTTGCTATGTTGGTTCCAAAGCATTCGGAGGCTTTTGGCAACATGAAACTGTAAAGTGTCACTGTATTGAATACAATTGGTCCTTTCCTATTTATCAGGCAATAAATACATTATTCAACCGTTAAGCAAACACTTAACCATGTGTCCGGCACTGGACTAACAACTGATAAATGAGGATAAATAAGAATAAAAGATGTGTAAGGGGTTCAAATAAAGTCCAGTGTTTTAAAATTGTGATCCATGGACCACCTGTATCACAAACACCTGCATGTGAATTCTAATTAAGTTATTGGAATACATAATCCTGGGCCCCACTCTAGCCCAAACGAATCTAAGTCTCTGCTGGGAGAGTCCAGGAATGTGCATATAATGAGCTCCACAGGTAATTCTTGTGTATACTAAAGCTTGCCAATCAAACTGGTGAATTCATATCTAAAGGAAATGCAACTGTATGATAATAGACATCTCCATTTGAGTTAGTGGTGATTACGTGCCAAAGTGCTCTTCTATGATGTTTTCAATGTTAATACTTTTATATATAAGCCTCAGGAATAGTCTCATGAGGAACTACTATTAAATTATCAATATTGTAAAAATAATCATCACTGTAAAAGAGCACAAAGGAAAATGAGATTGACTCACCAGAATCAGGAAAGTTATCATATTGGAAATACTTGAATGGGGTCTTACAACTAGATCTTTAAGCTTGCTCAGCCAGTTCTGAGATGTCCTCTTAGGATTTTCTCAACATCACATTCAAGAACTGGCTGAAGAAATTGCTGCCACTGTTGATCCCCAAATCAGTTGACTCCTGCCATCTAGGAACCTGACCACCAGCCTTCTTCCTCCTATATCATGTTTCTGAGTCGAAATCTTCCTTGGTGCATCAGATTGATGTCACCTAGGTCATAACTGGACTCGAGCTACAGGGAGATTGGAAATACACCCTTTTGCCTTTGTTTTTATGTTATCTAAGAAAGTTAAATGCAGGGAACTATGAAAACATGGAATAGATGGTCAAAGGATTTTTAATTGCTATGTTATTATCTGTCTACTACACAGTATATATCCAAAACTATGTTACACTCTCCAACTGTGACCAGGAGCATGTGAGTATTCTAATTACCTGGCTATGGGTCATGAATAGAATGTAGGAGGTGGAAAGGGCTGAGCATTTCACAGCGCAACCCTCCAAGGCATTCAGTATAACTATTTCCAAAGTTCCCTCTCCTTTACCATACCTAAACAGCCTGAACTGGATCCTGACGCAGTGGACGGGAATCTGAGAACCCTTCCCTCTGCTTTTAACCTGAGATTATAAGAAGCAACTGAATCTATTGATCAATTACTTCAAAAATAAACAAGCATTAAATATAAAGTATGCCAAAAACCAAATCTTCATTTCACACATACAAATTTCAGCAGCAGTTGGGCTGGGGTTGTGGCTCAGCGGTAGAGCACTTGCCTTGCACGTGTGAGGCACTGAGTTTGATCCTCAGCACCACATAAAAATAAATAAAAAAAACAAAGGTATAGTTACCATCTACAACTAAAAAGAAAATATATTTTTTAAAAATTTCAGCAGCATTCAGATGGGAAATACTAAATAATTCAATAGGTCAACTAATGTAATTATATGAGCTTAGATCTCAGAGATAACTTAGCAAGGCTTCAGACCATCTCAAATCAGAATATTATAAATGAACCATATGAGAGTTCAATAGAAGAAGCAGCTAACTATTGATTCTAATAAATGGAATTTGTCAGACCACAGCTATTTCTTCTCTGCTTGTGATATAAAATTAGGGACTCAACAGAATGCATAGCTAGACAGTTAAGCAGGCTGAGATAAGCTCCACTAGATCAAGGTGTTTGATTCTTATAAAAATGTCAACATTTCAAGCCTAATTTTTAAATCATACCTCAGTCCTTCTCCGTGGACCTCAACCATACCTCCTTCATTCTTGAGCTCACCTCAGTTGCTTTGGTCAGCTTACCGTCATCTGAAAAGTTGCTGCAGGGGTGGAAGAATAGGAAGCTATGTACTTTAGCTCTTCAGCAAAATATGGTTTGTCTATGGTCAGTCAGTACAAGAGTAAACCACATCAGGAATATTTTTAATTTTTTAAAAGTCCTTTAGCAAATATTTTCCAGTGTGAAGATTAATGTTCTTATATAAAGAGAATCACAGAAAATTATTTTTTCCTGTTGTTAAAATATATGAGTCTTCCATCAGTGAAACACTCTTCCATTTATGACACGAATAAAAGTATATAGTGCATGTGGTTTTCACTTTTATATTATCTATCAGGAATCTTGAAACTAAATTTCCTGCTCAATGGCAATGACTATCTTTAGTTGTTTTTTTAGGTACAATTAATTTCTTTCTTTATTATTTTGTTCATATTCTTTTAATAATATGTCATTAATTTCATTCTCAATTTTTATTCATATTTCTAATGTAAAATTCACCCATTTTAAATATATGGTTTGAAGAATTATCACAGTTACACATAGTCATGTAACCAGCACAACAATCAAAGCATAGAATACTTCCATCAACTTTAAAAATGTCCTTTTTTCTTTTTTGCATTACAATTCTTAATACACCTTTATACCACAATTTATCATCTCTGTGTGTATAAAAAGTATGTTAGTTATGATTGTAATGCATTCCACTATTGTCATGTGTGTAAGAAATAAAAATAAATAAATAATTTTTTAAAATAAGATAAAATAAATGTCCTTTTTATAATTGATCCTCTCCTACCACATTAATACCCAACCTTAGGCAACTATTGATCTAATTATTGTCACTACAGTTTTTCAATTTCTAGAATTTCACATGAATAGAATCAAGAAGAATATAATGCTGTGTCATCTTTCACTTGGCATAAGGTTTTTGAAATTCATCCATGTTGTTACTGTACATCAACATCTCACTTTTGCCAAATTATATTCCACAGTACAGTTATAACACAATTGTTTGTTGTGGTAATCACTTGATGAATAATTGAATTATTGAGAGTATTATGAACAATGTGCTTATAAACTTTCACATTCAACTCTTTGTATGGACACATTTCTCCTGGGCAAATACCTATGAAGTAGGAAAGCTGGGGTATGGTTTTTTACTGTGTAAGACAGTATCAAAGTAATTGGGTCATTTTGCATGCTCACCACAAAGTATGATCATTCTAATTCCTTCACATCTTTGTCAACATTGGATGTTTTCAGGCTTTTTAGTTGTAGTCATTCTAGAGACTGTGTAGTGATATCTCATTGTGGTTATAACTTGCATTTCATTGGTGATGAATAATGTTGAGCATCTTTCCTTGTGCTTAATAGGCATACTTATATATGTCATTTTTTGAAGTGTCTGTTCAAATCTTTTGCCCCATGTTTTTTTTTTCTTATTATGGGTCATAAAAATTATTTATATATTCCAAAAGCAAGCCTTTTATCAGTATATGTTTTAAAAATACTTTCTGTCAGTTTGTGGGCTTGCCTCTTTTCATATTTTTAAAAATTTTATATATGGTGCTGAGGATTGAACCCAGTGCTTCACACATGCCAGGCAAGTGCTCTACTGCTGAGCCACAACCCCAGCCCCTCATTTAAAAAAAAAAAAAAAAAAAATTTTTGATAGTGACTTTCACAGAGCAAATGTTTTAAATTATGATGGTCAATTTCAATTGCTTTATTATGTGACACATTATTTTGTGAACTACTTAAGAAATTATTGCTTAACCCAGACTTTCTCAAACTTGGCCCTACTGGCACTTGAACTTTGTGGTAGGGAACATCCTATGCATTGCAGAACATTTAGCAGCATCCCTGGTCATGACCTGCTAGATAGCAATTATGTCCACTCCTGTTATAATAATCCAAAATGTCTCCACACATTAGCAAATGTCCCTGAGGGTACAAAATCACCTGTGATTGAGAACAATGTCCTAACCCAATGCCATAAGTACCCACCTATGCATTCCCTGCTGCCAACCTGCTTCTTTTTTCTAGTAGGGTTATAGTATTAGCTCTTGAACAGCAATCCATATGGAGTTATTGTCTATGTAAACCATGAAGTAAGAATGAAAGTTCATTTTTTCCATATAACTATTCAGTTTTTCTAGTACAATTTGTTACAAAGTGTATCTTTTCCATTGTAGGATTACCTTGACAGCACATTTGTTGAAAATTAGTTGATCATATAAGTGGGGACCTATTTCTGAGCTCTCTATATTGTTCCACTGCTATATGTTTATCTTTATGATAGTAACACACAGTCTTGATTATTGTAACTTTATAGTAAATAAGAAAATCAGATAGTCTAAATACCTTGTTCTGTTTCAAAATTGTTTTGGCTATTCTAAGTCGCTTACCTGTCGGTAAATTTTAGAATAAATGTTTAAACTTTGATTGTTAAATAAACTTTATTCTAGAGTAATTTTAGATTTGCAAAAGAGTTGCAAAGACAGTATAAACAGTTTCCATATTCTCCTCACTCAGTTCCTCCTAATGCAACATTGTACAACATTGTGGTACATTTGTCAAAACTAAGGAACCAACATTAGTACATTGCTCTTAACTAAACTTTAGACTCCATTTGGATGTCACCAGTTATTCCATTAATATTCTCTCTTTATTCAAGATCCAATCTAGCATACCACATTTCATTTAGTCATCCTGTCTCCCTAGTCTCTTCTGGTCTGTGACAGTTCTCAGATTCTTCTTGGGCTTTGTGCATGGCTTTTTTTAATAGTCCCAAGTACTAGTCAAGTACTTTGTGAAATGTCCCCCAATTTTGGTTTACCTGATATTGTTCTCATGAGTTTATGGGTTCTTAGAATGGCATAGAGAAGTGTCCACATAATATTAAGGGCTATCTCATAGTCACTTGGTAGCATCACTGATAATGTTAACGTGAAGTCAATTTATTTTTTTTTAAAGTCTATTAGGATTTTTAGTGGAGTTGTAAAAATTGTCTCTCTATACATATAATATATCAGGAGGATAATTGCCATCTTAATAATATGGAATTCTTCAATCCATAAACCTAGAATTTCTCTGTACTTATTTGGATCTTCTTTAATTTCCCTCATCTTCTCTAAGAAAGAATTTCTCATTAAGATTTACTCTCTGTTCACTCTCCTGTATCTCAAGTACTTTATAATTTTCCAGAGTCTATGGTTATTATGCAGAGGTCAGTTCAACGATATCTAACTCATCTATTTCTGGAAGTGGAATGCAAAATTGCCTCAAGTACTTTTTAAAGATGGACAGGGAAAACAAATTTTAAAAAAAAAATTATATTACTACTTTTAGATACCCTTAGAGCATAGTCATAATCAAATCTGTGCCAAGTCAACTAGCAATCATGAAGTTCACCAATAGTTGGTAGACAGATGGTGTGTGACCATGAAACGAGCTTTTCTCTGTGAAAGAAAAGTGCACACACACCTGGGATAAGCAGCAGGTTTATTGTCAGGAGCCTCACAAGGCAGCTTTGTGCAGAGAGAGGGAGAGCAGCAACAACTCCCCCTTGAATGTTACCTGTTACAGGCTAGAATCGGGGCGGAGCGCTAGGGGTGGGTTTAGTCTTGACTGACATAGTAAGCATCCCCTGATCTTGTGAAAGGCAAGTTTGTTTCTTGGGAACAGAGACAGGCAGTTTTCCTATCTCTCAGAGTGGGGACGGGGAAACAGCATGCCCCTTTATCTTCTCAAGGAGAGAACAGGGAAACCAGTACGTCCCCATCTCAGGGGCGGGTAAGTTGTCTCCTATCTGAGAACAGGAAGAGACCAGCACGTCTCCAGGCGGGTAGGTTTTATCTCGGACTACTTTCTATTTCTTGGGAATAAGAACAGTATTCATAAAGTGGGGGTGGGGAAAAGGAAGATGGCTGCAATTATGCTAACACTCTGCATGTAGTGAATTGATTATATGGAATTGATGGCTTCGTGCTTGGTTAAAATTTCAAATCCTAAGATACCAAACTATATGTTTAGGAGAACCATATGTCTAGTTTTTGGTAAAATTACTCAATGTAGTCCATCCAAGTTGCAGTAAAATGGGCATCTTTGTATACAGCAATAGTTTTATGGTAGTTACTTTAATTAGCTCATTGGGAAAGCATGTGCATAAGAGCTTCAAAATTATTCATACCTTTGACCTAGTAATTACACTTCTGAGACTCTATCCTATGAAATAATGCTAGAGACAGAAAAAATAATGACCCTTATTCACAAATATTTTTAATAAAGCATCACTCATCATTTTTTCTTTGGTGCTGGGGATTGAACTCAGGTCTCATGCCCTACCACTAAGCTGTGCCCCCAGACCTATAATAATTTTAAAATGATACTATATAAAAGTCCAACAGGAAAAACATACACACTCAGTAATTTTTAAATGTTTATTAAAAACTTTTAACATTATAATATCAAGCATACACACACATACAAACACACACACACACATATATGCTACTTGAGCTCAACTCTAATTTTTTTAAGTGCTGAACAAAAGACTAGAAGGTAGGTACTTAATGGTAGCTAGTGGAACTTTTAGATTTTTTTCCCTTTTTTCCTGCTATGCTCTTTTTCAATAGTGAGCCAAGAACACAAAATATCTGTTTTAATCTTATAAAAACTTGTTTCTGAATTTCTGAGTTAGAAAGATCTCTAGAAAAACTGGCTCACCCCTGTACTTTATTGATAAGTAAGCTACCTTATCAATAAGAGACAGAGAATTTAAAATATTTGTCTAAACTCAAAAAGAAAGTTGGTAGTACTCTAAAACTGACATTTCCTGACTGGACATGACACATATTCTGGTCAATTTCTGTTGTATTCCAGCCTCTATTTCTAGATTTAAAGGAATGGGTATGGTTCACATTAGCAATATTTCATTAAAATTATTTTTACATTATTAAATAAAAACCTCAAACTCAATTTTAGCTTGAACGCTCTAGAACCTGGAAAATAGAAGGAATTTTAGAGCTATGCCAATGAATATTTGAAAGATGAGTAAAAGCAAGGTTTCCAACTTTGAGATTTGAAATACCTCATAAAGAACACACATTACATTTTATTTATTAAAAGCTTGTTGTTCCTGGGGATGGGGGTGAGAAAGAGTGGTAGAGCACTTGCCTGTCATGTACAAGACCCTGGATTCCATTCCTAGCACCACAAAAAGATTAAAAAAAAAAAAACTTATTGTTCCCATGTTAGTGCTATTACTGTTTGCAGTTGTCTGAACAGAAATGACAGGGTACAACATGATCTTATAAATTAGGACTTTCAGTTATGAACTGGTCCATCTTTATTGTTCTATAATGGTGGTAGAGTACCAGCATTGCTGATAATTATCTCTAAATCATACATTAGACCTTCAACTTAGTTTCAAATTGCCAAACAAGTTCTCCTAAAGTCTTTCTAACTGGATAAAAATATTTTTAGTTTTGCATTTCATACCACTGAAAGATAATCCAATGAGAATGTTTAAGGTTAGTAATGTTTATCTTATCAAAAGTGGTCTGGTCTGTTTGGGTTACTGTTTGGCTTCCAGCTGATCAGGCCTATTTACTAGTTTAAAAATGTTCAGCAATTAACAGTGTTCAAACAACACCAATCTGCTATGTTATTTCAGCTGGGAAAGCAGCTATATGAACCAACCCAACTTTCCTACTAAAAATAAATGATAACACTTTCCACTCACTGGGGAGTGAGCTTTTAGTCCTTTAGGTATGTCACACTGTCACACTGCATAAGAAAATAAGAGAGTGTGAAACAGCTTAGTACTTAAAAACCCAAAAGATATGCCATGTTTTCAGGTTAAAAAATCATAATAAAGCAACTTTGCCAACAGAAACATCATTGCAGGAAGACAAAACAAATACAAAGGGATTTTAAGAGGCAAGTTGTGGTCTCTCTTCCATCAAGAACAAGAACCTTCCCCGTTTTTAAGACTGTTTGGTTATATTAGCAATTTTCAACACATGGTGCAAATCAACAATCTACCTGCTCTTCAGACTTTGACACTTCCCCAGCTGCTAGGCCTGTGCTTAACTAAACAAGTACAGTAGCACAAGTGGAACATTTATGTAACACAGGAACTATAAATGTTCTTTGAGAAACAGGCCTACTCATCCTAAAAGATATGACAAAGGGATGAGAGCATTACATTTCAAAGCAGATTTAAAACTCCTCTGAGGAATATATATTTTTTATACTTGTTGAAGTTAAAACTGTCACATCATTTATTTACTGACACTAAAATGTCCTTTCTTATCTTTAAATAATTTCTAAAAATTCTTTTGAGCATTTACCTGGCATTAGACTCTCCACAAAAGATTTCATACAGATTGTGTAATTTAATCCTTGGAATAATCCTATGAAATGTGAAGACCAACATTAATCCCCATTTTGCAGGTGGAAAAATGGAGACTTGAAAGGTTAAGTAAACTGCCCTAGGTGGCTCAGCTAGTAGATACTAGAGTGTGGTCTGAACTTCAGAGCCTGTGCTTTCTTATATACTATGGGCAAATCAAATGATACTAAAGAAGTGTAGAATGGAAAAGCTATCAAAATACCTGAATTAAACTTTGCAGATAAGATCATAAAGTACAGTCTATCTATGGCCTTTCTTTTCCCATTGATTGATATCTGTTTAGTGACTTCCCTTACCAATACCATCTTGTTCTTCCACTTCCTGCCCCTTCCTCTTCCACTTTCCAACACACACACACACACACACACACACACACACACAGCAGTGGTGGTGGCAGCAGCAGCAGCTTCACTATACAGTGCCTTTGATAGTAACACACAGGGCAGAAAGAAGTTAATGTTCTACTTAAGCAAATGGACTAAATGTTAAGTATGGCCTCAGACATGGTGGGGTGAAGGAGCGGGGAAGAGGTCATAATTTGTTCAATCGATTGGATGTACCCACTGCTTGTTTATTTCATTTATGGATATATAGGAACAAGAAAGAAAAGTCTCCCACTAAGGGTATTTCCTGGATTTCCTTCATTCTCTGCCCAGGCCATACAGCCTGTTGTTTACTTGACCAAAGATAATATTGTCAGTTTTCCAGAACAGAGTGAAAAATGAATTTCTGTAAGTAAATGTGGGTCTCAGTGAAGAAGATTCTATAGATTAGCACCTTCCAGTCAACATGAGAACCAAATTTTTAACCATATCTTATTTTAAGTAAGTGCATGTGGCTATTAGCTATTGCATTGGAAAGAAAGGCCATCAATTTGTCTCAACTACTATTCATTGAGCATCAACAATGTGTTAAGAAAGGTAGAATGTTGCCCCATTTTACAGATAAGGAAGATATGGCTCAGAGAGATTAAGGGGCTTTTCCATGAATTTACAACTAACAAGTGGTAAATTCTGGATTGGATTTTGCACCTACATCTGTCCCCCATAAAGCCCGGTGCTTTTACTGACAATGCTGGTGTATTATTCAAAAATATTAATCTCCAGTTCCCAGTCTCTGGAAATTTTTATTTAATTATACGGGGGCTGGGCCTCAGCATAGGCACATCCTGAACTTCTACTCTGCAACACCACTGGGGTGACTGAGGCCCCTTCTCCAGTGGTGGCAAACCATTTTTAAAAAGGAGAGCTGTGAAGAAGCTCTGCCTCCACCTCTTGTCGAAAGCATGGTTAACAATTTAATGCTGAAAAAGGAGACCCACGCCTTCATTTTGCAGATCGAAGAGCTGAAGTGAGGTCACAGAGCTGTTATTTGTAATAAAGCTGAGACCAGGGCCCAGATATTGAGTTAAAAGGTACAAGCTCCAGCTTCTAGAATGTGGGTAGCAATCAATCACAGGTCAGGAACACTCTGTCCAGGACTGTGGAGCCTAGAGAGCAGTGGGAAGCCCAAGGGCAAACACAGGCTGTGAGCAGGCAATACCTCACTATTTCTAGAGGTAGGAACACCTGGTTCTTCCACCTGGACTTTTCAGCTTCATCCTCTCCATCCCCTTAAACACCTCTAGAGTTGTCCAAAGGCCTCTGCACAGCATTCTTCATTGTGACAAAGTTGATTTTAATGGATGGAGCCCTACCCTGGTAAACAGTAGGTGCTTAAAATTATAACTGTGAAAAGAATGAAAGCATATTTTCTAATTCAAAAAACTGAAATTTATTCAGCTTCTGTGTGCGCTCAAACATCTGACTATGTATTCAATAAATAACTTTTTTATTTTTTAAAAAAAATCAGATACAGAGTCCCTTTTCAGAGTCTTTTTTTTTTTTTACTTATCTCACAAAAGCAGTTAGAGAAAAATGATATCAATCTCTAAGACAGGCTTATTTTGCCTAGACCTGGGGATGAGTGTTTTTGAGAGGAAACCAGCTCATGTACAGCTAGCACTGAGAACTACTGGTAGTCAAATTCTCAGGCCTTGAAGGGGACAGATGGAGGAGTAAAATCCCATTCCAGATTCTACAACCTTTAAGTGACTGGAAAAGTCACTTATCTCCAGTTTCACCTGGGAGGGAAAACTACCGATTCTTTGTCAGGTTTCTATTCAAACCTCCTTTACTGGCACAAACATATGGTCATTAAAAAAAAAAAAAATAGGAACCACTTTTTCAAATGTTTAAAGGTAGGCTTTTCTGAAGCTGAAAAGGCTTTAAAATGATGAAATAAAAGAGAAAGAGAAAACTGAAAAAGTTGAAGACAGGATTTTATACCATAGCCATGCATACTTCAGGAATCCTGTTAAATAAGGGCAACCTGCCTCTGTCCCTGTCTTGGGTCAGGAGAACAGCAAGTCGAGGCCTAGAGGTCAAGAAAGTCAGCAATGCAGGTGCTTGAAGGCAACTGCCATCAAAATAGAAAATGCTGCTGTAAACAATGTCCCTCAGACTAGCTGCTATTTCTTCCTCTCATACAATAAAGGAGTAAAAATAAAGATAATTTGTGTTTTAGATTATCCTCAGGAATGATGTGTGGCTGTAAAATGTGCTGGGGAAATCATCTCTCCATTCAGGAACTCGGCACAGCTGCTCCAATAAGGAGACTGTGTATGTTCTGAAGCTAAATGAAGTTGTATTATAAGAATTTGTCTTTAGAAGCAACAACTCTGAAAGCCATGAGCAAAAAAAAAAAAAAAAAAAGAAAGAAAGAAAACAATCTCAATGATGATTGTAGCAAGTGACTTCAAATAGAAACACCCAGTCTGTTGGCAAGTGGCCTTTAGAAGGCAGAATTTGAATTCTTCGAAAACAAAATCACTAATCATTCTTATTGGCCTGTTGCTCACAAAAATGGGGAAAACATAGATTTTTCCAAGCTGCATGTTCAAGAATTAGTTTGTTAATTTTGCTTTAGTAATGTAAAAATGAAATAACTCAAGAGTGCAGGAATCATTAACCCAGGGTGATGAGAGATGTGAAAGAAGGCCAAATGGTAGAAAAAGCCACTTCAAATATCTCCAGGCTTCAATTTTAAGCCGTCAATTTTTAAAATCTTATCGGTTTTACCTATCTCTCAAGCCCCTTTTTTCTTTCTTAATAGTAATACAAGCCCCAAATTAACAAACAACAAATAATCCCTCAGAATTTTTAAGCTATTGTCTACACCTTAAAAGGTTAAAGAACATATATGGAGTCCAGTATGAAACTGTCCTAAGGAAGCCTGTTTCTCTGGCCTGAAATCTTCCATTCCGGGCCACTATTCGAGCTAGAGAATCTAAGACAGAGAATCAAAAGACAAAAGTTCAGCTCCTCACTTATCCCCAACCAGGTGTGCCTTTGAAGAAAGTACGTCACCTCTCTGGAAGTCTTTTGTTTACCCTCTTTGGGGAAGCAAGAGAGTTGAAATTGCTGATTCTTTGTTTGCTTGCCATCAAACCTTTACTGGCACTAACAGAAATATATATAAATCACATGAGCCACTGAAAATTTTAGTAACCACTTTTTAAAATGCAGTAACCAATTATCAATTATTAACCGATTTTTCAAAAGTTTAAAAGTGGGCAAATTTTTAACAACACCTTTTATTCATCCCAGCATACTCAAAATATTATCAACATGCAACCAATATAAAAATATTAATATTTTTAAAATATTAGTAATAGTTAACATTCCACTTTTCAACTAGGACTTCAAAATCTAGTGTGTATTTGACACAAGATATTTTAATTCAGACCAGCCACATTTCAAGTGCTGGATAGCCACATATGGTTGGTTGTTACTGTTACAGGTAGTGCTGAACATTGTTCTATTTTGGTGAGAAGATCACTTTTGCATCTCTATACTTTATTGTCTCTTCTGCCAAAAAAGAAGGAAAGAAAGAAAGGGAAGGGTGGAGGGAGAAAATTAATAAATAGATAAATCACTAATTTATCATTTGTTGGCAATGTCTGATCAGCAACAAAATGTAGACTCTACCTAGATTACTCAGTTTCAATATCAGAACTTTAATTAATACCAACACTACATCCCTATAATACATTTGGACTTCAAGTGAATTTTTATTGTCTGGCTGAGTCATTCCTATTGAATTTTAGGTCATTAACTCTGAGCTTCACAGAACAAAATGAATATAGTATCATTGTTAATTAAAAATTTGAAAAATATCCAGTACTTTTTGAAAACAGACTAAAATACTAGCTGACCTAAAAGGCTATCATTTTTCTTCATTTTTTTTCCCACAAACCAACCTCTTGTACCCCATCAATCATGTTCTGTACTTCTCAACCCTCTCACTAAAAAAATACCTAAAGCATCAACAGGCAGTGAAAGTTTAGCAGGTCAAATATCATCTAAATAATGAACTGATTTCCAATAAATTCAACAAATACTCTTGAGTACCTTCCACAGAGCAGGAACTATGTTTAGTGTTGTAGATTCCCACCTTGTGGTTTAATTTCAAAGGCTCAGATAGACCATTATCAGAGGTTCTGATATGTGAGTGTTGGGGCAAAGGAAACGTAGGATTGTATTCTATGGTATCTTTTCCTATAATTAAGCTTCCCTTGAAATCTGACACATTTTTAAATGAACTCCTTTTTATCCCTTCAAACCTATTCTGCCTATAAAATTATGCTAAAACACTACATACTGCTTTTGGCACATGTTATAAATTAAAAGTAGCACACTCTCGTTGTAAAAGAAAATAAAAAGTGAAAAGTTATTGCCTCTCTAGATGCATTCCCCAACTGCACCCCTTCAAAGTGACCAGTTAAAGGAATATTCTAGGATTCTTCAAGCATGTATGTGCATACTACACACATATGTGTATGCATATAAATCCATATGTAAGTTATGAGAAAACTTTTTTAAACGTATTTTTTTACTTGTAGATGAACACAATATCTTTATTTTATTCATTTATTTTTTATGTGGGGCTGAGGATTGAACCTAGTGCCTCACACCTGCTAGGCAAGCATTCTACCACTGAGCCACAGCCACAGCTCCGAGAAAATACATTTTAAGTAATGGGTTATAGAGAAAGTTCAGCAATATGAGGTTTATTTGTCCCTTATTTTAAAGATTTTGAACCATGTAAAATACAAGCCAGCACCAAGAATTGTAAACACAAAATCTCCCAATTCTTTTTTGCTTTTGCCTGCTAACAGCCAGATATATTCCATATGTCTAACATGCATCTACAAAGGAAGCAATCATCAATAACTCTTCTTCTGATTTTAAAAAGTAAAATTACTATCCAGAATTTAGGAATTGAAATTCCTATTCTGATTTTAAGAATTAAAATTCTTATCTGGGTGCACGCCTATAATCCCAGTAGCTGAGGAGGCTGAGACAGGAGGATCACAAGTTCAAAGCCAGCCTCTGCAATGGCAAGGTGCTAAGCAACTCAGTGAGACCCTGTCTCTAAATAAAATACAAAATAGGACTGGGGATGTGGCTCAGTGGTTGAGTGCCCCAGAGTTCAATCCCTGGTGCCCCCCCACTTCATAAAATTAAAATTTTCATGTGGCAGAAAAATAAAAAAAAATAGTGGAACTTTGGAATAAGTCCTGGAAGAGAGAAAAAGCATTTAAAGTTTTAGGGACCACCTCAGTGTTTTGGCATTGCTATACCAGAATACCTGAGACTGGATAATTTATAAAGAACAAAAATTTAATTTGGCTCATGGTTCTAAAGATTGGGAAGCTCAATATTGAAGGGCCACTAGTGGTAGAGCTCTTCTTGCTGTTTCATAACTTCACAGAAAGCCTCACTCGGCATGAGAGAGCAGGAGAAGACTGAATTTGCTTAATAACAAACCCACTACCACATTAACCCATTCACGAGGGCAGAACCCTCATGACCACATCACCTCTTAAAGATCCCACCTCTTGGCATTATTCTACTGGAGATTAAGCTTCCTAGTTTGCGGGATACATTCCAACTATAGCAGGGGCTCTGTTTATATTCTTATATGTTTAGCACTTCTTAAATTTATTCATACAATTAAGGTATTCATTGATCCACTCCCCAAAACATCATTAGTGAATTTGAACACATTCACTCTGAAGCACTTTTGAGGTACTATACTTAATCCATAAATAATTTTATATCCCTGCATTTCCAACTCTTCTCCATAAATAACTTATGAAAAATTAAAAATGATATTCTGAGCTGCTATAAACATTGAGGTGGCTTTGTCTCTATAGTATGCTGATTTTAAGTCCTTTGGGTATAAACCCAGGATTGGGATAGGTGGATCAAATGGTGGTTCCATTCCCAGTTTTCTGAGGAATCTCCATTCTGCTTTCCATAGTGGTTGCACCAATTTGCAGTCCCACCAGCAATGTATGAGTATACCTTTTTCACCACATCCTCACCAACATTTATTATTGCCTGAATTCTTGGTGATTGCCATTCTGACAGGAGTGAGATGATATCTTAGAGTAGTTTTGATTTGCATTTCTATAATTGCTAGAGATGTTGAACACTTTTTCATATATTTGTTGATCAATTGTATTTCTTCTTCTTTGAAGTGTCTATCAATTCACAATAGTTAGTCTATGGAACCAACCTAGGAGTCCCTCAATAGATGAATGGATAAAGAAAATGCGGTATATATACTCAATGGAATATTACTCAGCTTTAAAGAAGAGCGAAATTATGGTATTTGCCAGTAAATGATTGGAGTTGGAAGATACCATGCTAAGCAAAATAAGCCAATCCCACAAAACCAAAGGCCAAATGTTTACTCTAATATGCAGATGCTAATTCACAGTAAGGTGGGGGGCACTAGGGAAGAATAGCTTTACCTTAGATTAGGTAGAGGGAAATGATGGGAGGGGAGAGAAGGAGATGTGGAGATAGGAAAGATGGTAAAATGAAACAGACATTATTACTGTATGTATATATGTAACTACATGACCAATATGATTCTGCAACATGTACACTCAGAAAAATGAAATTATATCCCATCTGTGTATGATATATCAAAGTGCATAAATGCATTCTGCTATCATGTATAACTAAGTAATACAAATTAAATTTTTAAAAAAGAATTATAAGTTGAAAAAAAATGATATTCTAAAATACCATATTATCTATTCTTCATAGTCCCATTTCTCTTCCCTGGGAAGTGTGAATCTCCCCTTTACTTATATCCTTTATTGAGAACTGATATTATTATTTAGCATATGTCATGTATAACTAAACAGAATAAAGCTTAAAAATAATTTTGTCTAGAAAGGTGCTTTTAGTGATTTTAGTAATAGGTTAAATGTACATTTTTACCTGTAGCATGACCTGAATTTTATATCCATGAATGCATATATGTCTAGATATAGATATAGATATAGATATAGATATAGATATAGATCTGTGTGTGTGTGTCTGTGTGTGTGTGTGTATGTGTGTGTGTGTGTGTGTGTCTGTGTGTCTGGGAAGGATTGGTATATGCTTCTTAGTAATGACTTTTTAGGTTACGGAGTTGACAGATAATTTAATTTTCTTTTTTTCTACTTCTCTACATTTTCCTAGTTTGTCTGCAGGGAATATTATAGGAAACGTTAACAACATTATAGGTTAGGCCCTAATGCTTCTGATAGCCATTATTCTTTAATATGAACCACTTAAATTTTTTTCAGAAATGTACTCTGATCTTCTGGATACTTCCACCAGTTCACTGAAAAGAGTGATAAATCTGAGTGTGAATTTCCCACTTTTAAGGAGTGTTAATTCATTCAATAGCACAATTAAGTTGCCACCTGATAACCCAATTCATTACAGCTCACCAGACTCCAAACACCCAGTTCATTTCCTCTTCTGTTCTACGTGGGCATATATATCTTGACTTTGTTAACTGAACCATATTACATTGTGAGGCAGAGAGTTCTATATGTTGTAAGACAGTGAGTTACTTTTCAATTGAAAAACTGCTTGACTTAGTTAGAATCATGAAGAATCTCCCATAACAAAGTGTATCCAGTGTATACTTCTGTTAATACATCCTGCTTTCAACAGTTTTTAAATAACTCTGCTTTTCTACAATGTTCCTTAGACAAAAAGTAGAAAGGACAAGAAGGATAAGCATAGAATCCTGTGATACTATTTATCTATCTAGACTTTGGGTATCATGTAGCTCAGTGACTATTAATACTAGCCACACATTAAATTGGAGAATTTTTAAACATATGATGCCTCAGCCCTACCTCAGATCAATTTGCTCAAAATCTCAGGATGGGGCTTATGCATGGTATCTATTTTATGTGTGCTAGTCACAATTCTGAGTATTTTTATTTATGCTCAATCATTTAATACTTCACCCATGACATAGGTACTATTGTTACCTTCCGTTTACTTGTGATGAATTGAGGCTTATTGGGTAAATTTACTTAACCCAGTCAGACAATGAAGTAAATGGCAGATCCAGCATCACACCCAGGTTCCATTACAGCTTGGATTTTAACATCCATTCTCAGAGCCCTTTAACCTGTCTTCCCAGAGCCTTCAGCCTACCACACACTTCCTGGTTCTGTAGAGTTCTATTGGATAAAATATAATCAGAGATGAATGAATGCAAACTATGCAGACTGATTTTAGGGAAAGTTAAAGGCACCAGTGCAAATAAGATAGGTGACATAAATTGCATAAAAGACACCTGAAACTATTAAAATCAAGCAGTCTGGCTAGTGATGATCAGGAATGAGTATTCAGCTGAAATAAGGATATCTTCAGGCCACAATCTAAAAGACAGTCAAAGAATGCAAACTGGAGATCTCACAAGTTAAGTCGAGAAGAGTTTCACAGGCCAGGTACATACATGAACCACAAGTACAGGGTTCATTCCAACTTGAGTACTTTGAACATAAATATCAGGTTAGTAAATCTGATTCCCACATGCTACCTACATGCAGAAAGAACCAACTTACATCAGATTAATTTGTGCTACTGCTTTGACTTCAGACACCATTTTATCTTATTATCAACAAAGGTAGGGAAAATCCCTGATCAAAATATAGTTAAGCTGTTGATATGGGCAGATGGAAATAGTACATTCTAGGTCTACAGAATAGCTGGTGGAAAATGTGGATTTTGATTGCTTGTGTTTGATGGGATTTTCAATTTACTTTTAAAAGTAGGTCATAAGTGCCTGCGTGAATTAGAGGAGGAGGATTCTCTAGAGACTCCTGCTGTGTTTTGAGAAATGTCCTTTGGAGCACAGTGTGCTTTATCCACAGAAAGTAAAGTGCCCTTGAAGATTACAGGCAATAGCTTCTCTCTTCTTGCCAGTATAACCAGAATAGGGTGGAGCCACAGGAATTGACTCCCCTTGGTTATTGTCAGGGGACCAATTACTATATTCACAGCTAACTTAATGGGATCCTGAGTATCTTCATTAAGGGCACAGTAGGCAATAAATGGTTATAAAAGAACCTTGTGAAATTCCCTAGGTATCTATGCCTGGTCTACCTCCCTTCCCTAATACCATCTGTGGATATGCACAGATGACCTGGAAATGGAAATTGTGTAACTAATAACTTCTAATTGAAAGAAATTCTAACTTAAGTCTGTGTATACTATTCATTGAATGTTATATTGTAGTTTACACCTAGGGATTCTAAACCAGTTCTTACTAACCTCTTTGGAACTCTGAAGTTAATCATCACTAAGTTTCATAACACCTGTGCCAGGTGAAAGAAGATTTTTTAAATTCAGTTGAAGGGCAATAGTTTTTGGTAGGAGATGCTTGCGACCTTTGGAGAAATGACTGAGGGATCAAACAATGAGGCTGTTGTTAAAATGCAGATTCTTAGCTACTTTCCAGACTTACTAAATTCATACCTCTGAGGGCTGGGGCCCAGGAATCTAAAGTTTAACAAGCTCCCCAGTTGATTCTATGTACATTAGTGTTTCAGAGCTTCGGCTCCAAGGTGTCACCAACTCAAAGCTAAAATTTACCTGTAACTACCAAATGTTATAAAATATTGAATTTCTAGTATTGCACTTCTTAGTATTCCAACCACACTGTGACTTGCCTATATTAGGGTGTGTGGTTCTCTGTGTAGCAGAGATTTTTATAGTGATGCTGTACAAGGCTACTAATAACCAATCCTTATGCAGAATACCAATACCATGATTGGTTTGTTCCAAACTTAATCACAACTATTCTCCTCCTTTTGGTATGTTCTGTTGTCTTCTCTAAAGTAAGGACAATGTAAATTTTAAGCAATACTTTGTAAAACCAGTACACATTTCCCTTATCAATATTTTAAAGCATATTCTTCTTATATTGTTCTTTTCAGTATATTTATAAATTTATTCCTATGATTATAAATGGCTTCAACCCCTTAGCAAATATTCTGTCTTATAAAATAATATTCATAAAACTATCTATCAAAGGTAAGAAATTGACAAAACAAAACAGGATGAAATAAGCTTCAGCAACCCAAAAGAAAGGCCATGCCCTCAAGCTATGTCCTCAAGCGTTCAAAAATTCTTCTACCTAATCCAAATGTAACAAATCAAATCTTGAAGAGGGGACTAGGGATCTTTGAGGGACTATCAAAAGCCAGAAAGCTTGTGAAACTAATAAAGAATAGGTAATACAATGATTTTTTTTTTCTTTTGGTGGAAGTTGCCATGCCTGTTTGTTTTTCAGAAAGAAATAACAGCCGGTATAAACACTTGAAGAAAATAACATTTATCTATACACTGAGCTCACACAGAAACTGGAAATTGGAGCATATCTGTGAAAAATAAAAAAAAAGTTCAATTGCAGAGGCACTAGAAATCAAACTGCTTTCATAAAGAAAATTCTCCCAATCAGACACCATTCAGTCTAGCTCCATTAGCGTCACTTTTCAAAAGGCAGAAATCTTAAATGGGATGAATCATAACAGCTGGTTCCCACCAACTGCGTGTCCACCAGAGAGGAAGCTGGTTATCAATGGGTGGTAAGGTGTCGCCACTGTCCAGCCTGCTCAGGCAGAGTGGTAGGGTCTATAGAGGTGGTGGCTCCCTGTGAAGCCATCAAAGGAACTTCTGCAGATAGTAGTTCAGTAGGTGGTTATTTTGAAAACATTTGCTTTTTGACTCGGATGCTGGAAAGACACAAGTTAAATGCCATAGGGCATGGGGGTCTTTGTCAATCCAGGGAAGAAATAAAAGTAATATGGCTATAATTTATCCTGAGTTTACAATCAACATATAAGCTGAGTGAAGACTGAAGGAATTGGAATTGTTTATAAATAATTTATTTGCTTTAATAAGAAGATTGAAAAGGAAATTTACTAAAGTGCTTCACAGAATTTGTTTCTTTCTAGCACAGATGGTCAAGAGTTAATTCTACTAAAAAGCTACAATAATCATGACAGTGTGGTATTGGCAAAAGGAAAGACACACAGATCAATAAAGAATAGAGAATCCAGAAATAGACCCACATAAATACTATAGTCAATTGATTTTTTTTTTACATAGGTGCAAAGACAAGTCAATGGAGAAATGACTGTCTTTTTAACAAATGGCACAAATCCAAATGGCAAAAAGAGAACTTAGACACATATCTCATGTAAAAATTAACTCAAAATGGGCCATAGACTTAAATGTCAGTGTAAAACTATAAAATACTCAGAGGAAAACATATGGGAAAAATCTCTGTGACCTTAAGCTAGACAGAATTCTTAGATATACTACCAAAAGCATCATCCATAAAAGGAAAAAAAATGATAAATTGGACTTCACCAGAATTAAAAATGTTTTTGCTTTGCAAAAGACACTTTAAGAGAATGAAAAAAAAACAAGCCACAGAGTGGGGGACAAGTTGGCAAATCCCATATCTGACAAAGAACTTAAATTCAGATTATACAGAGAATTATAAAACTTAACCAATATGAAAATAAACCCAACTTTTTAAAAGGACAAAAGATCTGAAAGACACTTCAACAAAGAAGTTACACAGATGGCAAATAAGTACACGAAAACATGTTCTGTAACATTAGTCACTGGGGAAATGCAAACTAAAATCACAATGAGATACTACTATTGTTAAAAGAAAGCCTCAGACCAGTTAAATTTAACAGTTTTCGTAAACAACAACAACAAAGGTTCCAGAACCAGGCAGCATTCCAGACCAAAGATGCCATATCCCAACCACATGTACAGGTTACATTTATAGTCAGAGAAAAGGATATGGCATAAAGACACAACCTGACAGGCTTCATGGGCACTTACCTTATATGGGCATGATCTGATCAGCTGCAGTCTATGATTGGCTAAGGCTTGAATGTTGTGAGTGGCTGAGATTTAGCTGCTTTGCAACAAAAGTGAACCACTAAAATTAAAAAAAAAAAAACTAACAATAACAAGTGATCTAATGCTGCAAGTATACAAAGAAACTGAACTGTCAAATGCAAAATGGTGCAGTCCCCTTGGGAAAGAGTATACCAAATTGTTTTAAAGTTAAATATATATTTATTACACACAGTAATCTCACTCTTAGATTATCAGAACCATTAGTGAATGTGTATAGGAACTCTACTCATAATCATCCAGAACTAGACACAATGTATTAACCCTAAACTGGTAAATAAACTATAGAGCATCCATAAAATGGAATACTATTCAACAATAAAAAATAATAAACTACAGGTACATACAACACCATGGATGAATCACAAATGCGTTATGCTAAGTGAAAAGAGCCATACTCAAAAGGCTACACAGTATGTGTTATTCAATTTATATGACATTCAGAAAATGCTTAACTACAGAAATAGAAAACAGATCAATGGTTTCCAGGGGATAAGAGTGAGTGGAAGAAGGATCAGAACACAAGGAGTTTTTTTAAGGGTGATAGAAGTTTATCAAATGTATAAAACTATACACCAAAAAGAATAAATTTTACTGTACATATTTTTTTATATTATTGTTTTGGTACTAGAGATTGAACCCAGTGGCATTTTACCACTGAGTTACATCCTTAGTCTTTGTTAATTTTTTTTTTTTTTTTTTTTTTTTTTT